>NW_026591598.1:1871069-2165636 GCF_907164565.1 Psammomys obesus | reverse complement strand
TTTTTTTTTTTCATTATGTGGGTTTCAGGGATCTCACTTGAGGCCTTAGGCTTGGTGGCAAGTACCCTTATGTGGTGAGCCATCTCACCCACTAGCCTGTTGGTTGGTAAGAAATGATTTTGAGCTCTGTGTGGTGGTAGAGATAAGTGTGCAGTATCATGGAAGCACATACGTGGATGTGCTTTTTAGGTAAGTGATATCTTACCCGAGACTTAAAGGACAATAAGATTTCCCGAGACAGGGCAAAGTGCAACCACAAAGAGTGGATAGACATGACTTTTTATGGAAATGCAAGTAAGAAAGTTGGTTGCTGAGGTGTGGTTAAGCTAGATGAGGATAGGTGATAATGCAGGGCCAGATTTATGGAAAGGCTTATTTGGACTTTACCCTGAATGCTGTGTGGAATATTGAACAGTATTAAATAATAACAAGGCAATTTTATGGGCTAGGGCAATAGCTCAGTAAGCAAAAACTCACACTGCACAAAACCTATTGACTTGAGTGTGATTCCTGGAACCCACATTGGGGGAAAAAAAAACCCACTGGATGCTGGGGCTCACATCCCATCCGTAATCCAAGCATTCTTACAGCAAGATGAGAGGCAGACAAGAAAATCAACCAAAGGTTACATACACAATGCAACCACAAGAAACCCTGATTCAGAATAAGGTAGAAGAAGAGAATCAACACCCGAAGAATTGTACCCTGCCCCCGCATTCCATGCACACCTACACAAAATTAAAAGTACATCCTAATTACATTTGCATTTGAGATAGATAAAGGGTATGTTGTTGAATTTAGGGGAGACTAGCTAGGAAGAAATGGCAGTAACCAAGGTAAAGCCTTAGTGATTTTTTTTTTTTTCAGGTCAGGATGAAGGCAAGGGACATCTATTGTTGATATGCAAAATAAAGCCTGTAGCTGTGTTCATTTAAGACAGTGTTTCATGCAGCATTTGGGAGGTGCAGACAGGAGAATCAGAAGTCTGAGGCAGTCCTGTCCTATGTGAGACCCTGTCTCTGCAAAACAACAAAAAACCAGAAAGACTGCTCTTGTTCACTGTTGTGTGGCTGACAGTTTCCAGGTTATCAGCTTGGGCAGTTATGTGACTGCCAGCAGAGCTGGGCTACTGAGACAGTGTGGAGAGGGCTTGGGGAGCAGTGCTGGGGAAGATGAGGGATCAGATTTCAGTTTGAGGTGTCTTTGGGACAGCCAGGTTTAGATATGTACATGGAAGGAGGCGGGGTCTAAGATTCTGAATCCCACAGCCTGACTTGGATATGCTGCTTTGAGGTCTTTAACAGAGAGGTGCTTGTAAGTAGGATGGGAATGTTTAGAAGCAGCAGCTGAAGGCTAGGGAGAGGTGGACATGACCACTATGAAGAGAGTATATATAGACTAAGAAAGGTGTGTCTTGGTGGCTCACACTTGTAATCTGAGCACTTGGGAGAAAAAAGGTGTGTCATTTGGTTGGTCTTTCAGTCCCTTTGCTTTTGGATAGTCTTTCCCATAACCTATCAAATCTCACTCTATTTCCACAGAACAAAAATAACCCAAAGCCCTGGTTACTGGTTTATGTTTGGCTAGTGGTAGGAGGAGATTAGCTATAAATGGTAGCGTTTCCTTATCCAGGAGGGTGGTTTATACCTGTAATTTTATCACGTGGGAGGTAGAGGCAGGAAGATCTGGAGTTCAGCATCATCTTTAGCAACTTGGGAGTTAGAAGAAGATGTCTGCTTTTCAATTATTTGTATATATGTACGTATCTGCTTGTGAGTATAAGTGTCCACAGAGGGCAGAAGAAGTCACCAGATCCCCTGGAGTTGGAAATACAGTTGGTTGTGAGCTATCTGAAATGAGTGCTAGGAGCAGAACTCAGGTCCCCTGAAAAAGGGGTATACACTTTTTACCACTGATACATCTTTAAATCCCCTAAAACTGTTATTATTAAACTTTTAAAATTCGTGTTCAGGGCTGAAGAGATGTCTCAGTGTAAGAGCACTGGCCTCACTTCTTGAGGCTCTGGGTTCAGTTTATCCACCCACTTGGCAGCTCAGAGATATCTGTAAGTTCAGTTCTAGTTGCTCTGACTCCCTCTTTTGGCCTCTGTGGACCATCTGTATATAAAAAAGGCACAGACATACTTGTAAACAAACATGCATTCATGTAAAATAAAAATAAGTCTTAAATGAAATTAGTGTTCACAGCAGCTTGTATTATAGTTTCCATTTCTTGTATTATAGTTGGCATTTTCTACGTCAGCACTGGCCTCACTGGCCACCTTTATGTGTGACAGAGCTTGTAATAGCAGGACTGAGTGCTCTGCATGGATGGTAGCTCTGGGATTTAGTTTATTTTCCTAGTTTACAGTGTGGATTATGTGTGCATCTGCCCTGGCCAGTACCCAGAATAGAACGGAATCAGAATGGACATTGCTTGATGGTTTTGCTACCATAAGGAGACTAGGCATCTGCTGTCCCAAGTCCATTCTCTTGTGAGTAGGAATAGACCTAGAGGTTTCCACTGCTTCAACTCAGGAAACGGAAAGGTTGGTTTTATTTCTCACACTTATTTTATTGTTATTTTTCTCACTGACACTCTTAAATAACATTCGGTAACAAGTGGCTGGGTGCAGAGAGATAGCACTGCAGAGAGAAGAATACGCAGGGATTGTGTTGTCTGGCGAGCTGCTTATCTCCTGCACAAGGAGGCCAGCGTGGTAGAGTGAGACACTCTGGCACACTATCTACCATTTTGGGGAAGAGTGTAATTGTTGTGGGAGTCTCTGAGTCCAGTCGGCTTCAGTTACTTGAATTATTTAATATTCTGGTGAATCAGAATGTAAGTAAGGCGTTAACTGAATTTCTGCAAGGACAGTGACCTTGGACAGGTGTGAATAGGTAGTGTTGGTTGGCTGTGTAGTCCAGCCAACTGTCAGAAGAACCCTTGTCCCTCTTTGGTTTTCTACTATGTATAGGTTCGTAAATAAGCACTGCACACCTTCAACCTAAGCAGTCAGGCAGTGAGTAATCTCGAAAGAAGAGTAGAGGAAGAGTTAAAGTACATAACCAGCCCTTTGTCCTCTCTTGGAGCTTCCTCTCTTTAGCATCTCAGTGAATGTGGCTGGTTTAGGTAAGGTACTCTGAAAAGTCTATAGCGGGCTTTCAGGTCTGTGGTCTTCTTCCCAGCTGCATATCCAGACCCCACTCATTCTCATTTGAGCCTGGCTCAGATGGCAGCTTCATGATACCCTTATCTGATCTCCCAGCTGATGCAGTCAGCCTTTCTCTGAAACCCCATGCAACTCTATCATCAGCCTTTTCTGCCTATTTGTTTGGTAGTTATTAGTATATACGTTAAATACCCTCTCCCCACCTTCAGTTAAAAGTTAGAGAGGATGCTATTTCTCCTGGAATGTGATGTCACACCGCAGACAGCAGGAAGTTGGGGGTGGGGTGGAAACCACATTAAACATAGCTAGGAGATTTGAATGTTGGCTCGTGACTCGTGTGTGACTAGAGACAAGTCACTGAATGCTGCTAAATATTAAGTTTATACCTTTAAGTGTATGGTAATTGGTTGAGGGTGTAGAGTGCTTGCCTAGCATTGATGAAGACCTGGGCTCAACCAAGGAGTCTAGTAATTATTCCCAAATAGTTGTAGGGAGGTTTAACCTGAGAAAATATGTATGATCTACTTTGTAAATTCTAAATTCCTACACAAATACTTGTTAGTATATACTAAGTGCTCAGGTACTTGAATAAGATTTGCATTAGTGGACATTTTTTCCTGAATAGTTTTCTTACTTAATGAAGTCTGCATGGTTTGCAAATTCTCTAAATGACTCTCCCACTGTATTTTCTTACTAAATTATCCTCTTCCACAGAATTGGCATCCTCCTTACCCCATGTAGGTATAATATTAAAATAACATATGACATTTGATCCGTTTCAGCTCCTGGAACATGGCTGACATGCAAAATCTTGTAGAAAGATTGGAGAGGGCCGTGGGCCGCCTGGAGGCAGTGTCGCATACCTCTGACATGCACTGTGGGTATGGAGACAGTCCTTCCAAAGGTAAGCAGACCCCACGGCGTGCCTTGTGAGGTCCTGGGCTCAGTTTTTCTCTCCCGGGGAACTTTCTTCTTTGGAGCCCACCTCCCAGACTTAATGTAGGTAGTTCGTCTCCTGTGAACAGCTAAGGGAGGAAGTGACTGGGCACGGGGAGGTCTGTGGTTAAGTAATTTTAACGCAAGAACTTCCTGCTTATGTGGTGTTTCCTGTCCTTTCTTTAGCAGAATGACTGTCATTCTGTCAAATGACAAGGGATTAAAGTTTCTTCTTTTTAAATGATTTAGCCAATTAGCCATTTTACCTATACAGTAACCAACACATAGAGAGAAAAAGATCCTGGAGGATCATCATGCTTATTTTCACTTTATAGATGAAAAACATTAAGCTCAGAGAGTAAGGATGTCACGAAGGAGCTAGCGGTGGTGCTTAGAGCCTCCGCTGTCCACTCCTGCTCTGGTTTTCTGTGCAGTGTGTCTCCTTGGCTCTCCACTTTCAAGAAATGTTCCCCTTCTGGGGAGATGGTTCAGTGGCTTAAGTGCTTGCCATACAGGCTTGAGGATCTGTGTTCAGAGCCACTGAAGCCACTGAACACGGTAGCATATGTGTACAATCTTAGTGCCCCTGGGAGCGTGAGGGCTCGTTAGCCAGTGTGTGCAGTAATGAACAAGAAGAGATGCTGCGTCAAGTAGAGGGCAAGGAAGGACTTATACCTCAAGTTTCCTCTGACAACCACATAAGTACCAGCCCCCATCACTCAGATTTTTTTTTAATCCTCTGGTGGATGACGGATTCTTCCTATTGTGTGTGTCTGCCTTCCTCAGGAACAGTTCCATATGTGCAAGCATTTGACTCACTGCTTGCCAATCCTGTGGCGGAGTACTTGAAGATGAGTCAGGAGATTGGGGGAGACGTTCAGAAACATGTAAGGACTTGGGGCCTTTCTTTTCCTTCCTATTTAAGTATTGGCAACTTTCTTCACATCTCCTTCATCTTCAGCTTAGGGACCCTCTGGGAACTCCCTGACTCCTTTTCTTCTACCTTCATCAGTCCAGGCACAGAAATGGTTTCATATTTCTAGGCCTCTTGTTTTTACTACATATTCTATGTTCTTCTTTTATGAGAAATTTTGCTCACAAAATACAACTGTGTTCATCTTTGTGGTGGAGAATGTGCTAGGAGTCTTACCTTAATATTATGTAACTAGGCAAAGGGTGGCTTTTTCGAAACAATGATCGTGACCTGGCATCTGTAAAATCATACTTGATAGTTATTAGCTATGCTAATATGGGTTACTTTTGCACCTAGCGCCCTGTGAGACAGGAAGTAGGCAGTGACAGATGCCTGTCCTCCCACGCCCCTGCATGTGCTGCCTCCCACATTGTCGCTACCACCTGTATCCCACACTCACATATACGCTGCATCTCTTTTGGCACCCAGCACCTTCCTATTGGCGCACTGAACGATCATTTAAAAACAGTAACCTTACTTAACCTCTTCCTGACTGACCGTGAGTGCCTTGTACTCCAGCAGTTGGCAGTGCAGGAGAGGTCTGAGCTCTGGGGAGCAGCGCTGGGGCTTCAGTGGTGGGGAGCGGTGTTAGATTGTTTACTCCAGATAGTTCTGTAATGTTTGAAGATTTAAATTAAAAAAAAAAATTATCCATACCAGTTGTGTGCATGGTGCCAACAAGCCAGAAGAGGGCACTGGATCCCATGGAAGTAGAGTTAGAGATGTTGTGAGCCATGGTGGATGTTGGGAATCAACTCTGGGTCTCTTGGAAGAATAGCTGGTGCTCTGCACTGCTGAGCCCTCTCCAGCCCTTTGGGGGAAAACCTTAAAACATATGTCTCTTTCATCTTTGAAAGTGCAAATCCAGCTGCATGGTAGCTCCTGCCTGTCATTCTCGTCTTGGGAGACTAAGGCAGGAGGATGCCACAATTTTAACATCAAATTAGGCAGGCTATAAAGTAAGACCCTGTCTCAAAATATCAAAAAATAAAATAAGGAGCTGGAGAGGTGCAGCTCTTTCAAATGGCCTGAACTCTCCTCCCAGTACCCATAGCCATTTATGGCTCCAGTTCAGGGAATCTGACACCCTCTTCTGACCTGCAATGGGATCTGTACACAGTGAGGTATATGCACACACAGACAAACGAATAAAAATAAATGTAAATTTAAACAAATTTACATGGAGCCAGGATGTATTCTTGTGCAGTGGTAAAGCATTTGCCTAGCATTCACAGAGCCCTGGGTTCTAGCCCTACTACCTCAAACAAGCAGATCCCAGAGTATTTCATATGAATGTGTTTAAGACAGCTTGACAGTTCCCACAGGAACAGTAGTAAATGTGATTTTGGTGTTAGTCCCTGGACTCTGGAATAAGTGAGGCAGACAGCATGGAGGGCTTAGATATTACCAAGGTCTGTGGACATGGAAGTTTCAGGTTATGCTTAAGTGTCATGGACAGTGTATTGTTTTCTTCTACAGGCGGAGATGGTCCATACAGGCCTGAAGTTGGAGCGAGCTCTCCTGGTTACAGCTTCCCAGTGCCAGCAGCCAGCCGGTGTAAGTTCATTACTGGATGGTTTGGTCTGGTCTGATGCTCAGGGCAAACTGAGAAATTTGTAAGAGGCTGTCACACATGCTACAGTAGACCCACCACGCTCACAGTAACGCGCAGACAGAAGGCAGCCCTGTGGGGATGTGCTTGGGTAGTTACTGGTCCCTGTTGACTTTTTGTTCTCTGTCATTTTGTCCATTACTTTAGTTGTTCTTGGGACGTTTCTGCTTCTGGTGGTAAACAGAACAGGTGGCTCTGGTGTTTTATGATGGGTGGCAAGGCTGTTGTGGGGATCGGAAGCCTCTGGACCTGGGAGTCCTTTGTTGCTGATCTCAGAGTCTCCCTTTAACTCAACTCTTACTTCAACATTTTGTGCTACATGTGAAAAGTTAAGTTAGAGAAATGAGGTTTCTCAGAAAGAAAGATTTTTAGCTTATTGTAGGCTTTCCTAGTTACTGAAGATGTTAAAACAAGTCTTCCTGCTAAGGCTGAAATGAAACTCTTGATCCTTGTCATGCTAAGTATGTGAAAATATTGCAGATAGTTTAAATATCTGTCTTGAGTGACAAGAGGGTTTTACTTGAGTCTTTTCTCCAAGCTTATACTTTGCCAAATTAATACAGCAGCTAAGACATTGTCATGTTTTAGACCAAGGTTAGCAAAACTACAGGCCGCAGGCTGGTCTCATCTGCCACCTGTGTATGGGAATGAAGTTTTTGGGAGAACAAGTATTCATTGACTGGTCCTTTAGTTTTCACACTTCTCTTTAGACTGTGTGCACATAGGACCTGAGAACTGACATGTTAGGAAACCTGGTTTTGAAGGGAGTGTCAAAAATGGAAACAGAAGGCTCATCCATTTTGCTAAGTGGCTTTGAATGGCAGCATCTCGGACAGCATTTGAATCACCAGATCTCTACCCAGCAGCTGCTGTGTGGCTCAGGGTGCCTTGAGGACAAAGGGGAACTCAGACAAAGCCCTTGCCTTTGAAAAATTAATAGAAAAAGAAAGGCATATTTATACCAGGCTTGTTAGTATACCTTTAAGCCTAGCATTTTTAAGTGGAGACAGAAAATCAGGAGGAGGGTAAAGTCATCCTCAGCTGCATAAAGACCAGCCTGGACAGCGTAAGACCCTGTCTCACAGAGAAGCAAAGAGGAAAGGAAGAAGACACATGGGTCTGGACATAGTTGGCAGTGTTGTGTGGTAAGGTGCCAAGATTGGTTATATTGACACGTGATATAGCGGCTTGCGGCAGCTGGGGTTAAACAGGTGCTTGGGAAGGATTTGGATAGGTGGAAAAGAGAACATAAGGAACAAAAATAAGCTAGCATCTTCTGTCAGTGGGTCAGAAAAAGAAACAAGTGGCCTGAATGGTGGGGCTTTTCTGGTATAGAATATAGATGTTGAGCACAGAGTCTCTCCTGAGGAGTTGAAATTTTATGCAGAGGAAGGCTGTGAGCAATTCTTAGCCATGTGATTCAAGGTGGGATGGATAAAAAGTTTACCTTCATGCTCATAGGCCATAACAGGTTCTGCCATTGACAGGTGTTTTGGTACATGGTTATAATTTTAACATGTGGGAGGCTGAGACAGGAGTATTCTGGATTCTAGGCTATGGAGAGAGGAAAGCTTGCCTTCAGAGTTAAGAGTTGATCAGCATATCTAGCTTTTATGGAAATACTAACCACAGTTGTTTCCTGTCTCTCCTAGAATAAGCTTTCTGATTTGTTGGCACCTATCTCAGAGCAGATCCAAGAAGTTATAACCTTCCGGGAGAAGAACCGAGGCAGCAAGTTTTTCAATCATCTCTCGGCTGTCAGCGAAAGCATCCAGGCACTGGGCTGGGTGGCTCTGGTAAGAGGGAAGGGCAGGTCTCAACAGGGCGAGGAGATACAGCTGCAGAGGCCCTCAGTCACTGACTGCTTCTTCCACAGGCTGCGAAACCTGGCCCCTTTGTGAAAGAGATGAATGATGCTGCCACGTTTTACACAAACCGAGTCCTCAAGGAGTACAGAGATGTGTAAGTCGAGCCTCCCCCGGTGGGACAGGATGGATGCAGCCGGTTGCTTCCTGGAGTGACTCCTATTTTGGTTCTCTCCCATCGAGGCTGTTTCATAGAAAGCTTGGTAGATCCCAGCTCACAGCAACTGCATTTGCAAGCAGGAAATATTTCTGCTTCCATTTCTTTTTTCACTCTGAATGGCAGGTGCTCTTATAGTTTCCTAGTCCTTACCCTTCCAGGGTTAGGGGCTTATGCTGGAGGCAACATGGATTAGTGCCCTTTAAATTGCTCTTTTTTTTCTTTTTGATTACTGTATCATTACTGTATGTATGGGTTTTGTTTGTGGGTAAATCTAGGCACCATGTGCATGCCTGGTGCCTTCAGAGGCCAGAAGGGCGCTTTGGATCCCCTAGCGCTGGAGTTACGGATCTTGAGGGACACCATGGGGGTGTGAGGAATTGACTCCGGGCCCTCTGGAAGAGCAGCCACTGCTCCTCACCACCAGCCTCTCCAGACCTCTAAGTTGCTTGTGTGTATCAAATTTTGTTTTTCTGTTGCTGTGTCACATTGGTGCTGTGGCACAGGTGTCAGTAGGACTTAACCAGAAAGTTGCCTTGCACACTCACATATCCAGGGAAAGTGACAGGGAGGCTGCCTAGCCAGCACTGGTGTTAAGTAAGGGCACCATTGTGTTCTAACACACAATCATGCTGGTCCTAAGTGACTTCTCCGTTGCCAATTTTGAGCTGGGGTGACTACAGTTACTGAGCCCTGTAACTCTAGACATCATCAGTCAACGGACATTGTTGACTAGGTGTGTAAGAAATGAGCCTTCATTTGTGTGAAATGTGTCCCACACCACCACACGCTTTTTTTTAATCCTTCTCGCTGCCTGGAATTATACATTCCCTGTTGGGAATTTACCGAGTCATTTTATAGTTGAAGAAACTAGGTCTTGGGCTAAGTAATGGGGAGTCTTCCCATCAACATTTAGAAAGAGAGGGGATTATTCTAGACACAGTGTATCCTCTATAAGAAACAGAGTATTTCCTTTGTGGTTTTGCTTGTTTGTTTTTTGAGACAGGGTTTCTCTGTGGGTGGCCCCGGCTGTCCTGGAACTCGAGCTGTAGACCAGGTTGGCTTTGAACTCCCAGAGCTGTGCCTGCTTCTGTCTCCTGAGTGCTGGGATAGAAAGGTGTGCACCACCACTGCCCAGCTCTTTAGTTGTGAACATATTTTTACACGAGGCCCTGGGCTCATGGAGACCCTCAGTTCAGTGGCAGTGCTTGAGTAATCTCGGCTCCGCTTTGGCTTCCCGCACAAATACCTGCTTTTAACCACTTTACTGTTAGGTGTATTTTTTTGCGGGGGAAAAATCTGGTCCTAACAAAAAAAACACTGATAAACACTGCTGTCAAACATAGACATGTAACCCAGTGTCCCTGGAGTTTGGTCTGATTAGAGTCAGAGAATAAGGTTCTGGTTCTTTGTTTTTTTTTAGTTTTTTTGTTTGTTTTGAGCCAGAGTCTCTCTACATAGTCCTGACTGTCCTAGCTTTGTAGACTAGACTGACGTTGAACTCAGAGGTCTGCCTCCTTTACCTCTCAAATCCTAGGATTAAGTGTAAACCACCATGCCTAACTTGTTTGTTTGTTTTGAACATCATTGATGAAACCCTATAAAGAGATGGCTAAGCACTGGCTGCTCTTGGGAGGACCCTGCTTTGATTCCTAACACCCACAACCATCTATAACTACAGTCAGGGACCTGACACCCTATCTTTGCCTCCTCAGACATCAGGCAAGCATGTGATATACAGATACACTTAGAGGCAAAACACCCCTACACATAAAATAAACTGAAAAAATATTGATGATAGGGAAACTGCCACGGAGCAGAGCCTAAAAATGCCACAACAGGAGGATGTGAGCCCATGGGCAGGAGAAGTTCATATTGTCATAGGAGGATTGCTGTCAACCCTGAAAAACTCTTTCTTAATTGTGGCAGGGATAAGAAGCACGTGGACTGGGTCAGAGCTTACTTGAGTATATGGACAGAACTGCAGGCTTACATCAAGGAGTTCCATACCACTGGCCTGGCCTGGAGCAAGACGGTTAGTGAGTCGTCCTTCTCTTCTTTCCCCTTTGTCTCTCTCTCTCTCTCTCTCTCTCTCTCTCAAGAGGATCTGCTGGCTTCTCAGACTTACATCACCAAGGCCAGAACAGGAATGCTGCCAAGATGGTCCAGCAGTTAAGAGCTCTGGCTGATCTGTTAGTGGTCCTGGTTTTGATTCCCTATGCCCAAAAGGATGCTCACAATTGTCTGTAACTCCAACCCCCTCCTCTGTCTTCTTCAAGCACCAGGCACACATGGGGTACGCAGATGTGTATGCAGGCAAAATGCTCACACATAAAATAAAAAGTTAAAAAAATACAAAGACAGACTCCTATTATAAATTAACAAGCTAAATGTTATAATAAATGCAAAGACCACAGCAAATAAAGAAAAATACAGAGGATAAGGAGTGGGTGACAATATTCCTGTACTTTCTGTTCAGGGGCCTGTGGCGAAAGAACTGAGTGGGTTGCCATCTGGACCCTCTGTTGGATCAGGTCCACCTCCCCCGCCACCGGGCCCACCTCCTCCCCCAGTCCCTACCAGTTCCGGCTCCGATGACTCTGCTTCCCGCTCAGCACTGTTTGCACAGATCAATCAGGGGGAGAGCATCACACATGGTGAGTGTTTTGGCATGAACAGTTGTTAGAGCAAATTGTGTGGATTAGGCTTCATTAACCAGACACAATAGCTAGTCTAAACCAGAAACCTGGCTTGCATGTGGGAACATTCATTTGGGGAGTCACTTGTCTTCAGGTTACCCAAAGGGACATCAAACCTGAACGAAGTGGTGATTGAAGGGCCACTGAGATGGCTCAGTAGGTAAAGAGGTGCTTGCACACAGCATGGTAATCTCCGAGTTTGGTGTCTGGAAGGCACAAACTGAAGAGAACGCTGATGCTACTGTCTACATGCTCCCGTAGCATGAGTCCCTTCCACCCACAGTGAGACTCTAGTAAAAGGGCAGCTGGCTCAGTGGGTGTAAAGGCGTGCACAACACAGAGCCTGATTGATGATTTGAGTTTGACTCCTGACACCCGCTCGGTGGAAGGTGAGATAGGACCTCTGTAAGTCGTTTCCTGACCACCCTCCCCTTCCCTGCAGTAAATGTACAACTAAATGAGTAATTTTCAGAAGTAGAAATTGAACATGGGTAATGACAGTGGAAGTCATTCAGTAGCATGTCCAGGGCAACTTCCAGCTAGCTCACGGAGCTGGCGGTTTACCCAGAGCCTGTGCCCTGGTACCACATGGTCATTGTGTTGGGATGTATACTTGCCACATTGGAAGTTTGCATAAAAGGACATACTGTTACAGAGACAGTAGACAGTTCTATACCTACCTGGTGGAATTCTTAATTTTATGACCCTTGACTAAGAGCGTACTCATAAAAATATATAAAAGTCTTACACAGTAGTGGTGTAATTAAGTAAATACCCAGCATTAAGGGAAATAGCTGCTAACTCTGCTATAGCCTCTTAACAGGATATAGCGCAGCCATGAGATAGACCTTTTCAAGCAAAGGAACCATGTAATGGTTAAGATAATAGCAAATGTAACTAACTCTTGGAGCAGCTATAGAGATGTATAGATCCAGCCCCACTGAGGAAGGTGTATCTCACTGCCCTCCCACTGGCTGTAAGCTCACATAAAACAGCTTCTACCTCCAAAACCAATTAGCTTACAAACACAAGCAAAACTGGCACTCATTTTAAGGTGATGTAGTCAGCGTACTGTGGGCCAGCCTGCTTACTAACTAATCTTTGAAAGAAAGACAGAAACAAAGGAAAAAGTTAAAAATGAGAGAACATTTTAATTGAATATTAATTAACCAGATTAAATTTGTTAACAGTCTGTATGGCTGTAACCAAACAGTATGAGTCAGGACTAGACGACAGAAGAGATCCAATAACCACCTCTTCCCCGTGCGCCTATAAGCACGCTTGATGAGATTCATTGTGTCATACAAGAGGCATGAACTAGAAGGGAACTTGTGGGGGAGGAAGGGGCCATCAGGAGCTGAGGGAAAACAAGGTAATGGGGTGATATGATCAAAACATTGTATACATGTACGTGAAACACATTATTCCGTGAAATTAATACATACTAACAAAAAAGTAGAAAAATTTCAAATGCCAGCATTACGTTAGGTTAGCCTTTTCCCACTGAATTTCTTCACCCTGACATACTTGTTGTTGTTGACATGCATACATATTGTGTGTACATTTGATACATGGATTTCTACATCTGTTTTTATGCATTACATATCCTTGCTCCTTCCTCACCTTCAACACGCGCACACACTTTTTTTTTTTTTTTTAAATAAAACCATATAACCTAGAGGAAAAGAGAAACCATAAAAGCATTTCTCCAAAACTACTTTCAAGATGGTCTCTCAAGAGCTTGAGTTCTTGCTCTGTAGTTTTTGCTAAGGACTAGTGATAGCAGACCTTGTTTCTTGCCTCAGCCCAAATCTCTGGTATGAAGAATAGGACCAAAGTAGCTGCTGTCTTCTTACAGCCCTGAAACATGTATCCGATGACATGAAGACTCACAAGAACCCTGCCCTGAAAGCTCAGAGCGGTCCAGTTCGGAGTGGCCCCAAACCATTCTCTGCACCTAAACCCCAAACTACCCCCTCCCCCAAACCAGCCACAAAGAAGGAGCCAGCTCTGCTGGAACTGGAAGGCAAGAAGTGGAGAGTGGTGAGTTTAAAGAACTGGACTGGGACTCCTGGGAAGGGGGAATAGGAAGAAGGCTTTAAGCCAGATTTAGCCAAAATTGTGGGGTTCTGGCTTGTGATGGGAGAACAAAGGTGTGGGATGATGCATTGTTTTTGCCGATGTGTGCTTTGTGGTAAGAATCCTGGGGTGTGTCTTCATCAGGAAAACCAGGAGAATGTTTCCAACCTGGTGATTGATGACACTGAGCTGAAGCAGGTGGCTTACATATACAAGTGTGTCAACACGACATTGCAAATCAAGGGCAAAATCAACTCCATTACTGTGGGTGAGTCCCCCTGGCTGCCCCAGGCAGGTTCTGACCTAGTGCTCGGTAAATTCTAATACTACTGCAGTTACACTGTTGACGTGCTTCCTTTCTTCTCCTAGATAACTGTAAGAAGCTTGGCCTGGTGTTTGATGATGTGGTGGGCATTGTGGAGATAATCAATAGCAGGGATGTCAAAGTTCAGGTAACTCGATCTCTGTCTTCTCCCTTTGGCCCCTGAAGAATTAATTGAGAGACACAGCAGACTCGCAGATGTTCCTTGGGCAGGAATCTGATTCTTCAGAGGCTGTAAGCCGAGCTACTTTGGATGCGGCAGAAGTTGGCTCTTTATGAGAGCTCTTTCCAGGACCTGGCTTAGCTCAGCCCCAGTTTCTAATACCTGTTGTGTACTGGAGGCGATTTCGTGAAGTAGTGTAATCACTTAAAACAGTGAATACACCCTCCCCAGCTCATTCTCCTCATACTAAAGTGCTGGAACTCAGTTGTTGTCTTGCTTTTCTCCTACAGGTGATGGGAAAAGTGCCAACCATTTCCATTAACAAAACAGATGGCTGCCATGCTTACCTGAGCAAGAACTCCCTGGACTGTGAGATAGTCAGTGCCAAATCTTCTGAGATGAACGTTCTCATTCCTACAGAAGGCGGTGATTTTGTAAGTATTCTTTCCTTTCCCTTTTCTTTCCTTTCCTTTTCCTTTTCCTTCATTCCTTCCACAATGTCTCTTGTGTTCTAGGCTAGCCTAGAGATGGTGATCCTCTTGCCTCTGGCTCCTCAGTCCTGGGATATGGCCATATAGCAAAGGACTGTTTCTTTGCTGCTGGAGATTAAACCCTCCCTGGGCTCTGTACATGCTAGGCAAGCACTCTACCAACTAATCTATATCCCTGAAGAATATGACATTAAAAACTGAAGAAATACGTTGGGCCTGTTGGTATACACTTGTGTTCTCTACAGGCTCTTACCACCTAACCCAGACTGGCCTCAAACTCAAAATCTCCTTCCCTCAGACAATTGAAACATGACCAAAGACTTTTTGAATTAGAGAAAACTATTTGATGGACATTTGGCATTCTGTAGGTAAATCCCAACAATGCACACAGACGCCAGGTAGTCCTGTGAAGGGTGCTCCAAGGGGAAGGTCATTCCTGCATCTTTTAGCTCACTGAGAATGAGAGTGCTGTGCCCCACCCTACCCCACCCCCACCTGACCCCTAACCAGACTAGCGTCTAGAGCAGTCTAAGTCTGCTCAGGACCACAGATCACTACACTGAACAGTGCAGAGCAGCCTGGCTGCTCTGGTTAAGTTTACCTTTACCTCATTCCACGTGTTTGCCTGGTGCCTAAGGTCAGAAGAGGGCATTGGGTCACCCGGAACTGGTTAACTTGCACTGTGTAGTTCAAGTTAAGAGCAAGTGCTCTGTCCCCCTGACTAATCTCTCCAGCCCCATCACCTGTTATCTCTCTTTTTGTAGAATGAGTTCCCAGTCCCTGAGCAGTTCAAGACCTTGTGGAATGGGCAGAAGTTGGTCACCACAGTGACGGAAATCGCGGGATAAGCGAATGCCTGCGGGTCCTGTGCCCTCTCCCTTCACACCACGGGATCATCTGTATGGAGACGGTTCTTTTCTAGATTTCCTCTACCTTTCTGCTCTTAAACTGCTTCTCTACTCTGAGAAGCCCAGCTACCTGCCTTCACTGAATATACCTCAGGCTGAGACGGGCGGGACAGCAGGTCAGTGGATCTTCGCGGGAAGGTGCAGCTTCTCCGCATCAGCGCAGCTGCTCCGCAGTCCGAGCTTACGGAGCTACAGGCCCAGACTGGGGCACTGAAGCTTTCAGCTTTGGGGGTCATTCTACCAACAGTCCTTGGGGGTTAAAAACAAACAAATCAGAATGAATACTAATCTCCTAACAGTGAGCATGGGGGTAGCAGGAGCCGATGATTACAGTAGGTTCTAATCAAACCAACTTTCCGATGTTGACAAGGGAGGCCAGGCTTGCCACCCAGCATTCCAAGCCGACTTACTTCCTAAAAGCATCCTTCATTCTGCATTCCATTCTGGGTCAGTCTCAACCACAATGTAGCAGGCATTCAGCTTGCAGCTGCAGGAGCAGTACCCTTTTTTTTTGGGGGGGGGGGAAGTGTCTCAAACCTTTTTTTTTCCCCCCGTGGGATGACTGCCTTGGTTCCCATGGGGACCAAGGACTTAAAAAAGAAAAGCAGCACACTATTCCAAGGAATCTGGCACTTCTCCCCCTGCCAGTCATACTCAGCAGCTTAGGGCCTCATTCAGGCACCTGAACAGGACTAAGACCTCCACTGCAGACTGTTTAGGTCTTGATACACACCAGAATCTTGCACAGCATTGCTACTGCAAATCCCAGCTCTCCATCTAGGACATACTGACCAAAATATGCAACTTTTTTTTTTTTTTTGGTGGGAAGAGAGATTGTCCTGTGACTTCTGCCCATTTCCTGAGGCCTGTGGAAGTAAACCTTTATGTACTTAAAGTTATACAGAAAATAGAATAAAGTTAATACCAAACTTGTCTAGCTAGTCACTTGATGTTTTCTGTACTGAGACGTAAAAACATACTGAAAATGACACCAAAGATAAGAAAACTACTCTTTATTTTAGACAACCTTATAAAGCTATTTTCATGGAACCTCCCATTTCCTACCCTTAACCCTCATCTTTTTATTGAATAGTTCTGAGAAAGGAAAAGGAAAAACTGGCAGCGGGTGGACGCTGCAGTGCTGACATAGGTGCTTTCATGAAAACACTCGTTTCTCCAAACTACTACTCCACAGGAATCATCCAGCATGGGTGCTCGAGGGCCCGTGCTCAGGTAATCTGGAAGCGGTGGATAGATGTTCTTCTTTAGCCACAAGAGTCAACATCAGTTTTCAATGTGGGTTGGTCTCCAGGGGGAAAAGGAAGTCTACAATATTCGTCAATCATTTTCCTGAACCAAATCAGCAGCAGTGTGCAGCATGCTGGTAAACAGGGCTTAGGGTAGAGGTATAAAAGCCCCATCTCTTCAGACTGCTTCCCCCAGTCTTTGCAGTGGTGTCAGTGACATTTATGCCACTTGTAACATTAAGGGCAGTTAGCCAAGAATGGAGTGCCAAGAACAGCCACCTAGTTTTCACTCCCCCACCATCTCATGGTATATAAGACACACTTTGCTGTAGGGTGTGGTGGTGAAGCCTTTAATCCCAGCACACAGAAGGCAGAAGCAGGTATCTCTGTGAGTTCAAAGCCAGTCGGCTTTACACAGTGAGTTCCAGGCCAGCCAGGCTAGTGAGACCCTGTCTCAAACAGAGTAACAAAAAAACAACAACAAAAGTGCGTTTCTTCACTTAAGCAACCCTGCTGGCTGTTCCCTCTTTTGTGGCTAATTCTATTACTGAGGGTTAGGTGAGTTCTGTGGGGGCATGACAGTAGGCTTGTGGAGTGACTGCTAGGTGCCACTAGAGGGCAGCACTTAAACGGGAAAACAGCCTTAACCGACATAGAAACATCACACAGGTGATACTGTCTGAGCGCGGCCCACACCAGCAGGGCAGAGAAGTGCTTGTGTGAGCATCTCAGGACTGGGTACCAACAGGCTTTTATTTGCTCCAAATTTGTATGGGTTTTTGCCCTCAAGCTTGTTGCCCTGCTTCACTTTCTTCCATCTCCTTTAGTCACAATTACTGATCTGCCAACAGCAGACTCTTTCTTAAAAGGGAGCTCAACCATATCGAAAGGTTGTAAAACAATCTCCATGGTTATTAGCTAATTAAATTTGAATTCAACACCATATGGTGATAGGAGGCAGCAAAGGATAAGATTCAGATCTTAGATCTTTCCAAGTAGGGCATGTTAGATGATAACAGGAGAGCAGGGCTGGTGGTAAGCTAGATTAGAGCTCAGTGCATGAAGAACTGTTTGCATGGCTTAGAAGAACTGTGCTTTCCTGAACTCTGCTGCAGAGTACAAGGGCTTCACTTAAGAAAGGGTATGATGTGTTCATTAAACCATTCACGAGACAATTGAAGATGGTCCCCTTCCTTAGCCAGAAACACTAGCTTTCCTGCTTTGTCCATCTGCTTTAGTCCCAGGTGGTCCTGCAGAGAGAAAGGCCACAATGAACCCAAGAGGTTTAATGAAAGGTTTTAGATTAAAACAGAATGTTAACATTTAGTCTCAAGATACACTTTCAATATATAAGCTACATCAATATAGAGGTATATTGCTGAAGAAAAAAAAAAAAAAAGATGTTTCCTTTCAGGTCTTTGTTTTGTTTGAGTCAGGGTCTTACTTTGTAGCCCTAGCTGGTCTCGAACTTGCAGCAATCCTGCCCCAGCCTCCTGAGTGCCAGAATTATAAAAGCATGTACTACCATTCCTGGTTCCTTCAGTTCGCTTCTAAGCATTAAAAATAATACATGTGTAGTACGCCAACACAGTGGCAAACCCCTTTAATTCCACCATTTGGGAGGCAGAGGCAGGTGGATCTCAAGGCTAGCCAGGTTTATAGAGAGAGTTCCAGGACACTCAGGGCTACATAGAGGATGCTTGCTGTCTTTAAAAAACAAAAAAACAAGTAGCTGAGATTGTTCTGCCCCACCCCCCAACTCCTGCAAGATGATAGGAAAAAAAAAAAACAGAACAAAAACAAAACCAGGACCTGCTCCTGAGCTGCTCCTCAGTGCCTATAGTCAGCTTTCTGAAAAGCTGGGCAAGTCACACACAAAACTGGCCCAGAATATCATAGTGAAGGGGGGCTGAGCGAAAGAGAAAATTAACCAACCAAATAATGTTTCAAGATACAGCCCATTCTTGGGGCAGTGAACTTGGGACATGTTAGCATCCTGCAGTTACAGCGTCGTCCCCCAGTTGCCAGGGTGTCAGTCTCTTGATGGGAAGAGACAATCTAGAAGGGCAGAACAGTGCCGCTGCTTGTCTACCCCGACTTTGACGATCAGGAAGATCTTGGCTGCAATTTCCAAAGCGGCCAGACCCTAGCTTCCCTTCATTTCTACCTCATCCAAACTGCGACACCATACACATGGGAAGAGCAGAGGAAAATACGCCTCTGAAATTATGTGGGAAAAACTGCAGTAAAAGGTGTGTGGTTCAGGTGTGGTCCTTGGCATCTGTGAGTCCATCTCCAGCATAAATTCCTTAGTTTATGGCAAACAGTATCTGGATGTAGCGAAACACTGCAACTTCTGCTTGAGTAACCCGACCTGCTGCTAAACAGAATCCCTAACAGCCCCAGTTCAGACCTTGAAGGAGTTTCCTTGTCAATGCCAGATTGATAGGTTTATTCTTGGTACTGGGGAACAACCCCAAAAATCATGTACCTAAGCACATGGACTGGACTAAGGCATGCCCCCAGACCACCAAAGTCCACACCTCCGTCTATGGTTGCCACAACATAATACCTCAGTCATGTCTGCATTTACTTAGAGGCTTCTGGGATATGTAGTAAACTAACTATAAAGGAGGCCAGTTCCAAACCTTCACAAGTAAAACCTTAAAGATGCTGTATGGACCTTGGCTGGATGAGGTTGAAGTCTCATGTTCCCAGATAGCCTTGAGCTCGGTCTAAGACAGTGGACCCCCTTTTCTTATTGGGGTTTTCTCTCCACCCGATCTGGTAATCCCAGATCTTATAAGGAGCACCACATAGTCCTCAGAAAATTACAGGCCAGATGCTTTCCTGATAAGAAAACCTGTTTGGCAGGCACCTATGGATTCCTGGATCTACCCACCCTATGCTAATAACATGTCTTGGTGTCTTGATCTTCTAAGTGATCCCCCACCCATAGGATAATTAACTACTAGGTTCTCCTTATGACAGGACCTTGCTACTGCATGTAAAATGAGGCACGGTACCACTCACTACATATAGATCAAGCATCCTGACACTCCTGACCCCAGCAAATCAAACATATTCACCCTCAAAAACCCTCTCACTGCCGAGGTTTATAAATCCTTTATTTCAACTAAGCGTGCAGTGGGTGTGTGCTGGAAGATACTATCAACTTTCCACCGTGGCCACCTGAGACTCATCATTTATTCTGGGCTCCCCTCCTCCCTGGAGAATTGCCGCCGGACACCTGAACTTGCCTGCCAATCAGCCGCCAGCCCAGCCTTCATGGGCTTCTAGACTGCCCAGGGCACGTCTGCAAGTTACAGCTGACTTTGAATGTGGTCTCTGGCCAGTTTTGGTTCTCTGCTGTGCTTAGCACAGAAGATTAAGCAAGAGCTGGAACACTTCGGTATCATCAAGGGCTTCTGGAACTCCCAATACTGACAGTCTCATTCTAAAAGAGCTAATCCGTTTTAAGACACAGTGAAAAACTATTTCCCCACCCTAGCCTAGTGCATAGGACTTGCCCTAAAGCTCTCTAGCGGTTCCTGAGATCCAGGACCTTTGATTCCGTTCTCCATCCAGAAGCTGCATTCCTGGCCCCTCAGACAGTGGAGAATAACAATGTTTCTCTTTTCCTGTTTAAAAACCACAGGGCAAAGGTCTGAGGCTCTAGTAAAAATCTATAAACCAGCACCCAGGAAGTTGGTGTGAAAACAGCCTACGATGGCCTTAAGTCAGAGGGCTTGCGGGCTCTGGGTGCTCTGGGACAGACAAGGCAGGGATCTGCCGCACGGAACCCCGCAACTCCGGGGACAACCTGCAGCACATCCTTGTGTTACCTCTTTGTATAGACTGGTCTCCTGGAGGGGAATGGTTTCCTTAGCTTGGCCACTTCTGTAAAATCCAAACCACTGCAGGAGAGAACGAAGAAACAGGTCAGTCATCTACACAGCACCCTTTCAAAAATCTTTGGAGGCTGGCTAACAGAAAACTACCAGCAAAGCGAACACTGTAATAGAGCCAACAGAGCAGGCAAGAAGGAAGAATGGGAATGGAGTTTTTGGTTTGGGCGACTCACTTGTGAGTCACTTGTGTGGCCTAGGTTGGTCTTCACCTTGCAAGCTGCCTGTCTGAACCTCTTGAATGCTAGAGCTATGGGCATGTGCCAGCATGCGTTAAAGGTCAGTCCTGAAGGATGAGCTACTCTTTCTGAAGTTTTCCACTTCCCCATAACGTCTGTTTCCTTCCTTAAGGAATGCATCAACCCTGAAAGTCCCTGCGCTGCCCCGGTCATTCAAGGATGAATATACCAGCTCTTTTCCCCAAGAAGCTCCCAGTCGAGCAGGTTCAGAACCAACTCACTGTTTAGCACCGGGTCATCAGACTTCCGGAATCACATGGTTGCAGCTGCTCATTTGCCACTGTGACACAACAGGAGCAAAAAAGTGTGTGTGAGGAGTGAGTAGGGATTTTCTAACAAAATGCCTCTGTAGCCATGGAGATTAGGCTTTCATATCGTTTCCATAAAATATTTAATTTTGGGGGATACAAAGTGAATAAAGTGTAATTAATAAAAATTAAAATAAAAAAAATGGGAAAAGAGTATTTAATTTTTTTCTCTGTTTACATATGTGAAAATTCAGAGCTCACAAGGCCACCAGTAGATCTGGCCCCTGGGCTGCCTTCTCCTCCTCCCCTGTGATCTTACAGTGTGAGCAGAGCTTCAGCTGAGGTTGGTGACTCACACAGCTGTTGGTTGCTCACACGTGTCATCCCAGCACTCCAGAGGATGAGGGAGAAGGATCACTCCGAGTTCAAGGCCAGCCCGAGCTACAAAGTAAGGCCCCCCTCTAAAAGGAGGGAGCCAGAATCTGGGAGTAGGGATGGTGTCCTAGAGGAATGACAGTTACTTGGCCGAGACAAAAGACCAGGACGATTTTAGGTGGAAAAGCCAGGGAAAAGCACTCAGAAGACAAGGCATGAGAGAGAGAGGCCTACGAACTGGCTTGGGACATCTCAAGTACTAAAATATGGGTGACAAAGCTAGAAAGATCGGTCACTCTGTATCAAAGCAGACCTGGACATCAAATTCAGGGTTTACACATGGGGCTAGTGATTCGGAACCTTTCTGGGTCACGGTTCTCTGAGGATCTTATTAAAACTGTAAACCTTTTCTGCACAGAATGTAGCCATATGCTTTTACATAAAATTAGGGGTGCAACAAGAGGATAGCAGCCAGTCTGGTGTCCCATTTACAGTGAAGGCTGGTGGTGAGACAGGTTTTCCCCCGAAGCAGCTATGGTCAGCACCACGTTCACCTCTTGTTGCCACGCGTCTCACCTCAGAGTCTACAGGGTCCACCATGGTATCGTTGAGGAATTTCACCATCACAAACTTCTTGAGGGTCATCAGGTTCTTCTTGTAGGACTCATTGACACTCTGGAAGAAGAGAGGACAGTACTGCAGGCTCACTACTGTCAAGCCCTGGCAGGGGGGTTCAGGAAGTTCAGCCTTCCTTAAAACCCTTCTGACTGACTTGTCGTCAACCCCAGGCTGGATTCTGCCAGAATATCCCAAACCATGGTCGTGCCTGGGCACAGCCCATGCCCTTCCCAGAGTCTCTCAACTAAGTCTCTTGTGAGGAAACCAGCCTTGAAGGACCCCAGCAGGAGGATGTCCTTTGTGAAGACAGCAGCTTTGAGTTTTGACTTTGCCCAGTGGGCCACCTACTATAACCTCATCCTGCTGTTTCAACATGAAGGAAGGGGAGGACTTCAGGGAGGAGGAGGACCAGATGAGTCCCAGCCCAGCCACCCTAAAAGGAACCAAAACTCATGAGCACAGCCTCTCATAAACAAAACCCGTGGCTCCTGGCTTCTGCCTAGGGTATTTTTCATAAACAGTCACTGCTGCTCTCTCTCTGATGGCCAGAAAGGGATGCCTACATGAGCATGTTTGGGTGCTTACCCTCTCTTGATTTATGTCTGCCAGGAAGATGCTGTGGTTGCGATACACATCCTCCTTGATGGGGTCATGCCAGTACTGTGCCTGCACCAGGCTGAGGAAGGAAAGGAATGATCGTGCCTAGGTGTTTCTCGGCCAGCATGCCCGAAGCACGCCCCAGGGCCTAGGCAACCAAGAGACTTTGAAATGATGAAAAACCAAAGCCCCAAGTCTCAGGCCTTGCCTTCTAAGCAGGAAATACTTAGACATGTCAATGAAACATCTTGCTGAGAGAATGACAAGCCATTTGGTAGATACGGAAAGGCCAAAGATTTGGAGAAGAGATATGTCAATACTTGGCCTCCTGATTATAGTGGTCCAGGCTGTCTTTTCTCACAGCCCCACCTCCCTCCCTCTTCTCTGCTTCCTATTCATCCCATAAGACTCAACTGCCTTTGTCTCTTCCTCTCCATTGTCATCCTTTTCCTCATCTTCCTCAGACTGGGATGATGATGTTTGCCACCTCTGTGTGACTATCAGTAATCAGGACACTCTCTAATCTGTTTATAAATGTATTTGGACAAGCACTTGGGAGGCAGAGGCATAGGGTTCAAAAGGTCAAGGTCATCTTTAGCTACAGAGTAAATCTGAGGTCAGCCTGGGCTAAAATGAGGCCCTGTCTCAAAAAAAAACATATATTTGGAAGCTCTAAGAAGTTTAATTTCACTGATACTTAAAAATTCAGAGCTAGGAGCTAAAGAAATAGCCCAGTGTTTAAGAGTACGGGCTGCTCTTCCAAAGACCTCGGTTTGATTCCCCTACCCACATGATGGCTCGCAGCTCTCTGTAACTCCAGTTCCTGGTGTTCCCGTGCGACCTTCTGTCCTCCCAAGGCACCAGGAATGCGCACAGTGCACATACATACAGGTAAAACACGCAAACGGAATAAAAATACCTACTATAGAAATAAATAACGAATTCAGAGCTAAAGGGTTAGGTCACAGATAATAGTATCTGTCTGACCCACACATGCCTCTGGGTTTGACTTTCAGCATTGCAAAAGTAGAAGTTCAACAGACTGTGAACATCTATGAAATACCGTACTGTACTGATGTTGTCAAGGCTTAGGTGTTGCTGCTCACTACTCTTCCCCTGAAGGACTATACACCCTCTGACAGACAGACGCTCTATACTAGGGGTCCGCTAAGCGACTTGGGCTCATACAGGATCTGAGACAAGCTCTGCTGGAGCGTGTTAGGCGAAGGGAGGCTGGAGTGGTGAGGACACTGTGGGTGGGGGACCAGCCTCAAGGGTGGGTGTGGGTAAAAACACCCACACACCTTTCCAAGGTGACCGATCATGGCTCCTTCAACACAGTGAAAAGGGATGATGAGGGACGTCTTTGGACCCAGTCAGACCAGCTTTCTGGTGACCAGAATTTCAGGAGGCCGGTGACTTAAGGGTAAGTGTGAGGACAATCATTAAGTTTACAGCTAAGGTGATGGCGGAAGATATGAGGGCCATTCCGCTGTGAGGGGCGTGATGGAAGTGGTACAGCTCGGAGGGCACGGGCTGGGCAAACGCAGAAGGAGCCTGGGGAGGTTCACAATCAGAAGAACTGGTGTGCACTCTCAGTATCAACGTGTCCCGCTGAGGGGAGACCGGAAAAGGCTAATCTAGTCACACCACAGCAGTGAAGGAAAGTCTAGCCACTTTGGTGTTTTGAGACGGGGTTTCACTATGTAGCCCAGCATAGACTTAAATGGACACTTCCTGCCCCTTATTCCCAGTGCTAGGATTGCAAGTGTGCACCACCACAGCTGACTTTTTTGGTTTGTTTTTGCCAGGGAAGGTCTTGCTACTAACTCTCACTGGCCTGGTCCTTACAGTGTAGCCAATGGGGCGCTCAAACTCAAAGCAATGCTCTTGCCTCACCCTCCTGAGCTCTGCTGGCATTACAGATGTGAGCCACCATGCTCCTTGAGGCACTGGGAACCCAGATGTTACAGAACCCCAGTAATGTTCGTGTGTCTGTGTGGGCACATGTGTGTGTTCGTATGGGTGCATGTGTGGACCATCCTGTTGTTCCTGTGGAGCTGACACTGGGCGTTCTCTTTTTCTCTGCACCATAGTCTCTGAGGCAGGGTGGTAGGCTGGCTGGACAGCAGGTTCCTAGAATCCACTTGTCTCTGCCTCCCAGGGCTGGGGTTGCAGCTGCATGTGCCGTTGTGCCCAGCTTCTTACAGAGGTGCTGGCAATCTGAACCCGGGTCCTCCTGTTTGCACAGCAAGGATGTTATACATTCTTGGCTTCTCCCACGTTCCTTCCATCTCCTCCTTCACACCCCAGGTTAAAGGTACCCAGTGTAGGAACCAGTCATCACTTGCAGCCTGCATCTTAACAGATTCCATCTAAGGTACCCGTCTCCCTGCCCCTTCGTAGATTCCATGGTATCTACAAAGCCTGCAACCAGGTCTGGCAAATAGTAATGCAGTGTTTGATGAAATTATCAATGAAAGACTTTACAACTGCAGCTAAAAGAGAAAACACAATGACAACACTAGGAAAGGAAACAGAAAGCTGAACACAAACCAACTATGGTAACAGGCCAAACCTTTTACTTAATGGGAACTCAGCCTGCACTTATCCTCAACCTGCTTCACTTTAAAAAATGACTCTCAGTACCTCACGTCAGAGGTTCAGAGTGCGAGAGCCAACAGCCAGCTGATGACAGAACGAGGCTCTCCATTTCCCCTCACACCAGGTCATTCCTTGATACAGTCATACAGGATCTGAGCCTAGCTGACATCTCCCCTCAGGTTACAAAGCTCTTCACTGCTGCTTTCTGGGTGACAGCAATGCTGTAGGGACCTTGGTGTCCCCAGATCCATCCTGGTTGGGATCTATTCTTCAGGCGTGCTGCTGTGAAATTTTACAGGAACGCATGGCAGTATAGCTTTGTCTGTTTTTCTTCTGTCCGTGACACAGTACTCAGCAAGCCCTTTTGATCTAGAAGCTCATGCATGTAATAGTTTGAACATCTTGTATTGCTTTTTTTTTTTCTTTTTTAGTTTTTCAAGACAGGGTCTCTGTATAGCTCTGGCTGTCCTAGAACTCGCTGTGTGGACCAGGCTGGCCTAGAACTCACAGAGATCTGGCTGCCTCTGCTTTGTAAGTGCTGGGATGAAAGAAAGGCCGGATGTGCCACCACCCCCAGCGACACTTCTCCCTTAGTCACTTGCTCCAAGAGAGAGAAGAGAGACCCACCAAACTGCCTGGCACACAACAAGGCTAGCTCTCAGTCTGGTCTTCCAGTTAGGCTGCTGAAAGAATACATTTTGCTTCTGCCAGGGTAGAAGAAAGCTGTCACCCGGATGTCAGGGACCTGGGGCGTCAGACTGTCCCTGCCTAAGGTCTTCAAAAAGTCCGGGCTTGGCCCCACCCACTTACCAAAACCTTCTAACTTACCATAAATTCCCCAGTTCTCAGGCTCCCTGGGTCCCTACAGTGTGGGTCCATGCAGTGTGCCTTCTATGGAAATGAAGCCTTGAACCTTTCGGCTGTACCACAACGGTTCTTATAGCCTTTCTGCTCTTTTGAAAACATGCTGACAACTTGTATTGGCTCTTATTTCCTCTCTTGTTCTCTTTGCCTTTTTAAGTGCTTTATTAATTTTTCATTTTATTTGTTTACTGTTTCTTGAGACAGGGTTTCTATGTGCAGACCTGGCTGTCTTGGAACTTGCTCTGTAGATCAGGCTGGCCTCAAACTCACAGAGATCTGCCTGCCTCTGTCTCTTTGTCCTGAGTTCACCACCACATCAGGCCTGATTTTTTTTTTTTAAGGTTCATTTACTTATTTTTAAATTATATATTATTGTTATTTCTTAAATACGCATTGGTGTTTTGCCTGCATTGGTGTTTTGTCTGTGTGAGGAGGCCGGATCCCCTGGACCTGGAGTTACACACAGTTGTGAGCTGCTATGTGGGTGCTGGTCCTCTGGAAGATAAGGCTCTTAACTGCTAAGCCATCTCTCCAGCCCCAAGATTGATTTATTTGTATGTATGTGGGTTTTTACCTGCATGTATGTATTTCTGTGTACCACGTACAGGCAGGGCTCCCAGAGGCCATAGGGGCCCCGAGACTGGAGTTACAAACACCTGTGATATCACAAGCAGTGCTATCCTAGTGATGCTATCCTAGTGATACTATCCTAGTGATACTCCTAGAATACTGAGCACGAACGTCAGCACGGTACCCACCAGCTGCACCCGACAGCTACCCAAACTCACCGTTCTTGCACAACTCTGGAGTAAGCACCAGTGTTGAGTGTCTTCCTAATGAAGTCACAGATGGGAGAGCTCTCTCCTGGGCATCGAGGGAATCCAAAGACACCTGTGTGGGCGAAAAGACAGCTATGATGTACTCCAATAATCAATCATACACTGAATGTCCACTGTACCAGGCGCTATGAAAACCAGAAAAAATTAAAATAAATAAATAAATAAATAAATAAATAAATAAATAAATAAATAAATAAATAAGCCCAAGTGTTGAGAATTAAGAGCATTGCCAAATTCCTCCTGGCACTCCCCCGGAGCCCTCTGCCCCAGCCCACCCACATATGACTGCAACATAACTGTCACATGCACACAGTTGCCTCATCCTCTTCCTGAGGAAATCATCCGACTCCCTGTCCCCATCCCCTCCCAAGTCACAGTTCATCCATCTACCTCCTCGTTCTTTAAATCCTGTGTAAATTACTTTTGACAGTTAATACAGTACAAATATTCCATGGATTGTCACTACACTGGGTTCCTTAGGGAGTGAGAAAGGTCTGTCCATATTGAGTACAGATTCAACTGTTTCTTTAATAGTCTCCCTCCACCCTCCCCACCCCCACGTCCCCACTGTGCTACCCCTGTCCCTTTCTTTCTTTTTATGAAGATAGGGTAGGGTCTAATACAGTTCAGGTTGAACTTAAACTCTCTGAGGATGATCCTCCTGTCCCCAACCCCTAAGCTGGGATTCTAGGCACATACAAACACCATGGCCTTTCCCAGAAGAGTTCTCCTCTGTGGACCTTTGAATCCACATGTATGGAACTCATGGATTTAGGCCAAATGGGAGCTAAGGTGCGGTTCTGTGGTTCTGTGGTAGAGCTCTTGCTTCACGTGTGGAGATGCTGGGTTTTATCCCCTAAAACATACACACATGGGGGTGGGGCAGGAGACAGAGACTCACACAGAGAGACAAGAGGAAGGGAGAGGGAGAGAGGGAAGGACAGAGATCTAGCTATCTCCATGCTCCCAGGACCTGAGACTTCGGCGCCTGCTTTTCCCGGCAAGCGGACCTCTCAAACCTCATCACAGAGGCTTCCCTCTGCGGCAGATGGAGACTACTACAGAAATCCACAACCGGTCAAAATGCAGAGGTCAGTCGATTGTGAGGTGCCCGGCTGTAACTGATACAGCTACGACACAACATCCTCCCAAGGCTCAGGGAAGAGGGGCCAGAAAGACTGTAAGAGCCGGGAGACCAGCATGGCTGCTGTTGAAACAGTGTCCTCTACATAGGACAGGGGTACTTCACACAGGCAGTCTCAGCCATATGGTCGCCTGAGGAAGACCTAACACCAGCTGACACGCCGGTGCGGGTGGGGGAAATTTCACAGGGCCACACCTCTAAATGAAGAGCTAATTAACGACAGGCAAGAGTGGGAGGGTCAGTCTTCAGGGATGAGCCCCCGGTGGGTTATTCAACCCCAGGTGTTCGAAGACATATGAGCAACACTAAATGGACTCAGCAGGTTAGACACGCGCGCGCGCGCGCGCGCGCGCACACACACACACACACACACACACGTACTGATAATAGTTAAAGAGGTTATGAATTTGGGAGGGAGTGAGAAGAATTGGAGGAGGCAGGAGAGGGGTAGAAATGATGTGACTGTAACACATGAATAGGAAATAAAGCATTTTCAAATTTTTAAATAAAAAAAAAAAATCGCTAGGCAGTAGTGGTACACGGCTTTCATCTGACTGCTTGGGAGGCAGAGGCAGGTGGAGCACTGAGAGTTTCAGGCCAGCCTAGTCTACAGAGGAAGTTCCAGGACAGCCAGGGAGGGCTACACAGAGAAGCCCTGCTGGCAAACCCTGTCTAGACAAACCAAAATAAAATAAAGTTTGCACCCAAGCTTTCATTTTTGTTGTCAAATGTGTTGACAGTAATATACAGCAAGGAGACAAGGTCTAGTCCCAGTTAACACGCCTTTTTCCTCAACTAGGTGCTTCTGTCTGAATAGTGTTAAAGGTTAGAACAAAAAGCTTACACAGTCTTTTTTTTGCCTAAGCCTAATGTCAATAGCACAGCACAGACGTCAGAGAACAGAGGATGTCATTCTATTTCCCTCTTTACGGTAGTGCTACGGTGGGACCCGGACCTTGCTCATACTGGACAAATGTATTAGCACCAAGCTACATGTACAGCCCAACTTATTTTCCCAACTCCTCAACCACTGTCATTTGGATGGAACACTTACCTCTATGAAATCTCATCAACTAAGTAGAAAAGATGGCTACCAATGATTCGTGTGTGCTACAGAGCTTTGCAGTCCGGGGAAACTTCCTACTTCCCCATTGGTGTCGACTACTTTGTTACCCTGCAGAAGTGGGATTTGACAAGGGTGACTGACTTAGCTTACGAATCAAAATACTAAATGTTTTCTTTCTTCTTTCTCCTTCTTCTCCTCCTTCTTCCTAAGATAGGGTTTCTCTGTAAAGACCTGGCTGTCCTGGAATTTGCTCTGTAGACTAAGCTGGTCACATAGATGCATCTGCCTCTGCTTCATGAGTGCTGGGATTAAAGGAATGAGCCGCCACCACCCAGTGCTCTTACATGGTTTTAAAAAGCTGGTAGGCAGGGCTGCAGAGATTGCTCTGTGATTGAGAGCATGTACTGCTCTTGCAGAGGACCTGAACTTAGTTCACAGCACCCATGCAGGGTAGCTCACAACCACCTATAACTCCAGCTCCCAGGAAATCCAACACTTCAGTCCCTCTCCTATCTCCCACACACACGTAATTAAATTAAAAACACACACACACACACACACACACAGTGATGCTGGCTGTGGTGGCTCATGCTATGACCTTAGCATCTGGTGACTGAAGCAGGAGAATTACTAAGAGTTTGAGGGCAGCTTGGCTACCAACCAAGACCTTATCTAAAAAGAAGGAGGAAGAAGAAGTGGAAAGACAGAAAGAAAAGAAGCAAGGAAGAAAGGAAGGAAAATGAAAGAAAAAGAAATACAAAACCCAGGATGGACACGGGTTAGAAAAGAGGAAGAGAGTCATGAGGATGAAGAGGTGAATGTTACCTTGATGTTGTCCCCCAACTGAGATCAGGTTGATCATGGGAGGTGTTGGGCATCTCTGAGCCACTGCTCTCCTGGAGAAATCAAAGGGGGCTGTCAGCGCTGATGTCAAATTAGAATGTATCAACAGTCATCTGGCAGAATAAGCTCTTTAATGCACCATGGGTCCCCAAACCAGAGTTACAGGATCTTCCTCCCCTAAGGCTGAACACAAGTCTTCTAGAAAAGGAGTCAAGAGAGGCTGGAAAGATGGCTCAGTCACTGAAGTGCTTGACCTGCAGTCCACGTAATCCACTGGATTGTATGCTCCTCCTTAAAAAAAGAAAAAGCCTAGCACAGCGGTAATCCAGTAATGTCAGCAATGGGGAGGGAAAGACAGAGGGTCCCTGTGGCCAGCCAATCAGCCAGGCTATTAATACTAAGCTCCAGGTTTGTGAAGAAACCTTTTCTCAATAGTAATTAATAGTAATAAAACAAATAAAAATGTCCAGTGATGGTTAAGCATTTCTGGGCCCCACATGTTGGAAGGGGAGAAATGATTCCTCAGAGCAGTCTGCCTTCTGACCTACACACACACACACACACACACACACACCAAGGCATGCAGACATGTGCACACACACACACAAAGTAAATAAATGTAGTTTAAAATTTGATTAAGTTAAGAATAATTCTGAAGAACACCAAGGAAGTTCTGAGTCTTCCGTTATCAACTATTCAGCTAGAAGGAAATTGTTTGTTTGTTTTTGTTTTAAAGAGAGAAGTCTCTCTGTGTAGCCCTGGCTGTCCTGGAACTCACCTTGTAGACCAGGCTGGCCTGGCAGGGGTGGTGCACACCTTTAACCCCAGCACTCGGGAGGCAGAAGCAAGTGGATCTCTGAGTTTGAGGCTAGCCTTGTCTACAGCGTGAGGCTACACAGAGAAACCTGGTCTTAAAAACAAAACAAAACAAAATAAAAAAATTAAGTGAAAATAAGGGCTGGAGAGAGATGGCTCAGTGGTTAAGAGTGTTCGCTGCTCTTGCAGAGGACCCAGGTTTGGTTCCCAGCACCTACACCAGATCATTCAGAATAACCTGACTCCAGCTGGAGGTGACCTGAGGCCCTCTCCGGCCTCTGTGGACACTGCCCTCACAAGTGCACACACCTCAACAACCTCAACACACACAACTAATAAAAAAATGAAATCTTGAAGTTTTTTCCTAAAAAAAGTAAGGTGGAAAGTAGTGGAGGAATATACCTTTGGCCTCCGTACATAGGCTCACACAAAGAGAGAAAGAAAGTTCCACACAGCTTCCTACACAGCAACATTGTAACTTCCTTTCTATGACAGGAAGCTAAATAATTACAAACACTTACAGTCAATTCATCTCAACAAAAGAAACATCAACTCGTGTGACAGTGTACTTACAGGAACTGGCCTCCCTGGGAGAAGCCGATAGCATTGTAGCCCTGCTGCAACTTTGGATCCTTTTCTAGAATCTCACACACCGTCTTCACTTGGAAATTGACATTCAAGAAGAAGCTGTTCTCCATATCCTAAAAAAAGGAGCAGTGAGAGGCGAAAAGGAGGAACCGTATGTAAATCGCATCTTCTCTAAGACAGGGACGGCCGTGGGTCAGTACCCTCCCAGAGCCACTGGAGTATCAGCTGAGCATAATGGAACAACCTGGCAGTTCAAGCACTTGGGAGGATGAGGTGGGAAGATCAAGTTCTAGGCTAGCCTGGGCTATGTATCAAAAGCCTACATCCCCAAATAAAATAAAAACCAAACCAATGGGACCATGCTTTGCTGCTAAAACTGCGAGGTGAAGTTATTCAAGTAGCACTGTCCATCAGCTCCCTCAGGGAACGAGCTGGAGTCTTACCTCGATCATGTTCTTCCCAATCTCTAGAGGGAGGACGTAAATTCCAGGTATTTCCTTCTCAACCATCTTTTTAATGGCACCCATGCTCCTGGGGTTGCAACAGCTGTCCCCTAGCCAAGAAAAACAATGATGGAAATTCATAAATCAAAACACTGTTCAAGAAACAAAAAACGTTTACATCTCAAAAGGGATTATCAAGAATGTGAAAAGGCAGCATACAGAGTTATGTTTTTTGTTCTAAAGAGAGTTCTGTGTAGCCCTGGCTGTCTTGGAACACGCTCTGTAGACCAGGCTGGCCTCAAACTCAGAGATCTGCCTGTCTCTGCCTCCTGAGTATTGGGATTAAAGGTTTGTACCCTTTCTCAGTTTTTCCCACACAGTACCCTTCCTACTTTAGAAATTCTACCTTGGTCATATGGGTATATAAAGAATGTATATAAATTAAACACTTAATGATAACAAATCATAAAGACATTTATTATAAGACAATTATTTGGTATACATAAACCATACTTATGGTATACAATCAAATCATGGTATACAAAAATCATCTCTGCATAGTGGGTCACCCTCAAAACCTAGCATTCAGGGGGCAAAGGCAGGCAGATCTCTGTAAATTCAAGAGACCAGGCTGGTTGGTCCACATGCTGAGTCCCAATGTAGTCAGACCTACATAGTGAGGCCCTAGCTTTAAATTTCAAAAAGAACTGAGGGCAGCCTGGCAGTGGCGGCACACACGTTTAATCCCAGCTCTCAGGAGGCAAAGGCAGGCAGATCTCTGAGTTCAAGGCCAGCCTGGTCTATAGCATGAATTCCAGGACAACCAGGGCTACACAGGGAGACTCTCTTTAAAACAAAAACAAAAACAAAGAATTTCCTTCTAGCCAAACAGTTGATAATGGAAGACACAGAACTTCCTCGGTGTTCTTCAGAGTGAATCAATATTCTGATTTTGTAATCGTTAGTACAGAAACACTGCTTACATAACAAATGTCAGAAGCATGCTCGTGATTACTTCAGAAACCGTTGGAAATTTTGTCCTAATCCCAAAACAAAATTCATTTCTTTTTTTTTTTAAATGAAGCTCAAGTAAGAAACTTAAACAGCAAATTAAAAGATTTTCCTTACTCTAACTGACGTGTATGAGGGTTCGCTGGGATGCATGTATGTGTGCCACACGCATGCCTGGCGCCTATGGAGGCCAGAGGAGGGTGCTGCGGGCAGTTGTGAGCCATCAGGTGAGTGCTGGGAATCAAATTGGAGTTCTCTACAGAGCAGAGGCTCTCTTCCCCACTCAGCCATCTCCCCAGCCCTCTCAAACGGCAATTTTAGAATTAATCACTGGAACACAGTAGGAAAGAGAGATGCGCTAATTTGGTTTCCACATGCTGAAGAAAATACTAAGTATTTGTTTCTTGCAAGAAACATTACACGAGTTGTTGTATGCACAGTGAGAGCACTGGGGCCACAGCATTCAGCAGCCTGGAACGTGAGTATCTGAGGCACCATTTTGTTGGTGTTTGTGACAGGACAGCACACACAGTGAAAAGCCCCCGTGTTCTGTGTTCAGAACCAAGGCCCCAGTGGAGATGCAAACACTGCCAGAAACAACTCGATTCACTTCACCCTTGATTTTGAATGACTTTTTGCTCACTGAGCAGGTACCAGTCCCCGGGTATGACCCCAGGACTATAAAACTAGACAGAGAGTACACAGACATGGTCCCAGCACTTTGAGGGCAGAGGGAGGATGATTGGAAGTTCTGAAAGAGTTAGACTAACTTTGTAACCTAAAGCCTATAGTTTTGAGTTTTAGGTTCAGGTTAAGCTAAAGCCTCTTAGTACCTTTCCAGAGAATGGAAAAATGTGACCCTATCTATGAGGACAGATAGAAAAAAAGGCAAGCAAGCAATGACCTTCACTCAGCAAAAAGAAAAACTCCTGTCTTTGAGATAGCATTTCTTAGCAACAAACCTAGACTTCTTCTGAGTAGCTTTTGACCTCCAGCCAAAAGTCTGTAGCCCCTAATCTTCAAGGATGAGCCAACCACCCCCACCTTCAATTGCAGCTGCATCCACACTTGGCAGGACTGGCCAAGCTTGAGCACCTAAGACTAACCAATTATCTTACTTTATAGCTTCCTCATCCAATCCTAAATTGCCAAGACTGCAACTTCAAATCTCCCGCAATTTTTCTTTTAAAAACCTAAAGGCCTTTGTCTCCGGAGGCCACTCTTTGCTGACCGGCAGGGGTGACCCCATTGCTCAATGGTTAATAAACCTCTTGCTTTTGCAACGAGTCTTGGTCTGGGGGAGTTTCTGGGAAGAACGAGATCTTGAACTCCTGAGCTGTGAGATCCCAGGTCTTACAGTTCAAGCTAGAGGCTAGTGTGAACCCCCATCTCAAAGCAAAAGAGAGAAATATGAAGAAGAAGAAAAAAAAGCGAAAGCCAGGTGTAGTACCACAAATGTAACCTCAGGGACCAGGGTGAAGGTCCGGGAAATGCCTGAGGCACAAATTTTAATCAAGTAGTCACTTGGAGCTTTGGGAAAGGTCTGGCCTCCATCTTGTGTAAACTTGGGAGTGAGAGCCTTAGAGCTCAGAGCCTCAGCTTGGTCCCAGGATTGTTTCCTTACCCTAAAAGTACAGGAAGCGAAGGGACCACTGAGTAGAAACCAGTGGGCTGACATACTGTTCCACTTTGCACTTGAATCGTCACAGAATTTCAACAGGATGGGAAGGTTAAGGAGAAAACACTCTGCCCTCATGACATCCACCAAGTTGTGATGATTAGGGACAAAATGAGACCTTGGCTACACACCTAGGTCAATGGTAGTGTGGCCTACAGAAGATAAGGTCTCAAAACAAACAAACAAACAAACAAAAAACCCAAATGAGCTCAAATGAGCCTTTAATTGTAGCACTTGAGGACTACGGGGAAAGGGATTGGGTCAGAAGTTCAAAGTCATTCTTGTCTAGACAACAAATACAAATTCTGAGCTAGCCTGCACTACATGAGACCTTGTCTCTGCCAAAAACTAGGTGTGCAGTGGTGCAGGTGGTACACCCCCCAAACACACAGAAACTCACATACAACAATTAAAAATAATTTAATAAAAATGGCCCTCAAGGGGGCTGGAGAGATGGCTCAGTGGTTAAGAGCACTGACTGCTCTTCCAGCGGACCTGGGTTCACTTCCCAGAGCCCACATGGCAGCTCACAACTCCCAAGATCTGACACCCTCACACAGACATACATGCAGGCAAAACACCAATACACAGAAAATAAGAATAAATTAAATTTTAAAATGGCCCTCAAATTAAACTAAGCAACACACCAAAATAATATCAACACACCCTTTAAGGTTATTAAGTCCAAAAGCAGAACCTCCATTTCTTCTCTTTTGTTTTGAGACAGGGTCTGATTAGGTACCTCAGCTGGCCTGGAACTACCATCCTCCTTTATCAGCTTCCTGAGGGTGGCAAGCACCAGTTACCCTGTTTGATTTTAAAAATTCAGACTACATATACATACCCCAAGGGTTCTCACGTCTGAGCTACCCCACCTGGGTCAAACAACTTCACTTTCTAGTTGTCTAAGCCAAAACTTGTGATGTCATCTCTTAGTTTCTCAGGCCATATCTAAATCCCTTGATGCCACCTTCAAGTGTATCAAAGTTCCACCACTTCCACACTTCCTGTGACCACACAGCTCTCACTGTCCAGCTCCGAGCTGCAGCACATCTGGAGCTTAACGTCTGCAGTGTCCCCTTGCAGCATCGGTGACACCTACAATCTATTCTCCACACAACAACTACGACAGAAATGAGGACACTGTGGGACAAGACAGACAGGTTCTCACGCCTTTAATCCATAAATCCTGATCGTACACTTCCCACGGTCCCTGGAATGGGCCTGGCCCTGATCCCTCTTCATCTATGACAACAAAAAAAGAAACAACTGACTAGCTACAGGATGAACCAGGGACTCTCCAGAACAAACAGGTCACTGAGCTTAATCTCACACAGGAAATCTCCTGAAGATTCTTCAAGAAAACCCAAAATCCTGGCTCCCAAAGAACCTCAGAAAATGCCTGTTGTCTTTTGACAAGCGCCTGAATTCCCTGTGATCTGAGCTGACTCTTCACAATCCCTTTCTTTCTATGAAAACTTCTCCCCAGAGCTCACGACTACAGCTTTCATTTCAGCAAGTGCTAGAAGTGTCTGCACGGCCATCTGGTGTCACAGACAGAACGTTCCTTTCCCATCATTTTGAAATTTAGCTAAATAGAGATGATTAGTTATGGGTCTTCCCATGTACCTCTGGCTGACCTGGAATTTGCCATGTAGATCAGGCAGATCTCAAACTTGCAGAAATCCTCCTGCCTCTGCCTCTGCCTCCTGAGTGCTGGAATTACACTCCCACACTAGCTCTCTATAGGCTCCAGCCACCACACTGGGCTCAAACAATTCTCTGCAAATGTAAAGCTGGCACCTTCTGCTACCCACCTCCTCACAAGTTCCTAGTCCAATTCCAAGTTCTTACACTAGTCTTAAAAGCCCCAGCACACGTGTCCACCCTCTTTTCCCTTGCTCCCCCTGCTCCTGCTACATCTGGACACTGATATGCCAAGCTCAGGGCCTTTGCATCTGCCGTCCCTTTGACCACATCCATCTGGAGTCCTGCCTCTTCCACCTGAGATCTGCTCAGCTGTCCCTCTCTGGGTGAATCCTGTCCTACCCTTGCTCTCTACATTCCAAGCTCACAACCCAGGCTCTGTCTTCTTCCAGATGTTCTGTCTGTCTCCACCACACCCATCGCCATTCGACATGCTGCTCTTACTTCTTTATAGTATGTTTCCCCCCGGGAAAGCATGTTCCGGAAGGGTGAGGAATTCAGTCTGCTCCATGCTCGGGCATAGCAGGTGTTGTGAGGTAGCTGTACGAAGGGCATGCAGGTGCCTGGTAGGTTTATATTCAAATGGGAAAGAATCAAAGCCTGAGGGCTCTGCCCAGCTCTGCAGGGACAGGTGGCCTGACTGTGAGATGCTGCAGGCTGCCGCCATAGCTGCTAGGATTTGACAAAGACAGCATAACCCGAGCCGTGCACAGCTCTTCCTGAGTGCTCACCAAATACACCTGGCTGCCTTCCCTCCAGGGCAGAGCAGCCCCCAAATCCGAAAACTTTGGGCCAGGCGAGCGCTGTGGAATCACTATCCTCGCCCTCCCAGCTCTGCGATGCGGAACCCGGCGGGGAAAGGACGCCCCATCCCACACCCACTCACCCATCCCATGCCAGAGCACCAGCGGTGGCGGCGAAGGCGCGTCCAGATGCCCCAGCACCCACGCCGTGCAACACCAGGGGAACAGGAAAGCAGCCAGGAGCAGCCGAGAACCGGGCGACGCCATTTTAGCAATCATGTGACCCGCGCGAGGGCCAGGGACCAAAGTACTCCCGGTGACCACGCCCCCCGGGTGCTTTAGCCTGTTGGCTGAGGTTTATCCCTTGCTCATCACCCACCAGAAACTACTGTGCAAGAGCTTTCCATCTTTTTATTGGCCTGATGCACTGCTCCCATTTTACACCCAAGGACACCTAGGTGACAGTTTTTCCTAGTGAATTGCGTCTCCTCTTTCAGCTGTGTATTAGCAGAAAAGAGCCATCCATTCTCTAACAACTGACTCCCTTTTCCTTTTTATTTTTATTCTGCGTGTGGGCGTCTATTTGTTTGTGGCACGAGTGCCACAGCGCAGGTGTTGAGGTCAGAGGGCAGTTTGCAGGAGTGGGTTCCCGCCTTCCACACCGCAGGTCGCGGGAACTGAACTCAGCTCCTCAGGTTTGGCTGTAAGTGCCCCCCCCCTCCCCCAAGGAGACTATTATTTTGGCGTGTGCGTTCGTGTGAGAAATTAGATAAGGTCCTCAGAGGCGGCAAGCTCTTCAGCACTGCAGAGCACTCACTGCCCTTAGGAAAAGGGGGGCCTGGGGAAGGAAGGGAGACTTGATTTTCATCCAGGGCGGATTATATCGTGGTGGCTTTTGTTCTGGATCTTAAAGGAAAGATAGGATTTCAACAGGCAAAAATGTAATTACGGAGGAGGAAGTTTGAACCATCCTGAGGGGAACCAAGTATCTGTTAGAGATCCGGGCAGGACTTGCAGACTGGCATGGACTCTCAGGTGCTGCGTGTAGCAGGAAGGTGGGCGAACATGGCCGCTTCCTCTCCAAGCTACACCCTGGTTTATACGCAGAGGCTGCTGTCCTGTATGCCTGCCTCCACGTCATTTCTAGCTTCTCTCAGTCCAGTCCTAGCATCTCAGTTACGGGGTCAAACATTTTCTCCCTGAAAAGAACCTCTGAATATGTTTAAAGGAACCTGTTAAATAGGCTGTGTTCACGCTATAGAGAGACCCTGACACCGGCTTTGTAAGAGATGGAGAAATCTTAGACAGAGTGACATGAAAGTCTGGAAGGAAAACCGATTGCACACCCAGACGACACCCTTCTGTTTCACACTACTGAAGCTAATAGTTACTTGGTAGTTGGAAAGCCAATTAAGTTCCAGGATTAGGATGCGCTATGCAGGGCACAGTTTGTACACACTTTGGGCCAGCCAGATTGCTCAGCTCAATAAACAGTGGCCACTAAGCCATTCCCGAGCCGTTCCTCTTGGGACTGCAGTGGCTTGAGGAGAGAAGCAAGACGTCCAAGTTGTCTTCCCATCTCTACACACCCAGCGTCACATGCCACCAATAAAACAATAAAAACAAAGAAAAGAAAAATAGGTCCGGGGCTAGGGAGACATCCCAGTCAGTAACGTGCTCGCTGCAGGAGCGTGAGAACCTGAGCTGGATCCCACATCCACAGGTGTGGAGACCTGCACCTTTATCCCAGCGCTGAGCAGGCAAAGGCAAGGGGACCCATGGGGTTGGCGGCCAGACAGTCTAGTCAAGTCAGGGAGTTCCAGGACTAGTGGGAAACTCATCTCAAAAACAAAGTAAGAGGGACTAGGGGAGAAACTGGATAGGTCTCAGTAGCCCAGGATGGCCTGGAACTCTCTATGAAGTTGTGGATGACCTTGAACTCTTGCTCCTCCTACCTCTGCCTTGAAAATGCTGTGACTATAGGCCTGGGCCACCATGCCCGGCTCAGTTTTTTTCTTTATAGATTGCTGCATGATCTGTATTTTTACAGTAAGGACACATAGCAAGGTGTGTGTGTGTGTGTGTGTGTGTGTGTGTGTGTGTGTGTGTGTACGTGTGTGTTTGTGCATATAGAGGCCAGAGGATATCCTCATTCCTCGGGAGCCACCCTTATTCTTTTGATCTAGGTCTCTCACTTGCCTGGAACTTGCCAAGTAGCCCAGGATAGCTTTCCAGAGGGGATCTGCCTGTCTCTCTGTCTGCCCAGTGCTAGGATTACAAGCACTCACCATCACGCCTAGACTTTTTGCCTGGGTTCTGGGGATCAAACTTTCTAGGCCAGCCCCTTACTGATTGAGCTACCTCCCTCCCAGCCCCTTTTCTTTCTTTTTTAATAGAGTCTCACAATGTACTCTTGGCTGGGCTGGAAACCGCTCTGTATACTATGGTCGGCCTTCAGCTCGAGGTAGTCTCCCTGCCCCTGCCTCCTATTGCTAGAATTACAGGTATTGCCTGGCTATGGAAACATAAATTTTAAAATTAGGATTTAATGAGATATACACATAAAAAAAATCGCATGTGAAATGCTTGAACAGCAAGAGTAGGGGCTGGTTCTGCTGGCAAGCGTGGGGGAAAGCGGCACACCCCTCCCGCCAGTTGCACCGCACCCCAAAGGCAGAAGAAGCTTGCGGAACAGAAAGAAGCAGTTATTACTTTAGGCAATGAAATAATTTGAGAATCATTTGAAAAAATAGGGTATAGCTTTAAAAAACAAACTTTTCGTTTATGTGTGTGTGTGTGTGTGAACACAAATATCCCATCGTGCACAGGCGCAGGTCAGAGGACTACTTTTGGGAGTTAGTTTTCTCCTTCCATCATGTGGGTCCCAGAGATGGATCTCAGGTTGCTCAGGAGTGGCAGGGACCTTTCCCTGCTGAGCCATCTTGCTGGCCCAAGTGCTTTGCTTTGTTTGTGTCCTAGGAGAAGTACAGGCGTGGGGTGGTGGGATGCACTCAGAGGCACACTGCTTTATATGCAGCATGGATTGGAGAGAGGGATCTAGGGAGGGGAAGAAGGTATTTTGTGTGTGTGTGTGTGTGTGTGTGTGTGTGTGTGTGTGTGTGTTGTGGACTGAGGTTTCCACACGCGCCCATGAGGTCAGTTGTTCCTGTTTCTCAGATTTTCCATGTATCTGTGGTCTCTGTTTCAGTTTGGGGGAAACATGCTAAACTCTTCTCTCACAGCAATGACAATGGATCTGCTGTCTTTGGCCCCAGCTCTTCTCTTCACCTTCCCACATTCCGTAGTTTAGCCGAGGAGTTAAAACTGCCTACAGGAGAACTGACAGCGTTCTTACTTCCTCTGCATTTGGTTTTTAGGAGGAAGTGTTTAGTGGAAGGTAAGCACAGTGCTCAGTTTAAGTTGTGATTTTAATAATGAGTCCCCCAAATTGCAAAGCCCGAGGTTCCATGTTAACGTCAAACAGTAGTGGAAGCGATTAACCTCCCTGCTAGTTCCCTAAACAATTTGTATCATGCAAGAAACTATGGGAACTGAGAAGCATCCAAATGCTCTTGAGTCTCAGGTTTCTTTTTTGTACACAAGAAATAAAGCACTTCATAGCTTAAACATTTTAATGAAATCGAGTGTTGGCACATGACCCCAAGCCTTGGTGCGTGCTAAGCAAGCACTGTGTCAACTGAGTCACACCCTCCCTCTTATTTCATTTTGCCTCTAACGCTGTGGTTCCCAACCTGGGGGTCATGACCTATCTGGGGATCATATATCAGATATCCTATATATCTGATATTTATATTATGGTTCGTAACAGAACCAAAACTACAGTTATGAAGCAGCAATGAGATGATTTTATGTCTGGGGGAAAACACAACACAAGGAACTGTGTAAAAGGGCCGCAGCATTAGGAAGGTTGAGAATCACTGCTATAAAGTCACAGGAGCTTAGAGCCCCCAGCAGGGGAACCCATTACTATTGTTTTGCAAAACATAAACAATGTTATGTTTATGCTCATAGGTTAGGGCTGCTCTGGACCATGGCCAGCGGTCAGTGTGGAAATTCCTGACTGGTGGAGGTCCAGAGATGAAGTGACTACTAAGTGCTCAGCCCTACATGAGACATCTGTCTTTTGAGTATGGCTCGACCATGGTACCCACAATGCAAGCAGCTACACTCACCTGCACAAGATCAAGCAGTCAAAAATCCCAGCAGGTCTGAAGCGTGGGCTCGTGAGGCTCCGCCCCTACCTAGCTGAGGAGCCATTGGCAAAATATAGCTGCTGTTGCTAGGTTACCCACGCTCACGGAGGCAGCCCTAATCCTAATCAATTGGTTACAGAAAAGGGAGAAAAAGAAGAAAGAATATGGGGGTGGGGGGAACAGGAGAGGAAGGAGGGAGAGGAGGAGGAGAGAGTAATTCGGTCTGTTATGAAGGAAGGTGTGGTACCAAGAGCAGCTCCTGTCTGGGACAGCAGAGCGAGCAGTTCAACTTGTTACATTTTGGCAGATCAGGAAATAGACAACTCAGGTTGGAAAGTGGAGTGAGAGGAGGAGGAGGAGGAAAAGAAGGAGGTGGTGAAGGTCATGAAAGCGTGACGGGCAAGTGTTGAAGAAATCCAGGGAAATAGGAGGGAGGAGTTAGAGATGCATATAATCAACACACACACACTCAAAATTGTTGGGAGGTCCACTTAAATCCACCATAACTCAAACCAGGTCAATGCAGATGACAAAAATGTATTGTAATCAAGCCGCTACTGATCAGTGAGTGCCAAAGAACAGACTCAGGAGCTGAACTGCGACCTTGCAGGGATGTTGTGCAGCATCTATAAAGGATGAAACCACACAGCCAGGGGGAGCAGGCTGGGCCGTAGATTTGTCCAATCATATCTTGACATACAGGTTGAGTGAGGGCGTTTCCATCAGCCAGGATGGGAGTAGGGTCCTGGGCCTGGGAACATGAACTCAGTTGACCCTGCCAGCGAGATGGAGAAGCTGTCCCTGAGATGTCTGGACTCAGAGAACTGTTTACTTACAACTGAAGCTGTTCAGTTGTTGGGAAGTCCGCAGCTCCCCTAGGGCCTGGGACCTTGAACTTAGTTTCTCCCTACAATTAAATGGAGTCTAAAAACAAAATGGTAGTACTTAGAATAAGTTTTTGGTTTGTTTGTTTGTTTGTTTTCACTTGTTCCCAGCAATCTCAAGCATTATTCCCTTCCCAAACACTCCTGTGCTTCCCCTGAGCTCTTCTATGATCAATTTATTCAGAGACTCGGCAACTTATTTGACTCAGTATCCCCTTTAGACAGGCACATTTTAAAGAATAGCTATTATTTTTTTTTTTTAATTTTTGTTTTAGAGATAGGGTCTTTCTATGTAGCTCTGGCTGCCCTGGAGCCCTGGGCCACTGGTTCTCAACCTGTGGGCCTCAACCCCCGCAGGGGTCACATATCAGATATCCTGCATATCAGGTATTTATATTATGACTCATAACTAGCAAAATTACAGTTAGGAGGTAGCAACAAAGTAATTGTGTGCTTGGAGGTTACCATAATGTGACAGGAACTTTATTAAAGGGTCACAGCATTAGGACGGTTGATAACCATTGCTCTCTGTAGACCAGACTGACCTAGAACTCACAGAGGTCCACCTGTCTCTGCCTCCCAAGCGCTGATATTAAAAGCATGCATCACTGTGCACGGCCCATTAACTCTTCCTCAGTTGGCTGGGCAAAGATCTAACACAGACTTGGTGGTCTGTAGTCCTCACCTAATAAACAACGAAGGCAAAGGGCACACACTGCACATACTTAAGTCTTTCCAAGAACAGGCTACTGAAGAAAGCACAGGACCCCTGAGAGCCTGAAGTCCCCTCACTAGCATTTATTAAGAAAAAAAAAAAAGCCAGGCTGCTGCACCATGACCTCTGAACATAATCACCAGTCAATTGAAAGTTTTAAAATAAATAATTTAAAAAACTTTCTGTATGTTGGTGTTCTGCCTGCATGTATATCTGTGAGGGTGTCAGATCCCCTGGAACTGGAATTACAGACAGTTGTGAGCTGCCATGTCAGTGCTGGGAATTGATCCCAGCTCCTCTGGAAGAAGAACCAGTGCTCTTAACCCCTGAGCCATCCCTCCAGCCCAGAAAGTCTTAAACATAAACGGATCACATCATACTGCTGCTGTGTTTACAAAGCTTCAGTCATGCCTGGTTTGTTTGAATAGGAAAGTGGAAGCTAAAGGCTCTGTTGGCAAATGCCTTGTTACCTGAGCATGAGGAAGCTGGATACAGCGGCACATGCCTGTGGTCTCAGCGCTAGGGACAGAGAGACAGGAGGGTCCCCAGGGCTCGCTAAGCAAGCTTAAGATCAGTGAGAGGCTACCTCAGAAAATAAGGTGAGGCTGGAGAGATGGCTCAATGGTAAAAGCAATTACCAAACAAGCACAAAGAACAAACTGTGTTCCCCTTGAACTCATGTCAAAGAGGAAGAAAAGCACCAACTCCACAGAGTCATTCACTGACCTCCACGTGTGTGTGGTGGCATTTCACACACACGATATATATATAACAAAAATTTAAAACTGTAAGGTGGAAAATGGTTACAGAAGACACCCTGTCTTCCATGAACGTAGACACACACAGAGACACAGACACCACAGACACACACACAGACACACACACACACACACACACACACACACACACACAGATGGGTACCTGTTGTGGGGTATTCAGCAGAAAAGACTGCTTGGAAATGGGTTTAAGCCAATAGAAATTCTTTATTAGCTGGCCAAGACTACACTGGGTGTTCGGATTCCTAGTGTAGCCTTGAGCCTTTCTCAGGTGAGTTTTTAAGCACATAAATCATGACTCGGACTGCCATACTTTAGTTAAGAAGAACAATTAGCCGGAAGCAGAACTACAGAAGCCAAAAAGCAGGTTAGTGCAGTTTGAGACTGCCCCAGCACCTAACTGATGACTTGGGCCTATGTTTTCATTTTGGCAGGTGGTGCTGTCTACAGTCTCAATTTTTCAGCTTGAATGGCACTTCCACCATGGAGCCAGTTGTGCTAAGGTCTTATCTAGAAACTTATCTAGAAACACAAGAGAGTAAAGTATTTTATTCTAGCCTCGTCCTGGTTGTCCTTTCTGCTTCTCATACTGGTCTGCTTCATATGACTGTATGTTACTATTTTGTATTATAATATAAAATTACAGAAATCATGAGGCACGGTGGTGCAGGCTTTCAATCCCGACACTCGGGAGACAGAGGCAGGAGCTCTCTGAGTGCAGAGTCAGCCCGGTTATCTGAGCTCCAGGCCAGCCATGGGTACACAGTGAGACGGTAATTCAGAAATAAAATGTAAACTGGGTGTAGCACTGCACACGTGTGATCCCAGTGTGTGGGTGGCTGAGTCCCAAGCAACCTGTGCCATAGAGAAAGACCCTGTATCAGAATACAGTCCACACAGGGGTTGCAGTGAAGTGTGGAGCTCGGGAGTGGTCTATTCCACAGTGACTGTCTGTGTCAAGTGTGTATTGACAATGCCCACCGTTTCAGCCTTTCTGTGTTCATCCAGATCATTCAAGAGATGGAAATTTAAGCTCTGTATTTTCCAAAATTCCTTTTGGGGAGGGTGTGGGTTAGTTCCTTCTGGTGGGAGGCATCAGAGATGAGACTTGGAAAGCAAACGAGGAGAAGCCAGATGTCACTGTTCCTGGGACCACACCTGGAAGACAGAGGGTTTCAGGGACGTCCACACGTTTCTCTTCAATCACCCATGTGGCTACTGTGAGCAGCAGTAACTTCTGCTATTCCTAGAATTTTCAGTTCCTTGGCGGCTGGTGTCGAATCTGAGAGCGCAGGCTGACTTTGTCTTCCTTTCAATCCTCTCGCCTTTGTGAGTTTGTAAAACATTGGTTTTGTTTTGAAGGAAATATTTTTCTGTTTGAGCTTTTTCTTCTGACTGACACAATGACAAAGGTAATGAAAGTTAGGAAGATAAACCTATTTTGAGACGAAATTGACTACATAAGTTCCCAGATCAGGAAGACAAGAGACATAGCTCAGAGAAAGAGGGACTGACATACCCTGGCAGGGGCAGAAGGCCCAAGGGGCCTGAACAAGAAAGTAGCAGGGAACAACAGCGAGTCTAGACCAGCGGTTCTTAACCTGTGGGTCAGGACCCCTTTGAGGGGTTAAACAACTCTTTCACAGGGGTTGCCCGAGACCATTGGCAAGCACAGATATTTATATTACGATTCATAACAGTAGCAAAATTAGTCGTGAAATAGCAATGGGAGTCAGGAACTACACTAAAGGGCAGTAGCATTAGAAAGGTTAGAAACCACTGCTTTATACCAAGGCTCCTCAGCTTCAGCTCCTTCATTGCCTGCATAGCACAGGGTCCTCGGGAACTGGAATGCGCTAACCATCCCTTTATTGTGGACTGTCCCTTCCTCTGCACTTCAGTCCCAATGCTTTTGGCTGTAATAACACAAAGTCCAACTCCGACTGGCTCCATCGATAAAGAGAATTTATTAGCAAGGCATGGTAGTGTAAACCTAGACTCAGGAAGTTGGGACAGGGGGAATCACAAGTTCTAGGCCGGCCTGGACTACATACTGATAGCCCATCTCAAACAAGACAAAAAGCAAAAATAAAACGAAACGAAATTGGGCTAGCAGGGTGGCTCAGTGGGTCTAAAAGGTACTTGTTGCCAAGCCTGGTGACCTGAATTTGACCCCCAGATCTCATGTGGTGGAAAGAGAGAACCAACTCCCATAAAAAGCAGGATTTACCGTCTCGCAGGACTGAAAAGTGGGAGAGCTCTGCTGAAACTTGAAATTCGACCTTTCCAGAAAGCTTGGTCCAGTTGTTTAACAAGGCTCTAGTTTATTTTCATCTGTTAGCTCCGTCCTCCGTTAGACTGACTTCTTTTGTGATCCTGTGACTGGCAGACATAGCACTGGGGGATAGGGCCACCTTTCCCATCTTACATAGGGCAGAAGTCCTTAGCTTAGCATTCACTTCAAAAAAGAAAAGAAAGTGACTGGATTAAATTAGAGCTCACGCAGACCCGAACCCATCACTATGGCCAAATATGCCCTGAAATCTTCTATCTTGGAGTTACAGTCTGCATCCCCTGCACAAAAATAAACATAAAAAAGAAAAACTTTTTTTTCACTTTTTTTTTTTTTTAATTTAGAAATAGCTGGTTGACTCCACGTCATTGCTAATTCTCAGGGAGTTCACACTTTTGCACTCAGATGTTTGGCCACGGCTTACAGTGGGATGACTGTATAGGTGTAAATTCCACAGCGGATCAGATACATGGGCGACAGACCTTTAGCGACAGACAGCTCACCAATCTGGGATGGCTGGCCCTGGTTGTTCTGTGGACTAATGAGGAAGGGCAGATGATTCCACCCTCAGGCGGACCCACCAGAGGCAAAGTGTCGTTCTTCAGATTTCTTGCGGAGGGCTGGAAAGTGTAGCTCAGTGGGAGATCATGTACTTAGCATTCATAGGGTGCTGGGTTTGATACCCAGCATTGGGAGGAAAACGTCCCTATGGTTATTGAAAAATAACCCAAGACCTTGGCTTTCACTTCTTCTTACCTCCCAGGAGGACTTTCAACTCATTTCCTCTTGCTTCCTTATCAGCAGAATGTCCTTAGCATTAGATTGTTTCCCGAGCACTGTGGGCTAGAGTTCATGCAGACCTGAACCTATCACTGTGGCCAAATACACCGTGCTTTCTCCAGCCTTAAACATTCATTATTTCCCTAGAAGGAAGTAATGACACACAGACCTTTAACACCATCACTCAGGAGGCAGAGGCTGGAAGATCTCTGTGAGTTTTAGGCCAGCCAGTGAGTCTCTATCTCAAAACAAAACAAAACTAAAACAAACAAAACAAAACAAAAACCCAAAAGCATTTCCTCTAAAGTAGATACTTCTATAACAGTAACTGGAGACTCAAGTCATGGGCAGTACCTGTGGGTCAGCTACTTCAGAATCTGAGATGAAGATTCCCTGAGAGCAGGAGCGAGGGGCCAGACTAGACAACATACCAGACTCTGCCTCTGGAAAAAATTAGAGGCTTTTATTAGTTACTCTCTGTTGCTGTGATGAAATACCACAACCAAGGCAACTTATAGACAGGAGGGTTTACTTGGGCTTATGGTTCCAATGGGAGAGTCTATAATGGCAGAGGAGGCATGAAGGCAGACAGCTAGAGCAGGAAGCTGAGGAACTGGATCTTCATGGTGAGTTTTTTGTTTGTTTGTTTGTTTGTTTGGTTGGTTGGTTGGTTGGTTGGTTGGTTTTGAGACTGGGTTTCACTATATATTCCTGGCTGGCCTAGGACTTGAGATGTAGACCAGCATGGTCTCAAATTCACAGAGATCCACTTGCCTCTGCCTTCGAAGTGCTGGGAATAAAGGTGACGTCACCAAGCCCAATGTTATCATGTCTTCAACCACAAGCACAGAGAGCTCGAAGTGGAAGTTGGGCAATGCTTGACACACTTCCTTCAGCAAGCCTGCACCCCTAAAACCTCTCCAAACACTGCAGCCAACTGGGGACCACTTGTTCAAATACCCAAGCCTATGAGAGACACCTATCTATCTATCTATCTATCTATCTATCTATCTATCTATCTATCTATCTATCTATGGAGAGCTCTCATCAAAAAACAGGTTTTCACCCTGGCGTTCACCTGAAGACAGGGATAGGCAGGATGTTTTGCCAAGTTCACTTGCTTTTGTTTGTGTGAGGATCACACAGACAATTGGTCGAGGTAAACAAGTTTGACTTTTCAATAAACCCCTTCATTGCATCAAGGTGCTTTGCTCTGACTATAAAAAGGAATCATGGAATAAAACAGGCATGACAGTCCCCTCAAGCCGATCTCATGTGTAGTGTGTTATTTTTTATTTTCTTTCAGTCCTCACTCCCCACTCAGGAAGTGTTCGACTCTGCTGGCGGGCTCTGGCATCTTTTATGTTTTGCTTTTTGAGACAGTGTCTCAGTATGTAGGTCTGGCTGGCTTGGAACTTACTGTGTAGACCAAGGTGTCCTTAAACTCACACAGACCTGCATTTCTCTACCTCCTGAGTGTTGTGATTAAAGATATGTGTTGCCAGGTCCAGCCATGGGAGCCACTTTTTTCTTCAAACCACTGTAAGGCTTTAATACTCCATTCTCAAAAATAGATAGAAGTAAGCTGGGCAGTGGTGGCACATGCCTTGAATCCCAGCACTCCAGAGGCAGAGACAGGAGGAGCTCGGAGTTTGAGGCCAGCCTGGTCTACAGAGTCCAGGACAGCCAGGGCTACACAGAGAAACCCTGTCTCAAAAATATTTTTATACATATATATTCATATGCACGACTAAATAAGAATTAGATAAAGAAATAGAGGTTCAAAAGAGGGAAGATATTCAGAGGCTAAAATTACTCAAAATGTATATAGCAAATAATGACCGTTCTCGGTTACAATTGAAGAACTGGTATCTCCACAAGACATCTTGAGACCAAGTTCTCAGCTCAAAGGAGATTTATTCGCCCCAGAGGGACAAAGAGAGGAGATAGAGGACAAGGGAGATGGGAAGGGAAAGGAGAAGGTGGAGGGATGTTTGCCAGGGGATGAGAGAGGAGGGACGACACAGATGGACAAAGGACGATCTTTGGGTAGAGATCGGAGCAAACGGCAGTTTACAAAGGTTAAAAGGGAAAACCCCGTATTAGGATGAGGCATTTAATTTTAATTGGGCATGATAATCAGGTGGGTCCTTTTGATTGCTGGACTTCAACACTTTGATAGCTGGACCTTGGTAGTCAGCCTGGGGAAGAGGAGGTGTCCAAAGAAGGGAGTAGGCCTTGGGGGCTGGCTTTGGGAATGTAATCTAATGGTTTTTAGCAAGGCAGAGGGGACAGAAGAAGAAGGGCAAGATCGGCCAGAGCCCTGCTTGCCGTGCTTAGGCTGGCCAGAGTCCCTTCAGCAGTCACCAATAAGGAATGGAGGTACTGCAGACACTGTCGCAAAACGGGTTGCCGTCAGCTTGTGTCTGAAGAAAATGAGAAACTGATCTTTACTCAGCTGCAGACCACAGTACTATTTTCTCTCTGGGCTTTGTCTTGGTGGGTTTCTTCACAGGGCACTGAACGTACGCAGCGGCTGAGCCACACCCTCGGCCCTTCTGCAGAATGATGTAGAGAAGGCCAGCTTAGTGAAAGAGACGCGGTTTAGGATAGTCCAAGTTCTCAGTGGCTGGAGACACCTGTCACTGATGGCAACTTGAGTTTCATCCCCCACAGCCCACAAGCTGACTCCACAAAGCTTTCCTGACCACAGCGGCCTGCTTCTTAGCCTCATAATAATAAATAAAGTACAGTTTGGTTTTTTTTTGTTTTTTTTTTTAAAGACTAGCTGTCTTAAAGGGTAGATGGAAGCTTGTCAGACTTAGAGGAAGGCACGCTGACGGACAGCTCTGGGACGCACTAATGAATACAGCAAGGTCTAAAATGAAATGGTAATATTTTGATTTATCACAAAATTAAGAGTTAAAGGGATATGAAAAACATTAAGGATAATTTGGAGCTGTCTGTCCCTATCTTCCTAGCACTTGAGAGGGAGGGGAGAGAGACTTGTTTGCACATTGCCTGGTCTACATAGTGAGTTTCAGGTCACCTGGGCATAGTGAGACTCTGTCTCAGATGTTTGAATAAAAGGAGGGGCCAACACACGTGCTGAACAGAGAATGGTTCTAAAAGCGCCCGCCTCTCTTCTAAGCCTGTGTGTCTCCCGTTTGCCATTGTCGGCTGTTTCCACACACTTACTGCATCTTCCATCTGCTGGCCCAGCAGGGAATCACAGAAATCCACTTGCAAAATGGTCAAAGGCTTCAAATGGGCATTTCCCTGAAGCGTGTGTGAGAGGCTATGACACAGCCTCACAGGGAGACGTGCTTGTCGCACAAGCCTGAGGGTCTAAAGTTGAGGTCACAGCTCCCACTTCATCCCTACCCAGGAGGAAGGACAGGACCAAATCCTGCAAAGCTTGTCCTCTGACCTCCACATACATGCTGTGGAACCTTTACACAACACGCACACACACACACACACACACACACACACACACACACACACAGACCCTAACACAAACAAACAAATAAATAAATTTTTTGAAGCTCAAGGACAATTTTTATTAGAATTTGAGACAAAAGCAATAGACAGGCAAATTGGAAAAAGATCTCTATGGTCTCAAAGAGGAGAGATGGAGGAAAGCCGCGCCTTTTAAGTTAGGCATAGAGGGTCAAAGAAACAGAGACAGGCCGGGATGTTGGGGAAAACATGCCTAGAGACTCTACGCCTTGTGTCTGAGTTCTGCCTCCAGGCTCTTGTGTCTTAGGGCAAAGGGCTGCATTTCTAGCCATGGGCACGTGGCTAAAAATGGAAAGGAAGAGCGTGTTGTGCCTCTGGATCTTCTGAACAGCTAGCTCTAAACTGGGGTTCTGATAGCACCTTCTTAGGGTTTACTTATCCACTAGTGCATACACTAGAAGGCCAGCTGATCTGTTCCCATCAGCTGCTGGAAGAAGCCGCTCTGAATAATCCTACAGTAACAAGCAGTTTACTACAAGGACTGTGGACAAGCTGCGATGAATGCCTTTATTCCCAGCCCTGGGGAAGCAGAGGCAGGCAGAGCTCTGGAACCTCCAGGCCAGCGTCGTCCGGGTGAAGCCACCACGAGTGACATGGTGAGACCCTGCCTTAAGAAAAGGAAGGAAGGGCCAGGCGGTGATGGCACATGCTTTTAATCCCAGAACTTGGGAGTCAGAGGTAGGCAGATTTCCGAATTTAGGCCAGCCTCGTCTACAGAGTGCATTTTAGGACAGCCAGGGCTATACTGAGAAAACTTGTAACCAGAAAGAAGAAGAGAGGACAAGGAAGAAGAAGGGGAGGAGGCCGAAGAGGAGGAAGAGGAAGAAGAAGAGAAAGAGGAAGAAGAAGAGAAAGAGGAAGAAGAGGAGGAAAGACATTGACTATCACACAAGGAACACATGCTGAAAACAAGGTATGTGCAAAAGGCCACAAATCTCCCATGGCCTCTCTTGGTCCACCATACTGTGGCACCAGATGACAGCATTCTGGAAGCTTTCAGTATCTATAATTCGTGTGTGTGTGTGTGTGTGTGTGTGTGTGTGTGTGTGTGTGTGTATAGTCTGTGCATGCACACATGTGTGTGAAGACCAGAGTACAACCGCAAAATGTCATTTCTCAGGAGCCAGCTGCCGTGTTTTGGTTTGTTTGTTTTTATTTGTTTTGTTTTTTGATAGGGTCTCTGTGTAGCCCTGGCTGTCCTGGAACGTAAACCAGGCTGGCCTTCAGCTCACAGATATCCTCCTGCCTCTGCCTCCTGAGTGCTGGGATTAAAGGTGTGAACCATCATGGCCAGTAGTGCCTTGTTATTCTTATTCATTTTTTATTTTGAAAGAAGGTCTCTAATTGGGAGCTGAGAGTCACCAATTAAGTAAGCTATGGCCAGTCAACTCTAGGGGTATTTCTGTTTCCACGGTCCTGTTGCTGGGATTACAAGCACGAGCCATTATGTCAGTGTGCCTCGATTGTAAAAAACAGAATTTCCATGAAGTTTCAGCTGGCCTTGCCCAACAGTGATCTGTCAGCCACCAAGAGGAATGTTTACTGAGCTGGCCCTTTCCCAAGATGGTCTGTCTCAGCTGAGCAAACAATTCCAGGAAAGAGACCAAAACCCTGCACATATCCTCCTACAGCTTTATCAACTTCCTTATTCCCTAGCCCCTCACCCACTTCCTATGAAGGGTCTCATCCAGGTTTTCCCTTTGCAGAACCCTTAGTTCTCCTTCTGCCCTCTGCATCTTTACTGTCTACCCTGAAATCTAACACATTCCAACCAGTTGTTTGTTTGTTTGTTTGTTTGTTTGTGTGCCTGTTTTCTCCATGAATGCTAGAGACAGAATGGAGGTCTGAGTCCAGGCTGAGATATCTCCCCAGCCAAAGTTCTTGGATTTTTGATGATTAACTCAATCTCCTCTGTCTTCACTCCTTGTATAATTGGGTTGGGGATGAATGTTCCAAACTACTAATTATGGTCTGGTCTTTTTGTGACCATCCCCTCAGAAGGAGTCCATCAAGTTATCACAGGAGGAACAAAGATGCTTCTATCTGCAGGGAAATCTGAGCAATTCAGGAACTATGCCAGGCAAAGACCTGAGAATATTTGTGTGAGAAACTGGGGTCAAAGACTAAATATGCAATGTAAGGTTCTCTTAGCACCATTATTCCCTATGGTTGTTGGAACTTTGTATTCCACAGTATTTACAAAAGCTGGTATTAAAAAACAAACAAACAAAAAAAAAAAAAACAAGTGTTGGCAAGGTGTGTGTAGAAACTACAACCTTGTGTATCATTGTTAGAATGTAAAAAGATACAGACAGTACGGGAGACAATCTGGTGAAATTAAAAATGGGGTTACAGGGCTAGAGAAATGGCTCAGTGGTTAAGAGCACTGGCTGCTCTTCCAGGGGGCCTAGGTTTGATTCTCAGCACCCACCTGTCAGCTCACACCCATCTGTAACTTCGGTTCTATCGGATCCAACTCTTTATTCTGGCCTCTAGGGCACCAGACACCCACACGGTGCACACAGATAATGCAGGTACACATAGATAAATCCCACAACACACAAAATAAAATTTAAATAAAAAAAATTAAAATAGAGCCATTATAGGACTCAGCACTTCTGCCTCTTGGTGTGGGCTTAAAGGCAGGTATTGAAGAAATACTTGGAGATACGTGTTTATAGCGGCCTTCAGCATAGTGCAGGGGTGGATGCAATAGAGTCTACCAAAGAATGTACAGGTGAACACAATGTGGAGGAGGCACATAGGGGGCGTTCCCTCATCCTCAGGCAAGAATGCTGACTCACACCACAGCATGGACAGCTCTTGAGGACACCATGCTAAGTGAAATAAGCCAGTCGCAGCTAATTTGATATTTTATTTACATGAGGTATTTTTTTTTTACAGCAATCCAAATTTTAGAGACAAGAAGTAGATAGAATGATGGTTGCCAGGTAATAGGAAAAGGGACAGTTTATTATGGTTCTCATTGCTTGAAAAAAAAAAATACCCTTAAGAGGAAAGGGTTTATTTTGACTCACGGCTTCTCGCTCTCTCTCTCTCTCTCTCTCTCTCTCTCTCTCTCTATCTATCTATCTATGAATGGGACACCTGGTGTTCTCTGGCCTCTTAAAGAACACAGGAATGCACACTTGCATGCGGGTGCACATACACTATATGCGCACACACACACACACAACACACACACACACGCACACACACACAACAGCTAATTTTAGGACAGGTGTGACACCTTCTGCTTGTAATACCGGCACTCAGGAGGTAGGAAAAAAAAAAAGCGACAACAAGGTTTCTGTAAGTTGGAGGCCAGTTTGTATCAGGCCATCCTCAAAAGCAAGGAAGCAAGCAAGCAAGCAAGCAAGCAAGTAACCAGTGGCCGGAGAGACGCCTCAGTTGTTAAGAGCATTGGCCACTTTCCCAGACAACCCAGGTTCAATTCTCGGCACCCACATAAGTACAGCCTCAGGTGCAGGTATCCAACTTCTTCATCTGGCCTCCTCCCAGCACCACATACACATGTGGTGTGCAGTCATACATGCAGGCAATACACCCATAAACAGAAGAGAAAATGATTTTTTTTTTTTTATATCGGGTTTCTCTGTGTACCACTGGATGTCCTGGAGCTTACTTTGTAGACCAGGCTGGCCTTGAACTCAGAGAGATCCACCTGCCTCTGCCTCTCTAGTGCTGGAATTAAAGGCATGCACCACTGAGCTTTCCCTGAAAAAAAATTTATTCATTCATTTATTCTTCTTTCATACAATACATCCCAACTGCAGCCTCTCCTCTCTCCATTCCTCCCAGTTCCATCTCCTCAGCACCTCCCCTCTTCTCAGATCATTGCTCCTCTGTTTCCCATCAGGAAAGAGCAGTCTCCCAGTGATATCAACTGAACTCAGCATAACAAGAGGCAATAAGACTAGGCCACAAACTCCCATATCAAGTCGGGACGAGGCCAGGCAACCCAGTAGGAGGAAAAGGGTTCCAAGAACAGGCAAAGAATCAAAGATACACCCTACCCCACTGTTAGGAGTCCCACAAACAACCCAACCCAAACAACCGCAGCATGTATGCAGAGGACTTAGGACAGACCCACGCAGGTTCTGTGATTCCTGCTTCATTCTCTGTCAGCCCCATGTGCTCTGTTTAGTTGGTTCTGGGGGCTGAGTTCTCCTGGTATCCCCGGCCCCTCTGGCTCTTCCTTCTCATCTTCTACAAGGTTCCCTGAATGAATTCCACCTAAAGTTTGGGTGTGGGTCTCTGCATCTGTTCCCATCAGCTGTTGGAAGAAGCCACTCTGGTGTCCATTGGGCTAGGCACCAATCTATGAATAATCATCATTTTACTGGCTTTTTTTCTTTTCCTTCCTTCCTTCTTTCCTTCCTTCCTTCCTTCCTTCCTTCCTTCCTTCCTTCCTTCCTTCCTTTCTTCCTTCCTTCCTTTCTTTCTCTGAGCCATCCAGCTTCTGGCTCCTGGCCATCCACGAAGTGTCAGGCATGGGCTCCCTCTTGTGGCTTGGGCCTGGTTAGACCAGTCAGCTACTCTCACAAGCCTTGAGCCACTACTGCCCCAGGACATCTTGCAGGTAGGACGAGTGTGGATCGAAGGTTTTATGGCTGGGTTAGTCCTGCCACTGAGAGGTTTGCTAGGTTACCGAAGATGGCTGGTTCAGGCTTCATCTCTTCCATCGCTAGGAGTTCTTGATAGGGTCATCCTCCTAATGCCCCTATTCCAGTCATTTCTCCCTGTGTTCTCTTCCTCTTCCCTCCATCCTCCACCAGGGGATGTTCACATCCCACTCATCCCCAGCCCACCCCCAAAACATATTCTATTTCCCCTCCCCAGGGTGATCTATGCACCTTCCCTAGAGCCCTCCTTCTTACTTAGCCTCTCTGGGTCTGTAGACTGTAGTGTGATTTTCTTTTACTTAACAGCTAATATCCGCTTGTAAGTGAGCACATATTATTTTTGTCTTTCCGGGTCTGGGTTGCCTCACTCAAGATGATTTTTTTTTTCTAGTTTCATGCATTTGCCTAAAAATTTCACAATGTCATCTTTTTCAACAGCGGAGTAATACTCCATTGTGTAAATATACCACGTGTTCTTTATCCATTCTTCTGTTGACGTTCATGGAGGTTGTTTCCAGTTTCTGGCTATTAGGAATAAAGCTGCTATGAACATAGCTAAGCAAGTGTCCTTGTGGTATGGTGGAGCATCTTTTGGGTATATGCCCAAGAGTGGTCTAGTTGGGTCTCGAGGTAGATTGACTTCCAATTTTCTGAGGAACCACCATATTGATTTCATAGTGGCTGTACATGATGGCACCTCCACCAGCGATGGAGAAGTGTTCCTTTAGCTCCACATCCTGACCAGCATGGGTTGTCACTTGTGTTATTGACCTTAGCAATTCTTAAAGGTGTAAGATGGAATCTCAAAGTAGTTTTGGTTTGCATTTCCCTGATGGGTATCTAAGAAAGAACCAATGCCGGGAGCCAAAGCTATTTACTGAAGCCAAAGCCATTTAGTGGAGCCAGTGCCAATTAGTGGAAAAGTTACCAACAGCTGCTCTAGGACCCTAGGTCATGGGTGATAGATTTATGTGAGAACATCTGCTCGTCAGTCTTGGAGCATCCTTGAGTGTATCTTTAGGAAACATTCTTGAGGTATCTTGCAGGTGCGGTATCTCAAACCATAAAGCACTCTTGCTAGCTTCTGCAGCAGTAAATAAACCTTCTCCCTTTTTCTGCCTTCTCCCTGTATAGTTGTGAAAAAATTTCTAATAAATGAGGCTTTGATCAGACAAACAGACTTAGCCTCATTCTTTGTGTCTCTTTGTCCTACTTCATTCTTTCCACCCCTCCCCCTTTAGAAAGCCGTTGAAGTCCTGCAGGGCGGTGCATTCTGGCACCCAACGTAGCCTAGGATACGGGAACCAGATTGAACGTCTTTCTTCAGTGGCCGCAAATCTACATAGGAGCTAGCGTTTCCACTGGGAAATGAAAAAGCTCCTGCATAAGAGATCTCCACAGAGCCGCCCGTCTGTGAGCTTGAACTGAGAGGTAAGTCAGAACGACGAATTATGGAACAAGAATTGAGTAAGCATGACTTATTCTTACAGGGTCTCAAGGAGTCCCTCAAGACATGGGGAGTAAGGGTTAAGAAAAAGGATTTAGTTAGCTTCTTTGTTTTTATTACTAATATTTGCCCCTGGTTTCCACAAGAAGGCACTACTGATGTAAGACGCTGGCAGAGAGTTGGAAATTGTCTTAAAGAATTTTATGATTCTTCTGGTCCACAAAAGGTAACTGTCCAGGCATTTTCTTACTGGAATTTGATTAATGATATCCTTCAGGTCAGACATTCCCAACCTGACTTGGCTGAGGTAGTTTCTCAAACTGAAAAGTTCCTAAAAAACGACTCTAGAGGCAGTCCCAAATCCCTTGAAGTAGGTGGGGATGAGGCTGCACTTCCCCAACTTTCCCAAGCTCCCTCCTTCTGACTCTTATCTCCGTACCTACAGCCCGTTCCCTTTACCCCTCCCCTACAGCCCTTCACTCACAGACACAGGGCGGTCCTAATGACCTGCCTTTCTCTAAAAAGGCCACTTCTCTTGAGGAAAAAGCCACCAGATACTGTAATCTAGACTGGCAACCCCTCCCGTCTTTCCCGGCTTCAGCAGCTGCCCCTTGTTTACCGCCTCTGTTTATTAAAGCTCCTCCTTTCTTCGCACCAGCCTTACATTTTGATTCTGACATATGGGATGCTGCTCAGCTAGCTAAAACTAAACTGTCAGGAGGTCAAATCCCTCAGGGAACTGCTTCAAAATAAAAGAGAGCATTTAACACTGCTTAAACAACTGCGAAAATTGGATCTTAAATTGTCCCAACCCCCTCCTGCGACTGCCTCCCTCCTGCCCAAAACAACAACAACAAAAAAGGCCTCAGGTGGGCCGGGGCAGAAGGCTCGGAGTGAGCAGGAGGAATGGGGACCCTATTTGCCTCCTTCTCCTCCCCTACTTTGGGCCAGGCTTGGACGGTTTGCCGAGAACTGGGTAGATGAGAACGCTCACACCCTCAAAATTGGCCTAAGACCCGCCTCTGCCAACTGCAGAGCTGAGCAGGGCTGCTGAGCTGACCGGCAGCTCACCCCGCCCCCTCCCACAGGCTTCAGCCAGTGTCAGCTTCAGTCAGTGTCGGCACTCGGACAGGAGCCGGAGGAATGGAGCCACTTCTAGTTTTAAAGATTAACTTGTGTTCACTGATAAATTCTTAGTTTTAAATCTAGTTCTGACTTTTAAAATCATGGTTATGCTCTGTATATATATATTTAAATGTTTAAAAGGCAGGTACCACGGTTGTTTTTTGTCTTTGTCTCTGTGTTTTGTTTTTGTGTGCCGGCTGTGTGTTCTGGTTTCTGGTTTTGGTTTGCTAGAAAGGTCTGGAAAACTTGGAGAGTTTCCAATCTGGTCAAGGAAAATTGGGGGACGCCCCAGTTCCCGGAGAAAGGCCCTTAAAGGCTACTCCTTTTAGGACCAGAAAAGAGGGCTGCTAGACCCCACTCTCTATCTGGAAGCTGTGGGGAGGACCCAAGAGAGGGTCTACTCCTTCTGGACTTGCTTCTGGTAGGAGCCGGTCAACTCCTGGTATCTGGGTATTCTGGTTACTCCAAGGTGACAATATCCAATTTCTGTGTTCCTTAGCTGTGTCTCTATGTGTGTATATGTTTATCTCTGGACTTAAATTGATGATATTTTAAAATCTGACTGACGATATTAATATTTTTGGACATGAGACAGTTTAAATCAACAGCTCTAAGGTTGGTCCTGGACCATCAGAGTTAAATTCTATAAAACATTTTAAAATTTGTCAGGTATTTTAAAATAATAACCCTTGGACAGCCTAACAAAAAACTTAAAACAGTTTCTCAACCCTTTTGGGGGAGGTCAAAAGATCTTGGTATTTATTAATTTTACAAGGTAAAACCAAGCCATGCTGCTTAAGCCAATTAAACAAAAACTGCAGTTATTACAATATATCATGTAAAAAAAAAAAACTATAAAAAGTATTGTTCTTCATTTAAAAAGGCTGGAGATTCTTCAATGCAAAAATGTTTGTTAATGCTCTTTTGCAGGACAAAAGGGGCTACAGTTCCATGTTAGCCCAGGGTTATGCAGGGTTATATTCAGATCATTTTTAGCCATTATATAAAATATATGCCTGGCTGCCAGTACCTAAATAAATGATTTAATGCTGTTTCTTTCTGGCCTATAGACCTGGTATGGCCAAAATAGTCCATTTTTGCTGAAGGCTGCAGGCTAAGTTTAGTTCTCCGTTTAATGTTAAATAAAACTTTTGTTCTTTTTAATTTTTTGCTGTTAAGTTTTAATACAATATTATAGGATTAATAAGATTTGCTAGCCCCTTTACAAATTATGTGTAATTAAAGTATTGCTTTGATTTTAGTGTAAAAAAGAGCAGATTTAAAGATATGCTAAAGATTATAGTTGAGTACAAGATTGAGTTTTACGTAGTCTCTTTGTTTAGGTTGTTTTTTTAAGGTTTAATTTAAAATGGGTACAAATAAAGTTTGCCTATATACATTTACGTAAAATTTGGTTCTAAAACATACATTTAAAAAATATGCCAAAATTAAAGATTATAATATCCTGTTTTATAGGATACAGTTTAGAGCAGATAATAAAGGTAGACAAAGAGTAATTCAAATATGCTGGCTCTCAGACTTGTCAGAGATCTAATAAAAATGGCATTTTAACATATGTAAGCTTATTATGACAGAGTCACAAACAGACTGGGCTGGAGAGATGGCTCAGAGGTTAAGAGTACTGGCTGTTCTTCCAAAGGTCCTGAGTTCAATCCCCAGCAACCACATGGTGGCTCAGAACCATCTTTAATGATATCTGGTGTTGCTGCCTGTAATTATAAAAGAAAAATAATGTCTTTTCAAGTGTTTGTCACATCTGCACAAATAGCAGAGTTATCTGCAGTATTGGCTGTGTTTCAAAGTTTTAATAGGTAGTCTTTGAACATTTTTACAGATGGTGCATATGTAGCTCACTGTTTGCCTAGGTTAGAGGCTGTAGGTCAAATCCAGATATTTTCTCCTGCTGGAATTTTATTTTTACAAATTCAAAACTTGATACAAGAAAGAAACTTTCCCTTTTTTATAGGACATTTGAGGGCTCATTCTAATTTGCCACAACCCCTGTCTAAAGGAAATGCATTGGCAGATAAAGCTACCAAAGTTTATTGTTTACAGTTAAAGAGCCCAGGATGCCCATAACATGCATCATCTTAATAGTCAAACCTTGAGACTTAAATATTGGTTGACTAAAAAACAGGCACGTGCTATAGTCAAGGCTTGCAGTACTTGTCCTCAGTTTCAGCCTATTCCTCATTTGGGAGTCAATCCTAAAGGATTGGTTCCAAATCAGATCTGGCAAATGGACATTACTCATATTCCTGAATTTAAAAAATTAAAATATGCATATTTTTTTATTGATACCTATTCTGGATTTATTTTTGCCACTCCTCAACCAGGAGAAGCTGCAATAAAAGTTATTGCTCATTGTCTAGAGGCTTTTAATGTTCTATGAGTTCCTAAGCAATTAAAAGCTGACAATGGAGCAGGATATACTAACAAATCTTTTAAAAGATTTTGTCAACAGTTTCAAGTTTCTCATATAACTAAAATACCTTACAATCCTCAAGGACAAGGCATGCTAGAGCATGCCCACTAAACAATTAAGATTTATTTGCGAAAAACAAAGACGGGGGAGCCACTCCCCTGGACACCTAAATTAAAAAAAAAAAAATTGGATCTGAATTTTTAAATTTGGATAAGCATGGTAAATCTGCAGCAGATAGATTTTGGCATACAAAAGCCAAAAAAAAAAAAAAAAAACTTTTGCTAAAGTAATATGGAGGAATCCTTTAACAAATTAATGACATGGACCCAACCCTGTACTCATATGGGGACGAGGAGCTGTCTGTGTTATGGCTACTGGAACGCCTGAGGCAACAAGTGGATGAGGAGTTTTCTCCTGACAATGATAATGATGTCAAAGAAGACCCCTCCAGTAAAGATGACTGTTTATGTACTGTCCTCAAGGAAGAATGTTGTTTTTACATGGACTATTCTGGGGTTATGAAAGACTGCATGGCTAAGGTTAGGGAAGGCTTAGAAGAGAAAAAGAGACAGAGAGAACAAGAGGAAAGTTGGTTTCATAATTGGTTTTCAACCTCTCCCTGGCTCACCACCCTCCTTCCTTCAATTGTGGGACCCATGGTGGGTTTCCTTCTCCTCATATCTTTCAGCCCATGGGCCATTAAAAGACTTACTAGCTTTGTAAAACAGCAAATTGACTCCCTGGCATCTAAACCCATACAAGTTCATTATCACAGACTTGATTTGGCTGACAGAGGCTTAGCTGAGCCCGAGGAAGACTGCTGACAGTCTATCACATGGGTCTTGACTGCTTGCATTTGGCTCTCATGAGAACAGCAGGAAACTCAGATAAATGCTTTCCTGGGTACTTATAATGGGGTGAAAGACAACATACTGCAGGGGGAAGGCCCAATTGCCCGCTTCTGAGTCTCTGAGAAGCAAACCTGATTACATAGAGGTTGGTGTCTGATTACCCCTAACCACAACCTGCTGGGGATGCCCTCAGGTTTTGATGGGGTCTTCCTCTCCTCCCCAAAAAGACACCCAAAAAGGCTGCAAAATGCCTTGAGGATCAGGTCACTACTTCCCACCTCTGGTTAATGCCCACCATCTGCAAAAGACCTCATGTTCAAAACCTACCTGCTACCTTCTTAAATTGTTTAAGAAGGGAGGAGATGCCGGGAGTCAAAGCTATTTACTGAAGCCAAAGCCAATTAGTGAACCAAAGCCATTTAGTAGAGCCAATGCCAATTAGTGGAAAAGTTACCAACAGCCGCACTTGGTCATGGGTGATAGATTTATGTGAGAACATCTGCTCGTCAGTCTTGGAGCATCCTTGAGTGTATCTTTAGGAAACATTCTTGAGGTATCTTGCAGGTGCGGTATCTCAAACCATAAAGCACTCTTGCTAGCTTCTGCAGCAGTAAATAAACCTTCCCCCTTTTTCTGCCTTCTCCCTATATAGTTGTGAAAAAATTTCTAATAAACGAGGCTTTGATCAGACAGACTTAACTTCATTCTTTGTGTCTCTTTGTCCTACTTCATTCTTTCCACCACTGCCCCCCCCCCTTTAGGAACCTGTTGAAGTCCCTCGGATCGGGACAAACCAAATTGAAGCCATTTTGAAGACAAAACAAAACAAAAAAAACAAACCTTCCATTTTGAATCGGAGTCAAATAAAGTTCAAGTTCCAAAGGCCTCCCTGGGGACACCCTGCTTGGCAGAGAGAGACATGTACGTAAATAACTGACATCATGGTTGGCAACTTGAGACATGAATGCCAGGCAAGTCGCCATGCCACAGTTGAATAACCCAACCAATGGGAACAGGGTAAGTGTACCGCAAAGATGTGTTTTTAAGGAAGTCTCCTATCCCTAATGCTGACTGGAGGGATAACTTAGCACAGACGTTTGTGAATTTCAGGCTTAAAAACTCTGTCTCCTGTCTCTGACATGAACTCAATGGCTGGCTCTTTGACACCTCCCCCCGACCCCCCATCCTGAGGGAGGAGCAGCCTTGCTAGGCCACAGAGGAAGACATGGCATCCAGTCCTGATGAGACCTGATATGCTAGGGTCAGATGGAAGGGAAGGAGGACCTCCCCTATCAGTGGACTTAGAGACCGGCAGAGAGGAGTTGAGGGAGGGAGGGTGGGATTGGGAGGGAATGAGGGAGGGGGCTACAACTGAGATACAAAGTAAATAAACTGTAACTAATATAAAAAATAAAAATTTAATTAAAAAACAAAACAAAACTCTGTCCCATTCTGACTCAGTGTCGCAGTTCAGCTCCTGAGTCTGCTCTGGAGCCTGGATTGATCGGTACAATAAATTTTTGTCTTCTGCTTGAGTACTTACTAAGATGGATGTTCCAAGAAGCAGTCAGCTCCTGAGTCTGTGCTGTTGTCCTTGGCTGGTCAGTTTTTGCTGCCTAATTCAAACAAAGTTCTTGCTTTGCTGGACTCTTGTGACTGCTTGAGTTGTTTTGGTTTTATGGACACCAACAGCTAAGGATGGTGAACATTTCTTTAAGAGTTTCTCAGCCATTTTTTCTGTTGGAGTATTTGTTTTTGTTTTTGATGCCTGGTTTCTTGAGTTCTTTATATATTTTCGATATTAGCCCTCTATTGGATGTGGAGTTGGTGAAAATCTTTTCCCATTCTGTAGGCTGCTGTTTTGTCCTATTGACGGTGTCCTTTGTCTTACAGACGCGTTTCAGTTTCATGAGGTTCCATTTCTTAATGGTTGTTCTTTGTGCCTGAGCTGTCTGTGTGACGATGCACTAACCCCTCAGTCCAGGAAGCTGTCTCCTGGACCAACGAGCACAAGGCTATTCACTATTGTCTCTTCTTTTAGGTTCAGTGAATCTGGTTTTATGTTGAGGTCCTCTATGTAGCCCTGACTGTCCTGGAACTCACTATATAGATCAGGCTGGCTTGGAACTCAGAGATCCACCTATCTCTCCCAAGTGCTGGGATTAAAGGCAAGTGCCACCACACCTGGCTGAGAATGAATTTTTCCCAATGGTTTTGAAGAAGGGATTTTGGGAAGCAGAATGAGATGCAAAGAAGGGATTCAGAGGTGAGGAAGTTTAAGGCCCCTGTCGAGGTCAGAGACAGAGCATGTGCTTAGAAGAAGTAGGTTAGGCGGAGACTCATTGGGGAGAATTGGGGAAATTGTTCCAGCTCGGACAATTACCAACTTTTACCAAGACGGGGTAGCTTGGAGAGTGAGCACATCTGAGCTGTACTTGGTGTGTGTGTGTGAGTCAGATGGGGGAGGGGGCACAGATTATTCCTTTAAACCAACAAAGTGACACAAGCCAGTCATCCCAACACTGGAGAGGCAAAAGCAGGCAGATCATGAGTTCCAGGCCAGGCCAAGCTAACAGACATAGCTAGACCCTTATCACAAACAAACTAAATTGAATTCATCTCTTGGCCCTCCTTAACTTAAGGGTCTTTCTTACTGTTTGGTTATTGGTTTTGTTAGTTTGGGCTTTTAAATAAGGAGTGTGTGTGTGTGGGTGTGTGTGCACGTGTGTGTGTGTGTGTGTGTGTGTGTGTGTGTGTGTGCAGGGCGGCACATGTAGAGCTCAGAGAACTTCTTTTTTGGGGGGTGGGGGGAGGAGTCACTTCTTTTCTTCCTCTGGGTGGGTCCAGGGCTCTAGCTCAGGTCGTTAGGGCAGCACAAGTCTTTACCCACTGTGAGCCATGCCAGCCTTGTCTACTGCCTTCTTTAACCACAGCCATTGGTAACCTAGAGTTCTCCACAAGGCCACAGATTCCCTTGAACTCACGCCTCCCAGGTGCTGGGTTTACGGTCACGTGCTCTGTGTGCCCGGCTAACTTGACTTTTGGAGGCACTGTGTCATGCAGCCCACGGCATCAGGTAGCCATGGTCTTGATGTGTCGACAAGGATAACCTTTTTGTCTTCTTCTTTCTATTTTATTTTGTTTTGCTATTTAAAACAGGGTTGCAGTGTTTATCCAACTATGTAGTCCAGGCTAGCCTCAAATCCCCAGTGATCCTTTGGCCTGTGCCTTCTGAGTGCTGGGATTACAGGAGCCACAAAGCTAGGGTCCCAAAGGAAACATGGAACTCCTGATCCTCCTCCTACTTTCCACCTTGGGGGGTTACAAAAATGTGCCACTATGTCCAAGCTCCTTTATATGCTGAGAGAGCAGCGCTCTGCTCTCATCCAGACTCACTGGCGTGTAGTCCAGGCTGACTTGAACTCAGGATCCCTCTGTCCCTCCTCTGGAGTGCTGGGCTTACAGCCATGTGCTGGCACACCCAGCTTTGGACTCAGTGAATCTGACACTGTTCTCACACAACGGAGACACAGGTGTTTGCACAGGTGGGGACTCTAGTTCTGAGCCACTGGCCTTTGGTTAATTTAAAGTCCTGTCATGGGGTGAGGTGAGCGTGCCAGGAGTGGGGACACCTCAGCTTCTGGAGGTGAAGCTGACAACCAGGAAACAGCCCAGGGGACAGGCAGTTCAGTGTGGAACATCCTGAGGGTGGAGGGAGGTCAGGAGAGTTCAGTGTCCTGGAGGCCCTGGAAGAAAATGTTCCCTGAAGAAGGAAACAGGCCAAGAGTGATGGCTCACACCCGCAGTGCTGGACTGGGAGGCTGAGGAAGGTAGATGGCTGCAAGTTCAAAGCCAGGATGCACTGTCCAATCACTAGTGAGACTGTAGTGAGTTCCTGCAGTCTTGAGTGATACCCCACCTCAAGAACTAACCCCCCCCACACACACACACCGACATAAAGGAAGACAGCAGGTCATCAGACCACACATGCAGAGGACAGTTATGAGCAGCCTGGGAACTGAGTATTGGACTTAGCCAAGTGAAGACTGGTATCCATCTTGACAAAACAGTTTGACGCTGATCCTTTTGAAACAGCTTAAAGAAGAGCACAGAGATGGATTAGAGTCTGTGAATTATGCTCTTCCAAGGCTGCTTCAGAGCCCAGGGCTGTTAGCTAGACCCAGGCTCCCAGAGGACGTGACACAGATGCTGTCTTTCCTCTCCCAGCAGTCGGTCTGTTGCTCACAAAGTTGTGTTGTGCTGTGAGTGTCCTGCTTGTGGTGCAGGGGTAAAGGAATTCACCAGAACTGACACAAGCATTTTCATGAAGAATAGACAGAGTGGACAGAAACTCAGCAGGCTGATTCTTAGGGTGGGAGACTTGCACCCCAGCAATAGCAGGGCACTTATACTGCAGTTAAGAGAAGATGCCTGGCCTTGCTTCCTTTACCCTTTGTGTACTTGTTTGAGCAAATGGACAGGGGGGACAGTCAGGTCACCATTGGTTAGCCATCAACTTATTAGAAGATCGTTTGTCTTCCATGGCACTCTCTCTAAGCTCTGGCTGTTTGTAAAGGGTCACAGATCTCTCTGTCAGGATGTAAGAAACAGGGAGGTTTGTTTTTCATTTGTATGCTTCGCTAGAAGGCTTGTGTGCTTGTGTGCGCCTCGGGCACTTCGGGCACTTCACGAGCCTCATCCTGGTGCCAGAAATCCTCTTGCTCCAGTCTTCAGGGTGACAAGATTACTGATTGTGTCAGCACCTCTGGCTCCTCACCTTTTGTTTTTTGTTTTCTTAATTTGCTGAGTAGCCAAGAATAATCTTGAATTTCTAACCCTCCCCCCTCTGCCTTCCAGCTGTTGGGACGATGTGTATGTGCCCTTTGCCTGTGCCTACTGCTCCAGCCTCTCGTGGCCTTCTGACTCGTTTACCAGCTGATAGACAGAAATAAGCAAGAAGCGTTGTGTTGCCTGTGACTGTCGAGATGAACTTCATGTTACCTCAGGTTCATTGTTTTCAGTGCACAGTTCAGTGGCGCTGAGCCTGTTCACGAGCAGAAGCAGCCACAACCTCTCTCTAGTTTCAGAACGTGTCAGGAAAACGTCCATGTGTTTCCAGCTGTTTTCTTCCCTCTCTTCTCACTCCTGATAACCTCAAGCCTATTTTTTTAAAAATGCCTGTAGGGTGTCTTTTTCTGGACTTAACAGGTAAAAGCAATCCCATCGTTCATGTCTTTTGTATAGGATTATTTTACAGAACATGCTTTGAGGCTCACCCAGGTTGTAGCATGTGTCAGTACTGTATTCCTATTTATGAATGAATAGTATTCCAGTGCATGAATATACCACAGGTTATTTATCTAATAATGGGCATTTGGCTTGTTATTACCAACAATACTACTATAAACATTTGTGCCAGTTTTTTTATTGTTTGTCTATTTGTCTATTTATTTATTTATTAGACAGTGCCATGATTTTTCACAGGTGTTGCACTGTTACATCTCCACCAATAGGGCATACATGTTCCTATTCTCCATGCCCTCAAAGACTGTCTGGGTCCAAGCCAGAGCTTTTTTGTCTTGACTTGCTTTTCAGTATGGACCAGTGGTGCTTTTGGCCATTTCCTATCTTCTTGGAGGCATGGCTTCTCATCCTTTCCCATTTCCTTTTTTTTTTTTTTAATAGTATCTTTATTTAATCTGATGTCTTGAGATGTATTTGTTTTCTTATTTTATGTGTGCAAGTGCTTTGCCTGCTTGCGTGTCTGTGTACCATGTGCATGCAGTGGCCACAGAGGCCAGGAGAGGGCGCCAGATCCCCTGGAACTAGAGTTGCAGACCGTTGTGAGCCACCACAAGGGTGCTGGGAAGAGCAGTCATTACTCTTAACTGCTGTGCCCTTTCTTCAGCCCCGTTTAATTATTTTAAGACAAGGTCTCACTATCTAGCCCTTGTTGGCCTGGAAGTCAATCTGTAGACAAGGCTGGCCTTTAACTCAGAGAGATCTCCCTGCCTCTGCCTCCAGAATAGTGGAAAAAAGGCATCCACAACCATGTGAGGTTGATTTTTTTTTTTTTTTAACTTGGGCTGAGTGGATTGGACCATGAGATATTCTTGCAGAGCCCCCAGGTTGGGTTCTCAGCACTTACTCTGCAGCTTCCAACTGCCTGTACCTCCAGTCCCAGCGGATTCAGCACACGATGGCTGACTTGTGTCGGCACACTTGTCGCCACGCAGAGGCGCACTGCAGGCAACACAGTTCCCTCCATGCAGTGAAAAGATTCTAAAGAATCTTTAAAAATTTGTATCTATTTGTATGTATTCCTGTGACTGTCTTGGGTGCAGGTACGCACAGAGCCCTGAAGGAAGCGTTGAAAACCCCCAGAGCTCAAGTTAGCCGTGGTTGTGAGTCACAAGACCTCAGTGCTGGAAAAGCATTACACAGGCTTACGCTCTTACCCATGTCTTCTGTGTACACGCACACACACACACACACACACACACACACACACACACGGTCTCAATTATACTATTTGTCCTGCTGCACTGTAAGTGTTTTTTATCTTATGGACATTGACTCAGACACATGTTCCGTAAACATTCTCTCTCTTCTGGAGCCTGGCCTCATCATCTCGCTTTCAAGCTTCTTATACTGTGGGTTGAGACCCCATGGGGAATGGCGGAACTGAATTCGGGGCTTGAGGAAAATGTGGCGACAGTATTCTGAGCACACAATGAACAAACACTAATTCAAAACCAAGGGTGAAGCGAACGCACTTTCCTGGCAGTATGTGACTCTTCCACCGCGCTGGAGCCTCGGCTGAACACCAGGTGCACGCATGTCCTGTGCATTGTACATGGTCTCCCATCAGGAACACCACCAAAGGCCGCCTCAGACACTCTGCTCAGGCTGCAGGCCACTGTCGCTTATGAACGCCAGATCTTTTATTATGCAATCAGTGTTTGTGCTCTTACAGAAACAGGAGGTTTACTTACAGGAATCGGGACTTTTCCCGTTTTCTTCAGTGTGTAAATACCAAATTAATATCTCTTTCTATTATATTGTGTTTCAATGTTGGATTTTAGAAGATGCTGTTTGGCAGGGCTGGATAGATGGTTTAGTGGTTAAGAGAAAAAAGGACCTGGATTCAGGTCCCAGTAACCACATGGCAGCTCACAGCTACTTGTAATTCCAGTTCCAGAGAACCCGAGATCCTCCTCTGGCCTCTTGGGTGGCCCACACGAGTGGTGCACAGACATACATGTAGGAAAAACATCCACACACACTAAATCAAAAAAACAAATACATCTTTTTAAAGAAATGTTTTGATTCATGAATTTCCATCATTGTTTTTTGTTCAGTACAAGACAGCCAGAGTCTGGATTTTCTTAAAACAATTGCTGAAAAAATTCCTGGAATTTACATCCTTTCTATGGAGATTGGGAAGGACATGGTAGAGGTAAGAGGCCAGCTCATTCCTTCAAAGGTTTACTGAGGGATTTGACAGACAGCACTATTTGAAAGCTTTGTCTTGAAAAACATCCGCTCACTGGTTTGTTTTACGTTGTTTGGGGGGTGCGGGGTTTTGCTCTAAGGCCCATGATGGCCTGGGGCTTGATCTTCCCGCCCCAGCCTCCTGAGTGCTGGGATCCTAGGTGTGTCATCAAGCTCCTGAGTTCTAATGGTGATGTGAGGGTCTCACCTTGTATAAATTACTTTTTTGTTTCTGTGATAAAAACACCATTGACGAAAAGCAACTTACGTAGCCTTTATACACGCTTACAGTTCTTGAGCTCATCATGGCCACTGGAGAAAGAGAGAGGCACAACTTCAACTGAAACATGAAGCAGGGGAGAGCAAATTGGAAGTGAGGCAACACTATGAGCCCTTAAAGCACACCCCAGGAACACAGGCTGCTCCTCCCCATAACATCCCCACACAGCACCACCAACTGGGGACAGCATGTTTAAATATCTGAGCCTGTGGGTGACATTCCTATTCAGCCACCACACAAGTAAAGTAAGCTTCCCTCTGAAAGAGGCGGTCAGTTAAAAACGGTCCCATCCTTTGATTTCTTGCCACTCCTTTTTTAGAAGATGAAGAAAAATGACTTGGATCCCAATTCCTACATATGCCAGACTCTTGCTCAGGATCCCAATTTGCAGGAAGGCTATATAGCTCTTACATTCACCTTGGGAGTCCAGTTCCTGTAAGTATCCTCCTATTACATGGTCCCACTTTCATGGAATTGATGTTTCTTCTATTTAAATAAATTGACTGTAATTATTTGGAGATCCTCCCATAGCAATGAAAAGGTGTCCCTGCAAAAAAGCTTTGTGTGACTTATTTTATTTTATTTTATTTTATTTTATTTTGGTACATATGTTTGTGTGTGCACATGTGTAAAAATGAGTGTGCAGGTCAGAGGTCAGTGCTGGGTATCTTCAATTGTTTTCTACCTTACATTTAAAATAGTAGGGTTTTTGTTATTTTTGTTTTGTTTTGTTTTGTTTAGTTATGTATGTATGTGTCGGAGCAGTCAGGAGTTGGCATGGGTACATGTAAACGCAGTGCCCACAGAGGCCTGAGAAGGCCATCAGTTCACTCAAAATGGAGTTTCAGAAGATGGTGAGCTATCCATTATGGTTGCTAGGAAATGAACTTGAGTCCTCTGCAAGAGCAGGAAAAACCTTTAACCATAGAACCATCTCTCCAGCCTTCTACTTTACTTTAAAATTTTTTTAACTATATTTATTTACTTAGTGTGTGTTTGTTGGACAGCATGATGATGAAAATGATGATGATGATGATGATGATGATGATGATGATGATGATGACGATGATGATAAAAGGTCTTTCCATGAGCCTGGAGCTCACTATTTAGTTAGACTGACTGACTGGCAAGCCCCAGGAATAATCCTGTCTTCATCTTCTGAGTGCTAATATTACCAGATTACCTCTGTGTCTGGAATTGTTTTTCACTTTTTTTTTAAGGGGGTGCATGCAGTCCAGGCTCAGTTCCTTGCGCTTTCATTGTCACTGGCCAGCAGTGACACCTGAATACCACCTGAGAGAGGGCTGGGAGAGAGAGAGAGAGACAGGGCGACACAGAGAAGGACACCAAGTCTACATGCTGATCCAGGTGTCGATTTAATGGATGTCAGGTTAACACTTAAGTAGGCAAAAAAGTACAAGCAGTTTCTCACGTAGGAGCTTTACTTGGTCCAAACATAGGAGAGCTCATTCAAGGTTACACAGAGCCTGCTGTCTGGTTACTATGGTTGCACAGAATTTCTCGGGGTCAGAGCAGTCCGCTGTAGGACCACCAAGGTCAATTTATGAGAAGCTGGACTTTGGAAAATAGCCAAAGCCAAGAGGCCGAATTCCACTGCTCAGATGCCATTAACTCCAAATTTGCCATTCACTCCAAAAAGGCTGCCACATTTCATGACAAGCCCTTCAGTGACTGAGCCATCTCCCCAGGCGCTCTTGACTTATTTTCTGTGAGATAAGACTTGTGTCCTGCCTTAGGGGAGGAAGATCCTGTAACTCTGTAACTCTGGTGTGGGGACCTATGGTGCATTAAATAGCTTATTCTGTGAGGTGAGTTGATATATTATAATCTGATCATCAGCGCTGACAGACACCTTTGACTTTTCCAGGAAGACAGTAGCTCAGAAATGCCAAACACCTCCCATGAAAGAAATGATCGAACTTCCTGCTAAGAAATTTCTAAGGTAACTTCTGCTTTTAAGATTTTTTTTCTTTTTATTATTTTACATATATGGGTGTTTTTCCTACATGCATGTCTAAGAGAATGTCTGATTCTCTGGAACCAGACTTTCACAGACACTTTCACAGAGCTGGGAAGTCACTGCTTGAAATGGAATTGAACTGAAGAGCTACTCGCTTACCAACCTCGGCTCTGAACAGCTGGGCTCCCTCACTTCTTCATCCCCACTGTCCTCATGTCTAACCTGGAGCCACTTGGTGTGTTAAATGTGTGTTCACTAATGGAGATAAAGTCTTGCTTTGAATCTTAGTCTGACCTCAGGCCTAACAAGACCCCTGCCTCAGCCTTCTGAGGGTTGGATTTTAAAGCTCTGCCATCACACCAAGAACCCTCTCGTATAAAGAAAAAAAAATTAGCAGTTTGATGTGCACATTAGTCAACCACCCTTGTCAAGTCTCTTTGTGCTTAGTGCAACAAAGCAGCCACCACTAAGGAGGAAGTAAGAAGTTTCTTGGGATTGCAAAACTCTGTGACACAGGTGACTCATTAAATCAAATTATATGGAAGAAAGATGCTTCTTCTGTGTGTCAGGTACTATGTGAATGGTGTGTGTGCGTGTGCCTGTGTCTGCAGAACAGAAGAGGGTCTCAGACCCCCTGGAGGTGGAGGACAGGCATCTGTGAGCCAGCTGATGTGGGTGTTGGGGTCCGAACATGGGTCCTCTGCAACTCTGCAAGAGCAGTACACACTCAACGACCAAGTCATCTCTCCAGCACCGAAAATCAGTTTTCATTACACTTGTGTTTATTGTGTGTGGTCGTTACACATGTGCTGTGTGCTTGTGAAGGTCGGAGGACACTGGCTTTCTTCCTTATGGGCCTGAACTCAGGTTGTCAGTCTTGGCCGCAGTTGACTTTCCCTGCTGTGACATCTCCACACCCCAGGGGATGATCTTAAATGACGATGGCAGGAAAGGCTGCTCTCGGCAAGCAGTGGTGAGAGGGGACCGAGTCAGTATGTATTTGTTGATGGGATGTGATGGGAGAAGAGAGGAGTCAAGGGTGCCTCCCAGGTTATCAGGGTGAGCAACAGGCTGACTAGTGTTATCATTACAGAGACGGGGAGCCACAGGAGAGGAACAGGAGTGTGTTGGTCTGTGTTGGCAGGTGGATTGACTGTGCTGTGAAGGGACAGCGTGTACACTTAGTAAGTACACTGAGATGGCAAACAGATAGAGCTATGTTTTAGGCCATCGAACATACATGTCTGAAGTTCAAGATGAGGACAGGGTGGGTGCACTCCGAAGTCTCCAGTATATACGTTAATCCTGTTGACTTCATTACGGGAAAACCATAAATAGATATGACAGCAGAGAGTAATAGAGGGAATATCTCTGTAATTACTTTCATCCTGCGTTAACACTGGTTGACTTTGGTCTGGTAGGATGGCTCAGTGGATTTAAAAGTGGTTGCCAGGCAAGCCTGACCAGCTGACTTAGTCAGTCGGTCTTTGGTGGAAGGGGAGTCCAACTCTATTAGGTTGTCTGTGACCTGCACACAAGTCCCTTGGCACCCACATTCACACTCAATCTTAACTCTCCCACCTACTGTTCCTGGGGGCAGAGTATTTTAAAGCAAAGTCCCATCTTGTGACCTACAAATATTTGTCAATTAAAGATATATTGGGACCCATAAATACTTATCAGTTACAGAGATGCTGTAAAAGGGGTGTGTTGGCACGTGCCTTTAATCCCAGCACTCAGGAGGTGGAGGCAGTAGGATCCAAATTTCACGATCAACCTTGTCTACACAGTGAATCTGTGGCTAGCCTGGGATACAGAAACAGTGGCTCAAAAAACAAAACCAAGAACCCAACCCGGGTTTAGAAATACACTATGTAATTGGAAACCTTCATCAAAATGGATTCAAAAGTGGTTAGAGAAGCTGGATCTGGTCACATTAAATCCCAGGATTTGGGGAGCACAGGAAGGCACATCTCTGAGTTTATGGATAGTCTGTTCTGCACAGCCAGTTCCAGGATGACCCAGGCTACCTTACTGAGACTTTGTATCCAAGTGAGGACAAAGTTGCAAGTTGGGGAGGGGTTTGGCTATAGAGATGCTCAGTGGCTAATAGTCCTTAACTGCTCTTGCAGCGACTTTCTCCAACTTGTCAAGAAGATGACTTAAACAACAGCAATTGGTCCCATGACAAACCCATGGCCTGTGGAAACATCATGAATACAGCAGCATTCGGCTCCCTATCTTGAACCCTTGAGACACAACCTAACTGCAAAGGTGACCCTGTCTGCAAAGAAGAGCTTGGTCTCCTGCTTACGCCCATAGCTCCTCCCTTCCTCCCTCTCCTCCTTGCTTGGGAAAGGTTGCCAGTCTGGTAAGAGAGGCATGCTTGCTGGCTGTGAGCTCCTCTCAGGTTCTCTGAAATAAACCCGCCTGCATTTGAGTCCAGTCTCCTGACTTCTGTTTCTACCTGATTCCTAGCATTGTGCTGGATCTGGGGACAGGCACTCAAAGCAACTGACTCTCTTGGGACCTGGGGAGCGTGGAGAGCAGCTGTGTAATCCATAGCTAACCCTTGACTACTGCCTGAGGTGTCCCTGAGTTATTCCCACCTGTCTCTGAACCTCCCCTGCTTTCTCCCCAGCAGCCTTCCTCTGTCAGCTGATTGGAGGAATGTGAACTCCCTATTCATCCAGACTGCTGGGTCCTGTCATGGGGCAGCTCTCCAAGCACTAATTGGGCTTTTTCTTCTAACTGGCCCCTCGTGAATCCACTAGGCCTTCCTTGTTTTTCTCTCTCTCCTCTCCCTTCCTCTTTTCTGTTCTCCATAGTTTCCCCTCCCTAATAAAGGTCATTCTCCTGCTGCATTCAGGTATCCAACAGGTGGCCATCTTCTGACCCATGAGCTGATGAATGTGTTCTGTTTGGATGACTTCCATAGGACTCCCTCAACTTCTCTGTGCTCTACCCTTCTTTCCAGAAGAGGATGGCTAGTCTCTGTTAAAGGCTATGGACACCCCATCCTCTAACAGGCACCCTAACTTTTCACCCACCTGGCTTCTTTAAAATCACAGTTCCTAGTGTGAACTCAGGACTTTGGGCTTGGCTGCAGGTGCCTTAAATACTAAGCATTTTCATTTGTGTGTCTGTGTAGGACATTAGGTTAGGTCCACAGAAGCAGCAAGCTCTTCAGCTCTGTGCTGTACTCGCAAGAAAGATCTCTGTGGGAGGAAGACAAGACTCCACCTTGTGTTGGGAATGAGAAGGGAGGCTTGATTTCATCCAGCGCTAGACATGGCACATTGGTGGTTTTTCTCAATCAGATGGGTAAGGATGAAATCGCAGAGGAGGAAGGTGTCTCATGAAAGACCCAGTCAGGGCTTCCAGACTGTCATGGGGAGGCATATCCTGGGTGTAGCAGAGAGATGTGGAAACATGGCTTCTTCTCACGCAAGCCACAATCTGGTTTATAGTCAGAGACTCTTGTCTACAATGCTTCCCTTCTTCACTCCATTGTGTGTTCTGTGGCCAGATCCTTTCTCTCCTTCTAGACTCATCGTCTCAGTTACCTGCTCAATTTTTTTTATCTCCAGAAAACCATTTATAATAAATGTGAAGTGAATCTGTTTTGTAGGATGTATTCAGGGTACCGTGGGATTCTATCACGTTGACTTTATCAAGGGGGCATGGTGGATGCCATGCTGGAGGAGTTGCAGGGGCAAGTGAGCTTCCTGGAGACAGTACTGCTGTGATGGGTGTACCTCAGAGAGTCCCAGCCTGGGGGCTTCGTCTCTGGATTGCTCCTTTATGGCGCTGTGCCTTCTCATGTTTGTCATTACTGTATTCCTCACATGTCTAGCACGGTGTGATGTGGGCGTGGGTAGACCCTCACTGTCTACAATCTGGTGTGATTGCCTCTTAGAAGACAGCCGACTCCACAGGGCAATTTTCCTGCAGATCAATATGAAGATGGACTTTAATATTGTCGAGATGAATTGATGATTTTTACAAAATTAGTATTTGACAACCTTGGAGAAAGTTCTCTACTATTTATCCCATCTTGGTGTGTTCAAAATTCTGTTCTTAAATCATTTTCTATCCTAACTTGCTTTTATCAACCTATAAGTATGTTTTTAGACCTCAGTCATTTTCTTAGATCCCTTACACTTAAACTTAATGTGAGACTGTAACTATCTAGTCTTCAACTGCGTCAGAGACGTGAGAAGGATTAATAGCACCTGAGAAGGCAGGAAGCATAGAGCAGGCAGTGAGGGAACCGAGGCTGGCAGGGGTGGCTCCAGTTTGTTTCTCAGACTCTCTCTTAAGCTGACTGACCTTGCAGTGACTTGGCCCCCACCTTTGGGTTCCAAGAAGGGTCACCTGGCCCTCCAACCTGCAGGCTGTCATGGATACCACAGAATGTGTAAATAGATAACTATCATCAGGCCTCCACCCCACAGGTTGTCATAAATGTCACAGAATGTGTTAGTGGGTCCTCCACTCCACCCAGCAGGCTGTCGTAGATATCTTAAGATATCTGTCGGTTTGGCCAGGTAGCTTGGAACAATTAGCCTAAAGGTCATCTCGATTGCTGAACCCCCCCCACCCAAAACTTACTCTTCCCTGTAACTCCAAGGCTTGGAATTCACTGCTTGCTCTTTTTCCCTTTAACAACTCTGCCTCCCTGAGACTCGGGGGCCTCACTTTCTAACCTGCTACGTCAGGGAAGTTTGGCGGCTTGAGCTTAAGTTTGGATAAAGATCCTCTTGTGATGGGGCTGGAGAGATGGCTCAGTGGTTAAGAGCACCAGCTGCTTGCAACAGACTCAACTCCTAGTGGTCTTTTGGGGTCTCTCAAATCAGGCACAACAGCAGCTTCCAAACTATAGGAATGACAGAGACTGCTGGCCAACTGGACAGTCACCCAAGATTTCTCTGTAACATTGTAGCATTGGTATCTTCAGCCTGCTGACCTAGAATATCTGACAGGTTTTTCTATGAGACAGGAATTATGAAGGACTCTCCCTTGCCCTGGCAGAGTTTGGCAGTGGACTTTCTTTGTGTCCTGCTTGGCCTCAGCTTGGATGGCACACTGTCAGAAATTGAGGCCAGGGCAGTTTCTTGCCCAGTGGCAGTTTGCCACATTTGAAGCAAATACCATAAATAGTTTCTTCAATGCTCACTATCTTTTTTGAAGTAGTATGTGAGTGCCGCCAGGAGCTGAAAAGTCTCATTGTCAAAAAAGTCCTAAATTAACAAAACATTTTAAAATGTCGTATTCTAGTCTAAATTGCCTGCTCTTTGATCACTTCCCCCTGGCAATGAGGCATTGCCAGGCAACAGAGGAAGAGGATCTAGGCAATCCTGATGAGACTTGATAAGCTAGGGGCAGATGACACGGAAGGAGAACTCCCTCTTTCAGTGAACTAGAGGAAGGGGATACAGACAGATGGGAAGAGGGAGGGAGAGTAGGACCAGGAGGAGTTGAGGGGAGGGGCTGCAATTAGGATATAAAATGAATAAATTGTTAACATTTTAAAAATACAATATATTATTTTTAAAAAATGCCATATTATATAGATCTCTGAGGTTTCAAAGACCATCTATCTCAATATATCGAAATAGTCAAATGTTGCTTTTCTCTAGCTATTTACTTTCTAATTAACTTAGAAAACACCTGTGATTAACTAAAGTAGTTCCTACAAAACCACAAGTTTGATTGACTATTTATTTGCATTTTGTTATCATCCTAAACAGGTTGTGCTAGTAGCTTTCAAAAAGAGTACAACTTCACATTTACATAGGTACAACACCTTAAAAAGAGTTGACAAATGTATCTTGTAACCAAAAAATATCCTTAATTTTGTATCAATATACCAATGTAACCAAATATAACCTTACTTTTGTATCAATATACAAAGATCTATACCAATGTGACAAATTATAACCTTAAAATTTGTATCAATATACAAAGATATATGAGAGTAGATTCAATAGTGTACTGCCTTTTCCCCTATTATACCTGTATTATTTCTACATCCCCCCACTTTTTTCTTTTCTTTTCTTTTTCTTTCTTTTTTTTTTAATTTTTTTTTTTTTTTCTGAGACAGGGTTTCTCTGTGTAACCTTGGCTATCCTGGACTTACTTTGTAGTCCAGGCTGGCCTTAAACTCATAGAGTTCCACCTGCCTCTGCCTTCATGAGTGCTGGGATTACAAGCATGCACCACTGCACCCGACTCCCCCACTTTTTCTTTTCATCCCTTCTCCCCCACCCCCTTTTTCCCTAACACCAGATAGGAGAGCAAGAATAATACAGGAAAGAAAAAGATAGAGAGAAGAAAATCCCAGAATCTAACCTCCTATACTTTGTTTTCTCCCTGACCAAGACCACTAACAACTTGCAACCAACCCTCCTAAAATGATGACAAACATCCACCACCCATCAAATGACCAAAAGCCACCCACCCTGCCTCTTGGGAATGGGTCATCATTCTCTTAAAATTGCTTACTGCTGTCTGGAGGTGATGGCGTGTTTTGGGGGCCCTGAGGAAATTGAAATATTGACCAAGCCCTAGAAGAGCTAGCAGTATCATTTGTTATCCCGTCTCTGTGGGATGGGAAGGTGCAGGACTTAACCAAAGTCCTGGCTGAGGTAGAGTGTGAGGCTGGACCATCTTAGCCATTTTGAAGTTGTTCTGGGTGCAGAGTTTTGAGGAAACAGTTCCTGAGGCAGTCTGTGAGGCTACCTGTCTTGTCTACTTTGGTGTCTGGTTTTTTGTTTTGCTTTGTTTTCTTCAGATGTTTCACTTTTCCAGTGGCCTCCTGTTGGGAAACCCTGCTGAGAGGTCGAAGTCTGACATTACTGGGAAGTACTAAGCTTGGTGTAAACTGGAAGACTCCCTTTGTTGGCAAAGCTTCCTCTTCTCTACCTTGGGGATCCTGGACCCCCACACCCTCTAATTGAGGTGTGTCACATAGTTCTTAGCAATTACAGGTCCAACTCCGATCCTCCTGATAAGACCTGTTCAGCAAGCACCTGGGATTCCTGGAATACCCCTCCATGCTAACGAGGCATGTCAGTACCTTAGCCTCCAGCCAATGACATTCATGCACACTGGAAATCCATATGCCCTTACCAAAGTTCTGTATAACCCTCCTTCACTATGAATAAAATTGATCTGCCTCCCTGAAGCTGGTCCTGGAGATAATTTCTGTTCATGCTCATGGGCCACTGAACCCCAGTTTTTTGCTTCTGCTCCTTTCTTCCTGAGGACTGGTGGCCAGTGACCTCAGGAACAAGGGAGAATCAGTCTCTGGATTCCATAGTTGGATGCTTTTATTCCCCTGGGAAGCTAAACACAAAACCCTACCCCAACCCTAACTCTGAGGGGTTCCTTTTTTGGCGGGTCATATCTTTCCCAGGGCAAAATGTTTCTGGCAATTAAAACATGTATTATCTTTTAATTGAAAATTTAAAAAGTTCTTTTGAAAATTTGAAATTAAGTATACCTTTAAGTGTATTCATTTTTATCTCGTAAAGGACATTCACTGTAGAAAGTATCTCTTGTGTCTGTTTGAAAACAGCACTTGTGCAAAAAAAAAAAAAATTACGGCCTATAGGAAAGAGTAGAATAGGAGGTGGGACATCCAGCAGACAGAAAGGAGCCAGATGTGGGAGATTCACGAGGAAGATGTGAGGAGGACAGGTGCCTGGTACCTGAGCAGAAGTAACCAGCCGCATGGCAGAATGTAGATTAGTATAAATGAGTTATTTTAAGTTCTGAGCTAGTCAGAGAAGAGCCCAGCTATAGGGCCTAGCCATATATATTTTGAGTCTTTTGAGTACCTTATTTCAGGAGCTTAGGATCAGGAGAGAAAAAAAAAAAAAAAAAGCAAAAACCACACCAATTCACTTAGAATTTCAGCCTGCCCTTTGCAAGCAGCTTTTAAATATAAATCATTGTAATTCTTATGTGCCTCATGCTGCCTCCCAAGTGATGAAATTAAAGTTGTGAACCACCACCACCCTGTTCTTTGTAACTCTAGAATTCACAGAACAAGTAACCTATAGAGATCTGCCTGTCTCTGCTGGTGTTAAAGGCACGGGCTACCACCACCCTGCTGAAATATTTTACCCTAGCTCCAAATTATTCCAACCCTTAGAGATTTAGAAAACAAGTCTGAACTCTAGTAACTCTTTGAATTTGCTTAAAACATTTTAAAACTCTTAACTGTGTTTTAAATACCAAACAACAAAAATACCATTTTTATTTAAGAAGAAAACTCAAAAGCTGATATCGAGGATGGTGTGGGCCATGAGGCAATCTATAGGCTAACATTCTAACATGAAATTAAGACACATGATTTAAGAAAATCCATTTTTCATTTCATGCCAGTCAGGCACATGTGCTGTTGATAAATCATCACTTGAAAGTATTATTTTTATTTTTTCATGCTTGATCAAATTAAGCATGTTAATATTTATAAGTTAGTTTGGACTGAATGACTAAGCTGTTTGATGAACTATCACCTTTCCTAATTCAGGAGATCTCTCCTGTTGGAATATAATCTTTATCAATTTTGATGGTATACACAACCTTTTTTCTCCTATGGAAACAAAGACAAAACCGCTTCCTCCATGTGACACATATTGTGGTTTCTGTTCTGAGATCAGCACATTTAAAATATACTGTTGAATTTAACGACTGATATTTACTATTGATATATCTTCTGGCAAAGCTTGCTGTTAATCCTAAACAGTTGTATAACCAAAACACCACACAGAGACTAGGTTTATTTAGTTAACCTAGAACACAATGCTGGGCAATAATTACTCCCTCTTAAACCTCCAAGCCCTCATAGTTTCCTAACATTTAGATTTTATCCATTATACTTGCTTTTAGTGATATATTAGGTCCAGTCCATCTCTCCACATTGTTCCAAGATCTGTCCTCCAGCTCTGCTTTCCTAGCTCTCCTCTCTCCTTTCTCCTGCCTCTGCCTCCCACCTTCCTGTCCTCTGGCTCCTCCCTCTCTTCCTGCTTCCTTTCCCATTTCTCAACATTGTGGCTAGTTGCTTTATCTTGGCATATTTACACAAAGTTGAGACAGGTGATGCTTAGAATTAGTATCACAATGCAATGTCCGGATTGAAACCAGAGAGTGGAGAGAGAAATCAACATTTGAATGAGCAAGGGTAAGGTGTATACATTTCAACAGAACATTATACTAACAATATACAGAATAATTTATTTTAGCACTTTTTTTTTGTTACCCAATGTCTCTCCACAGCTGTTGTGTACTACTTATTGTTGTAGTCCAAGAACAGCCTCACAAACCACTCAGACACCAATCTCAGTCAGGTATTGATGGTTTTTTGAACACACACACCAAGACTGTCATGATCGGGGACCCAGAGTAGATTCTCAACACTGACAGGAAACAATTGAATCAGATTTTATGTCAGGGCCTGTGGGAGCCCCCTTGGGCATTTCCCAATGGCAAAGTGTTACCTTGCCTGTTTCTTGTTGCTCTGCATTCATTAGGCCAGTGCTGTCCTTGGCCACACTTTGTGCACACTCCAGAAAACTGAAGCCTTCTTTCTGGATTATCTCTGAAAAAAAACAAAAACAAAAACAAAAAAACAAAAAAACAAAAAACATTATTTCTAGGAATGCCTTGTCTACCCTAATTAAATGGCCTTGCTTACCACAATGAAAATACCTGCCATTTTGATGTTTCTTAAGACCTTAGAAAGTACTTCTATCAGATTTGAGATCCAATATCAGCTGTATTTCTAATTAATTCCTCTGTTGGTGCTGATCTTTCCTCTATAGGTCTAAATCACCTGTTTATGTTCTGAATTAACATTTTCAAAAGCCAAAGATTCAATCAGTATTTTTCTGACTTCTGACCTAGATATTATTCTATTTAAAGCTGAAGCCAACCTTTGCAAAAAATCAGTAAAGGCTTTTTTGGGGCCTTGTATAATTTTAGTAAATAAGCCAGACTTCTTTCCTGATTCTTCAACCTTATCCCAAGCATTTAAAGCTTCTAAGCAGCACAGTGCCAATGTGTGACCATCAAATTCAAGCTGCCTTTGTAATTTAGCATATTAACCATCACCTAACGACTGAACCTGGGAAATATCAATACCTCTGGCCTGATTTCATTATTCAATGACCTTAGCTTTCTCTTTCCAGCATATTCACCATCATAGCTGAGGGCCAGCTTCCAAAATTGCTGTTGCAAAATCTTTCCAGTCTTGGGGGAATAATAATTGAGTTGCCCATTAATTTAAAATCTGCTTCACATAGGGTGAATGTAAACCACAGGAAATGACTGCTTCCTTAAAGCTACTCAAATCTAATATGTCTATAGAATTCCATTTGAATTCTTCATCCTTGGGGGTGCTTATCCTCTGTAGGTTTAGGTTTTTCACCAAACCTACTTTATTTAGGGTTCTTAAACACCTTTACTTCCTTTCTAATCCCTGACCTTAGGTAGGCGGTTAGTAGAGAAAAGGGTTACAGACCTTTTTTTATTTACTTCCTGCTGATTAGGGTCAATGGGTCTTTAGGAATACTCAGGATACCAGCAATCCACTTCAAAGGCCAATACCAAGCAGCAACACAAAGTCAGGGAAAGCCACAAGACTCAGTTGGATTGCCAAGAGAAGTTCTCTAGAAAGTTTCTCTCTGGGAAATCAAGTGTTGAAGCAGGAAGATCAGTGTAGTGATGTCAATACAAAAAGTGATGGCTCACTGTTCATGGGCCTCTATATATCTCCTTTCTCAGAGTCCACCAATGGATGTTCTCAGATGGCCAAAGTCACGCCCCTCGAACGTAAGACCTCCCAGCAAAACATCACATGCCTTCTCAGAAGCCAACCTACAGCAAAACATCACATGCTCATCTTGCAGCAAAGCATCACATGACAAAACTGAGTCCAGGAACTTTCACTTCATCTTCTCCTGTTATGTCTTGTATAATAACTGGATAAACTAAGGCTGGTGTTTTCTTTCAATTGCATTATGTGGTACTGTGGTAGGCTCTTGTCTAAAATCCTCTGTGTCTATGTATTTTTCTTATTCTTGTTTATAAGTCTCTTCAATTTTCCTTCTAAGGCTTGTGTCTTATCAAACCACTTTTTCTTTGAGCGGGTACAGAAAGGTTATTAAGAATAAAGTATAAAATACCAAAATGATAATAATCATGATTCATCTTGAGCCAATTTTAGTTAAGTTACTTAGATTTTCACTTTCTGCTTTCTGTTTTCAAGCCATCTAGAGTATCATATAAAGGGTCCTAAAGCCTTCTATTATGGTACTTCCATCCTTAACTCTCTCCTTGAGGACTTCCCAGGTGAATTACCAAATCTAATGGCTTCTCAGTTTGTCATCAGCTGATCTCTTTGTCATTGGGGTTCTGTCACAAGTTAGAGCACAAAAATGTTGTTTTTAAAAACAAAATCCCAATCATACAATTTTACCAATAAGACTAAGGAGCCAGATGATGGGTTGAAAATTAGCTAGGTCAGAGAGGCAGAGAAAGCACTCAGCTGACCTTTCCACTTGGCAGACATCCCAAAAGGAAATGTCTCCTCCATGCTGTCTTAAAAATCATTCAATCTGAATGTCCCTCCTTTCTACTTCCTCTGTATCTCCCTATCAGTCCTTCAGACTTCCTCTCACTTTCCAGGGTTTTTCCCATGTTCACTTCCTGTCGACTGGCTGTTTGCTCTGTCTCTTAACCTAGGGTTAACTTTATTTAATCCTGCTTAAAGAACGTGCTTGCATAAAGGTGTGCGCTAAGGCTGAGCCACGCCACAAGAAGAAACAAGTTTTTCCAGTATACAACTGGGGAGTTCACAGTGTGATCCAATAACCTGCAACAAACATCTTTATCTCCAGCACTCTGATGACAGAGTCAGGCAGGTCTCTGTGAGTTTGAGGCCAGCCTTGTCTATATAGTGAGTTCTAGGACAGCCAATGCAACACAGAGAGACCCTGTATCAACAAACAAACAAACAAATAAACAAAAACTAATAAATACATAGATAAATAGATAATTAATTAATTAATTTAATTAGCACAATGGGTCAGGGGGTAAAGGTTCTGGCTGCCAAGCCTGAGGACCTGAGGCCCATCACTGGTACACAGATGGTAGAAGAGAACTGACTCCTAAAAGTTGTTTTCTGATCACACATTTCTACCATGACACATGCACACCCACATGTATGCTCATGCACACAAAATGAACAAATAAAATGTAATAAGAACATAGAGCTAGGAGATGGTTCACTGATTAAGCACACTCATTGCTTTTCCAGAAGACCTGGCCTTGGCTGTCAGAACCCACAGACTTCTCTAAGTCTAAACTTCTTCAGTTCCAGGGAATCCATTGCTCTCTTCTGGCCTGGTAGGTACCAAGCTTGCATATAATGTTCATACATACATGGAAGCAAACACACATAGACATAAAATCAAAGAAATCATTTTAAAATGTAAAACAAAAACAAAATACGAAAAGAAAGAGAAAAATAAGCTTGGGGCTAGAGAGACATCCCAGTCAGTAACGTGCTCGCTGCAGGAGCATGAGAACCTGAGCTGGATCTCGCATCCACAGGTGTGGAGACTTGCACCTTCATCCCAGCGCTGAGCAGGCAAAGGCAAGGGGACCCATGGGGTTGGGCTGGCCAGACAGTCTAGTCAAGTCAGGGAGTTCCAGGACTAGTGGGAAACTGTCTCAAACTAAGGTGAGAGGGACTAGGGGAGAAATTGGATAGGTCTCAGTAGCCCAGGATGGCCTGGAACTCTCTATGAAGTTGTGAATGACCTTGAACTCTTGCTCCTCCTACCTCTGCCTTGAAAATGCTGTGACTATAGGCTTGGGCCACCATACCCAGCTCAGTTTTTTTCTTTATAGATTGCTGCATGATCTGTATTTTTACAGTAAGGACACAAAGCAAGGTGCTTCTCTGTGTGTGTGTGTGTGTGTCTGTGTGTGTGTCTGTGTGTCTCTGAGTCTGTGCATTTTGAAGCCAGAAGATGTCCCCCTAAGGTGTCATTCTTCAGGAGCACTCCACTTATTTTTTGAGACAGGGTCTCTCACTGGCCTGGACCTTGCTGGCTGGCCAGAGATCACCAGTGATCTCCTGTCTCTGCCTGAACAGTGCTAGGATTACAGGCACTTACCACTGCATTTGGAATTTTTCCCTGGATACTGGGGCTCAAACTTAGGCCCTGACACAAGGCAAGAACATTAATGACTGAGCTATCTCTGCTCTCTGTTGAATTTGGCTTACTCACTTACTACATATGGGTGATCTGCCTGATGTATATTTGTGTACCACATGAATGCCTGATGCCCGTGGAATCTAGAAGAGGGCATCAGATCCCTTGTTACAGGAATTACATGAAGTTATGATGCACCACGTTGAACCTGGTTCTTTTGGAAGAACAGGTTGTACTCTTAAATGCTGAGCAATTTCTTCAGCCCCCGCCCTCACCCCAGTACTTTAATTTTTTAAACATAGAATCTCATTCTATAGTCCTGGCTGAACTGGAGACATTCATGTAAAACAAGCCAGAATTTGAGGCAATCTTCGGGCCTCTGCTCCCCAATGCTAATGTTGCTATACCTGTTCCATGGCTGCTATGGAAACAACTTTATTTCATCTTTTTTGGGGGGAGGGGGTTTCTCTGTGTAGCTTTGACTCTCCAGGGCTTGCTTTGTAGACCAGGCTGGCCTTGAACTCACAGAGATCTGCCTGCTTCTGCCTCCCCAAGTACTGGGATTACAGGAGTACACCACCATATCCATCTAGAAACATATCTTTAAAAGGCAAAATGAAATGATATACACACATCAAAATTTTCATGTAAAATGCTGCACCAACCAGTCAGGGTAGCAATGGTACTCTGGTATTAAATAAGCTGTTATTTAATACCAGCACTTGGAGGAAGAGTCAGGTGAATCTCTGTGAGTTCGGGCCAACCAGGGATAAATAGTGAATCCCTGTGTAAAACAAAGCTGGACCAGCCAGGGCAGAGGCTAGTTCTGTGGACAAGCATGGGGAAGGTGACACTTCCCTCCCTGAGGTTGGCTGTTGCAACTCCACACCCCAAAAGAAGTCTACATCCTGTTTCTTCATAACACAGAAGCATCACCTTCCAGAACAAGAGGAACACAGCAAAGCATGTTGTGAACACACACATGCCCATGCAATACACATACATACATACATACATAATATAAAATTTAATTTTAGGGTCCAGAGAGATGGTTTAACCGTTAAGGACACACAGAGGTCTTCTCCAGGATTTGAGTTCAGAACTCGGCACTCTCATTGGTTGGCTCACGACTGCCTACCCAACTCCATCTCCTGAGGAAGTGAGGCCCTGTCTGTGCCAAACAGGAACCTACACTCCCAGGCACATACCTCCTCCCTTTATGTTTTTATTTAATAAATCATTTAAAACAAAACAAAACAAAACAAAAAAATTTAGGGCTGGCAAGACGGCTCATTGGTTAAGAGCACCGGGTGCTCTTTCTGAAGACCCGGATTCAATCCCCAGCACCCACACAGGGGCTCATGGCTGTCTGTACCCGAAGTTCAAACAGATCCCATACCCTCTTCTGGCCTCCATAGGTGCCAGGTTTGTATGTAATTTACATATATTGATGCAAGCGAAGCTCCTTACACATAAAATGAACATAAAAATAAGTAATTTTTTAAAAATGTTATTCTGGCCAGGCATTGCGGTACACACCTATAATTGAAATATTCAGAAGACTGAAGCAAGAAATTTAAGAGTTCCAGGTCAACCTGGCTTACTAGAAAGATGTTGTATAAGGGAGGAAGAAGAATAGGAGGGAGGGAGGAAGGGAGGAAGGGAAGGAAGGAAGGAAGGAAGGAAGAAAGGAAGAAAGGAAGGAAGAAAGGAAGAAAGGAAGGAAGGAAGGACCATGCTGTCTCATGAGCACACAATGAAAATTCCCACAAGATCCCCTCAGTCTTTGTGCCCACGCTGCTCTCCCGGCATCTGCATGGCTTGCACCATCAGTCCCACTTCTAAAGACACTGCCGATTCAGGGGAGAGAAAGGACACACTAACCTTCCTCAGGGCATTTGGAGGGAGCTAGGGCCCTGTGGCCACGAACAGCCATGTTAGGGACCAGAAGGGAAATAGTGAGTCCTCAGTTTGGAAACACAGAGGGAATGTCTGGCTCTCCCAGGTTTCCAGGAATGCCAGATGACCTGCATGTTCTAAGCCATGGAAGCACAGGATAAAAGCAGAGCCATACCTATGCGGAGTCACACCACCATAACCTCACAGCCAGCTGGAGGTTAGCTCTGTATCTCTGACTGGAACTGTTAGTTATTAAAAAAGCATGAGGCTGGTCAACCGATATTCTCTGCAAGAGGTTTATTAGGAGGGTATAGAGGGAGGGGGGAGCAGGACATGAAGAGAGAGAGAGAAAAGGGAAGGAGCCCCGAGAGAGAGAGAGAGAGAGAGAGAGAGAGAGAGAGAGACAGACAGACAGAGAAAGTAAGAGAAAGTAAGAGTGTAAGAGTAAGAGAGTAAGAGAGAGACCACATGTCGGGGTTGGCCCTTTAAGGGGCAAGGTAACCACCCTTCCAGGTGTGGCCATCTGGCTGGGGATACATGATGACATCATAAGTTTCTGGGTAACCCAGAAGCAGGTTGTGTTCCAAAATACCAACAGGAACGATTTCTAGCACTGTGAAGAGGAAGAAATTATTCTGAGCAGCTAAAGCTACATAGCTTCAATTTTTTTTTTTTAAGATTTATTTATTTGAGTGCTCTACCTGCATGTATACCTGCATGCCAGAACAGGGCTTCAGATGCCAGTATGTTGTGAACATGTGGTTGCTGGGAATTGAACTCAGAATCTTTGGAGGAGCAGGCAATGCTCTTAACCACTGAGCCGTCTCTCCAGCCCCTATACCTTCAATCTTCAATGAGCCAACATTTTAGAGGCTGAAGTTTATTGGTTACATGAAAACTCCCTTGGAATAGAGACCTACACCACCATGCCCAGCCTTCCTCAGCCCCAAGATCTTTTTGTGGTGGTTATTATTATTTTGCTTGAAAAGATTTGTTTATTTTTATGTGTAGAAGTGTTTTGCCTTCATATGTGTGCACACTGCACGTGGGCTTGGTGCCAACAGAGGCCAGAAGATGGTATTGGATCCCCTGGAACTGGAGTCACGTATGACTATGAACCACTGCGTGGGTGTTGGGAAGGGAGCCTGGGTCTTCTGCAAGAGCAGCCAGTGCTCTTAACTGTTGAGCCATCTCTCTAGCCCCAAGCTAACCTGTACTGCTTTTCTAACGTGCTAACCTGCAAGTTTTCCTAATTTTTCTCAGGCATTCATTTCTTTTCAGTACTGGGGATTGATCCCAGGGCCTCATGCATTTTAAGCAAACACTCTACCACCGAGCTAAAACCCTCAGCCCCGACTTTTAAAAATGATTCTGCTCCTAATATTTACTGCAGAGCTCATTTAAAAGCAGCTAGAACCCGGCATGGTGGTGCACCTAGGCCTTCGGTGTAGGCTGGAGGCTGGGGAGCTCTATGGCAGCCTCTGCTACTAGAGACGGGGTCTTTCTACGTGGCCAGCCAGGACTACACAGTAAGACCTTCTCAAAATAAAGGGTGTCGGGGGAGAGCTTTTGTGTAGCACAGTGGCAGAGTGCTTGCTTAATATGTGCAAGGTCTGGAGTTCATTCCCCAGTACAGAAGAAAGTGTCATAACACCACAAGAGAGCAAAGCCTTTAAACTTCCTTCTTGCAAGCAAAGCAACTACCTCCTATACACTGTTTCAGATTCTATTCCCACAAAGTTGGCTTTTTGCTATTTTTCAAATACAAAGACGCAATCGAAACTTTCCTTTAGGGAACATCCCCAAAGTCCAAATGGAGCCTGAATCTTAAAGTCACTTGTCTGTGGTTCTCCGGTGAAGAAGTGTCACTACCCATAGCCATCTGAAGAGTGCAGGCATGCAGAAACTGGGCTCAGCCCTGGCTTGAAGCACCTGCTAATCGTTGAGGACTGCAGAATGCAAAGGTCCTGCTGCTTAATACATTCAACCCACCAGTCATTAAACCTGTCTATAGGATCTCACAAATGTTTTCCTTGATTTCAGAGGTCCTACTATATTCCTTATTATGGCTACCTAGCAGACACAGCACAATTCATTAAACCTATCCTACAATGGATTAATGAGTCTGTTTCGACTCTCCTCCAAGCTACACTGCTGCCATCTTCAGGAGTTTAGGAGGACCTGCCTCTAAAAGATCATCATAGCATTTCCTCCTAGGAGGAAGGGGTAGGGAGGATCACGCCTCCCCGCCTGACCATCCAGTCACCCCTTCCAATCAGTTGTATGCAAATCTGCCTGAATTACTCACGAGTTCTTGGGGTGTCAAGGAGCGGCTGTAGTATTCAGGCAGGGAGGAACTAGGCTAAAGTTCACATTTTTCAAATTTTTCTCAGGTATTCATTTCTTTTCAGTCCTGGGGATTGATCCCAGGGCCTCGCGCATGCTAGCTGAAGTTCGCTGCTGGAGCTAACAGCGGCTAGAACCTGGCCTGGTGGTGCACACCTGTGCTGGGGAGGAAGCTCCATCCGCACAGTCCTGGGGGGTGGATCATCCTCCTTGTTGAATGCCGACATTCCAGTGTGGCTGCTTTACTGTCTCCCAGGCTCTGTGAGTAGGCCTCTTAAACAAGCTCCTCAGATCCACAGGCTGGACCTCGGCTGAGGTGCCTACTTAACATACCAAAGCAGACTCTTGCTGTCAAGTTCTCCCTGAACCCCTCAGTCCCTACTTGTTACAGGGTCCTCCTGGCTGGCATGCCCCGCCCTCTGCCCTGAACTCTCCAGCCCAGGGGGTTGGGCTGCTCTTCTCTATACAATTCAAGCATTTTGGTTACCCTGTGCTCTTTCCTTGGGCCCCCAGGCTGGTGCACCTGGTTGCCCTTCCCTCTCCCCTCTCCTCACACGGCTCAGGGTCAGGCCCGCTCTGGACTCTCCCAGGTGTTCCTGGCTCTGACTACGCTCTTCCTTTAATCCACAATAAACCTTCTCCCCCACCTTACCCAGGAGCGGTCGCGTCCTTGCCTTTTATTTTTCATTCACTTACCTCAGTTTGTCACTGGGACCATAGAAAGAGGGGACAGATAATTGTTTATGTCTCCTCCAAGGGGGGAATTTTTAACAAGATCAGACCATTATTGGAGCTTTGCGAGGGAGGGGAAGCAGTGAGACAGGGCTTCTCTGTGTAGCCCTGGCTGTCCCGGCACTTACTCTGTAGACCAGGCTGGCGTTGAACTCCAGAGATCCACCTGCCTCTGTCTATCAAGTACCGGAATTAAAGGTGTTCACCACCCCTGCCTGGACATTACTGGATCTTATGGAGTCCAACATTTAGCTCTTCTGTGTGGAAATTTTTATTTTCAACATACTTTGCTTTCAGTATTACTATCAAGCAGAAAAACCTAAATAATTCCTATAGCTTTGCCTACTCTCAGTTAACTTAAAAATTACTAATTTTGGAAGCCACACAGCTGGATGACACATTGTTAGTCTCCTGTTAGCTTCGTGGATAGTGAGTGTGCCTTTATCATCATGATGATAATGGTTGCCTAGGAAATGTCTTAGTGACTCAAAAGAAACTTTTACTGAAAGCACTTGATTATTCATTTTGGGTTGTGTGAACAAGAGGAGAAGGCTAATTAACATCTCTGTCATATGTGTGTGTGGTTTCTATCTTTAAAATGTGTTGTGTAACACGTATGCCACAGAGTATGTGTGAAGGTCAGAGGACCAGATACGGAAGTCGGTACCCAGGCTTGGTGGCAAACATCTTGACCCACTGAGATATCCTGCTGGTCCTTCTTTAAATATATTTTAAATTTAAGAACATGTGCTGCTTTTCTAGAGCCTGAGTTTGCCCCCAAGCATACATGTCAGATGGCTCACAACTATAACTCTGGTTCCAGGGGCTCTGACAACCAGCTTTTGGCTTTTGCAGGTACCTGCACACATGTGGCATACACACATACAAACGCACACATGAATACAAAATAATGTTAAGGGTTATCTTTACATTTTTACTGCGGGGCGGTGGTGGCTCATGCCTTTAATCCCAGCACGCAGGAGGCAGAAGCTGGCTGATCTTTGTCAGTTCGAGGCCAGCCTGGTCAGCCTGGTCTACCGAGTGAGTTCCAGGACAACCAGTACTACACAGAGAAACCCTGTCTTGATTTTTGTCTTGTTTTGTTTTGTTTTTTGAAACATGGTTTCCCTGTGTAGCACTGGCTGTCCTTGAACTCACCTTGTAGACCAGGCTGGCCTCAAACTCACAGAGACCCACCTGCCTCTGCCTCCCTGAGTGCCGGGATTAAAGGCATTGCCACCGCCATTGCCCAGCTCTTTCTTCCTATATTTCTTTTTTTCCTTTTCTTTCAACACCAAATGCTTTTCATTATCAAGTTTCAGAAAACTTTCACAAAATGGTTTTTTAAATAAGCAAAAAAAAAAAAAAAAAAAAAAAAAAAAAAAAGCTTCCCAACCATCACTAATGTGATTTCCATTGTTCCTGGTAGGCCCCAAACCCATTTTGTGCAAAGGTCATTTTTTCATGCATCTAAATGATAAGTCAGGTTGTGACTTCTTTATTTTTATTCAAAGCAGTTTATGTAGGTGCAGCCAGACTCAAAGCTTCAGGATAAACTGCCCAAACTTTACAATGGATTTGTAACTCAATGGATTTGAGTTTAAAATATGAAATGTAATGTCTACACAAAACTGATAAAAATTAGAGGCCAGGACTGAAACTTCAAACCCACTGTGGAAGTGAAAGACCAAAGAATTAAAAATTAGTTGTTTGGTTTTTTTTTTTTTTTTTTGGGGGGGGGGTGGTTTTTTAATTAAAGTTTAAAGCACAAGCCTGAATGAAGGCCAGCCAGGTGGAGACATGTCCAGCCACCTGAGGGGCAGAACTAGTTTTACTGCATTCTTTTCCTGCCCACTAGAGATACAGTTGCTAGGAAACTGGCCCAGATGGCCAGGCCAGAACCGGTTATGAACTTGGCACCTAAAATAAACCAATCATTTCAAAAATAAATTTCCCTTACCCAATCATGTAATGCCAAGGCATGTAACTTCCTGCTTGGAGTTTTTCCCTTTAAAACCCTTGTTCCCCTAGACTCCCCACCACATTCCTCTCCTGCTTCCACAGGAAGTTTTGCAACCTGGGCTCGTGCTTGTGTTTAATAAACCCTCATGTGTTTTGCAAGGGATTCAACTTCTGGTGGTCTTTTGGGGTCTTGCAATCTAGGCACAACAAAAGGACTCTTATTTCAAGTGCTTTACACTGCTACAGAACAGTTGAAATGAAGACGGGAAGCTTTATGTTTAAATTGTGCACTCTGCAGATGCTGTACCAATCTCCAAAGTTACACAAATCCAGCAGTTGGCAGGCCCAGCAAATGGGGACAGTAAATCCACCTGTGCAGAAAACAAATGGGCTTTCTGTTTCATTTTTTTCTCTTATGACTAGTAAGGAAGTTCAATGGATCCTGTAGCCGTTACTGTTGATTTGTTTCAAGCCCTTGTCTGTTTAACCACAATAGTTGAGACCCTTGTTGAATAAACGATTCCTTAATGGCCAATTCAGTTGCAGTGTTGACTTGGTCCTAATAAGTTCAACTGTGTGTACTGTAAGAGGTCTTCATTGTCCTATCTAACCTTTTTTGTTGTTGTTGTTGTTCAGAACCTTCCGAGTAATAGAGCTGCTTCTCCAGCATAGTCCTTCTATCCTAATGTACCTATAGTAGGCTAAGGACAAACTTAGGATTTTTTTTTAAAGGCCTGGGATATGACTCAACTAATACAGTGATTTCCAGGCATGCACAAAGTCCTAGGTTCAATTCCCAGCATGGCATAAATCAGAAATGATGAGACACACCTGCAATCCTATAACCAGGAAGGCAGAGACAAAAGGACCAGAAATATCTTTTACACAGTAAGTTTGAGACTGGCCTGGAAGGGGGTGAAAAAAAAAGCATTGGTGACTGGGAAGAAACATCACCACCTTTGCCAAGGGGGAGATTTTTGTTAAAATGTAGAGGATACTTGCTGTGGCTCTTGAAGATAACCCAAGAAATGACATTCAAGTTGCCTGAGCTCTGTCAGTGAGTCCCAAGGCCATCAAGCTCACAGTGGCCTTCTGAAAACCAAATACTAGGTGTCTAAACCCTCATAAAAGATTTCTAAAAGTTTTTCTAGTTGTGCCCATCCCCTGAGAGATGAGGAAAGGAGTCCAGATGTTAGTCTGTTTGCCTGGGGAAAGATGGAAAACCTCCCATTATTGATGATGATGATACCCTGAAACTGTAAATGACTCACTGGCTTTTTTTTTCCTGAACACATAACTGAAGATGCCAGTAACAACCCTATGGGTCAGGTGAGAGCCCTGTATTAGGAAGAGCTGCTTACTCCTGTGTCTACTGGTACCTGACAAGCAAGCACCCCTCCTACTCTTATCAATGGCCTTGAGTTTGGTGGGCTCCTCCCAGCCATCTCCTGTGGCTATGTCAGGAAGAATTAAAAGGCCTTCTATCTAATCTTCCTGTCTCATTTGGGAAACATTCAGAACAAAATATAAGTATTCATTAGCCTTGAAGAGAATGCTTTTACCTGATGAGAAGCAAAATAAAGTACTAGCCATGTAATCCTGAGAAGCAAAGGGAAAATGGAGGTTGACCAGAAATACTAAGGTAGTACAGTAAAGAGAATCCATGTAAGTTGTTGGTAGTAGAGATGTGGGGTGCTCAAAGAAAAGAGGGTCACCCCAGGATGGAATATGGCCTTGCAGGCAGCAGCAAGGTCCAGCCTCTGAGGGACTGACCTCAAACCTCCGTGTAGAAGCCTATTTATTGATTGTTACCCAAAAGCTGTTCCTCATACCAAACCCCCTGGCTGAATCTATGTTTCAGGAAGGAAAACAGCACGTCCCTGCAACATTAGTCCTTATTGTGCACTGCTGTCAGTACCCAATAATGCAAGACATTCCAGGTGTGCCAGGACTACATCTTGTGACCAGCGTCATGCAAAAGCTATAAAGCTCCCTCAGAAAAACAACTCTATAAATCACAGAAAACAATCACTGTTTTCTGAAGAGTTCGAGTTGGCCTGAATATAACTCCATTTTGAAATAAAGATCTTGACTGGGAACTGAATTCAGGTACCAGGAAATATCACAGAATGTACACCTGGCAGAAAACAAAGTTAACTCTCCTAGCAACAGCCTCCAGGAAATATAACAGAATAAATGCTTCATAGAAAATAGAGACAAACTCCCTGGCAATAATCAATGGGAATCGGTTGAGAATCGGGTGGGAAAATTCTCCCCAATGTTTCAGAAATGGTTTAGAAAAATAGCCATTGTGATTATATGCCTTAGCCATTGTGATTATGTGCCTCAGAAAAGGTCACCCCACCCTGCTAAACTTCACCCAATTCTGTAACACCAAGGATTATGCCCCCCTGCTTGCTGCCATGGAAGCCCCCAGCTCACAGACTTTCCCTTTAAAAATCCTGCTCACTCAGAGCTCGGGGTCTCACTTCTGTACTGCTGCATCAGTGAGACTTGGGTCCCAAGTTTGATTGCTCTCATAATAAAGCTCTCTTGCAATTGCATCGAGTCGTCTCCTGGTGGTCTCTGAGGGTCCCGTGAACCTGGCATAACATTTCCCACAATGATTTATTCCAGGTCTAAGTACTTCTAGAAAACAACTACTTCATTCTGATGTTGACCATAGATATAATGAATGATTCTACTGGTTTTCCCTCTACAGTAAGTAGACACAGTTCATTATTTACTTAGAACAAATAAAACTCTTATTGATTGATTGATTGATTGATTGATTCATTGATTCATTCATTCATTCATTGTATATGGGGGGTTGCATGTCATGACATGCATGTAGAGATCAGAGGACAACTTAGAGGAGTGAGTTTTATCTACCCATGCAGTCCTAGGGCTCAAACTCAGGTCAGCTGGCTTAACAAGTACCTTTATCCACTAAGCCATTTCTCTGATCCCCAAATTCATTCATTCATTCTTTGTTTGTTTGTGGATAACAGGGGCTCTCCATATAGCCTTGACTGTTCTTGAATTCCATATGTAGACCAGGCTGGCCTCTGCCTCTGCCTCCCAAATTCTGAGATTAAAGACTTGTGCCACCACAGCTGGCTAGCAAAACTTATTTGTAAATAAAACAGAAAATTTGGACCAGCGCTATGGCTCACAGACTAAAATTACTTGCCACGCAAGCCTAAGCACCTGGATTTGAGACTCAGAATCCATCTAAAGGTAAGAGAGAATTGATGCTTCCAGTAAGAAGATCACCACTGCTAACTCTGTAGAACTCTGACACACCTAACTTACCTGACTCGAAAGTTCAGACTGTTCTTAAGCATCGTAAGCACCAGGACATTCTTTCTGCAGCTCGGGAGAGGATCATCACCCCACACCTCCTATCTGCTCAAAATATTCCATAATCTCTGTGGTCCAGGCATGTCGGGAGCCGCTCCCGCCATTACAAGATGGCGCCGGCTTCCTGCTTCCTGGTTCTTCTTGCCAGCATTTTCGTGCTTCTTGCCTGCGCCGCCCTGCAGTTTACGCATGCGCAGCTTTATGCTAATGAGGGTTTAGGCTGCACTCCAATTGCCAGCCATATGCTTATGAAGACTCGAACAGAGCACCAATTACAGACGGACAGGTCGCGCTGCTGGCTATTTAAGCAGAGCACAACCCGGGGTTTGGGTCCTTCACCATCTGCAAGAAAGAGCTGTTCAATAAACTTGCCGCTGAAGAAATCCTCGGTTGTTGCGTCGTCCTTATCGGCAAAGGCCGCGCGCGACACAGGCAGATATTTCACTTACACTGTCTCAATATCCTCACCATCCATCTCCCAGCCCCCATCCAATGCCATCCACCTTAATCCTCCTCAATTGGACTACCTTTCATCTATAATCCCATGTTACTCGCTTTTATACTCTATCTGGGCTTTTTCACGCTATCATTGGAGTCCTTCCTCCAGTCCCACGTGGTTCCTTCTCCACACTAACCCATGGTGGCATCCTCCTTCTCCAGTGATTCTCTCTTGAACCCAAAAGCCCGGGAACTTTAGCCATGCCTATCCCATTCTGCCCTGCCAAGGTATAGACTGTTTAATCAACCAATCAGATTATGTTTTAGTCACGTTTAGGTGTAACCAGAAGGGCCAGTAACATGCATTAGACAACCTCAAACAGGATGTGGATGTAAAGTTCTCAGCTACCTCTACAGCACCATGTCTGCGACCATGTTCCCTGCCTTGATAACAAACTAACCCTCCGAAACTGTAAGCAAGCCCCCAACTAAATGCTTTCTTCTGTTTGTTGTCTTGGTCATGATGTCTCTTCAGAGCAGTAGAACACTAACAAAGACATGAAATTGGGTGGTAAATTGATAACACGTTGGAGAATAGGGGAAGCTGGAGGGAGAGAGAGGGACGGATATGACCAAGATATATTGTATATATCTATAAAATATTCTCCCCAAAACTAAATATTTAAAAATATTGGAAAGTGGGATCTTGCTATCTGAAATAAATGAACATAAAGCATATTGTTTTCTGTGACATAAACAATTACCAAACATTAAAAGGGTTAGAGATGGGGAGAGATCCAATAAGATTATTTAACTACAAGAGCAAGTTATCAAAACACACAAATATGGTGGCTGCAGTTAAGAACACTTGCTACTCATCCAGAGGACTTGAATTCAGTTCCCAGCACACACATGACCACTTACAACCATTAACTACAATGATTTCTTGAACAACCCAGGATGAGTTGTAGGGGTAACACTACCCACAGGGACTGGGTCCTTCAACATCAATCATTAATCAAGAAAATGTCCCACGGGCTTGCCTATAGGCCAATCTGATGGGGGCAATTCCTAAACTGAGGTTCCTCTTTCCAAATGACCTTAGCTTGTGTCAAGTTGATGAAACAAACAAACAAACAAACACTAACAAGGACTTGAAGTTACAAGTACACACTGCCACACTTGGTCTTACCCTGACACCTCTTCTTGAAACACACACACACACACACACACACACACACACACACACACACACACACCTTCTAAGACAGGGTTTCTCTTTGTAGCCCTGGCTGTCCTGGAACTCACTCTGTAGACCAGGCTGGCCTCGAACTCAGAGATCCATCTGCCTCTGCTTCCCAAGCGCTAGGATTGAAGGTGTGCGTCACCACATCCCGCTCCCTTCACCTCTTTCTTTGTGTATTTGTATCTATTTGTTACTCTATTTTAGCTACAAATTGTTATATTTATTTCCCAACTTGTAAAAAGATCCTTACTTTGTTGATGTAGCAAACCAATTTCAGCTCTGCTTGTACGCAGAACAGATGGGAACCTACCTGCTTTGCATAGGTCACTTGTATGCAGCCAGCACAATAAGTACGGGAAATGACTACCTGAATTACTAGTGCTAAATACAGAAACAAATCAACAGCTTGTTATCATCTATTTACTTAAAAATCTATGAAGTTCACAGCCATCGGCGGTGTCTATATGATTGGGGATGCAGTTGGGATTTTGGGATTGTCAGCAAAGCTGTTAGGGTATCGGACCTTGTAGGTTAAAAAGAAACGCCTACTTTGTCCATCACATGCTAAGGGGTCTCTTTCAAACTCACCTCACTGGTTTATTCTCATCAAATTGACCTGGCCCCTGAGCATGGCTTTTATTCCACCCTATATTACTGTGTTCTATTTTTACATTCACAACATTCTTCATCCTGATGAAGATCTTGCTTTTTTATTTGTTTGTTTTGGTTAGTTGGTTATCTGTTTTCTATTTTTACTTTCACAACATTCCTCATTCTGATGAAGATCTTGTTTTTTTGAGTCAGGGTCTTAACTATGTATTAGCCAAGGAACAGTAAAACTAAGACCTGACCACTCCATGGTAGAAAGAAAGCCTATTAAGGTTCAAACTGCCAAGACACACACACTCTCTCTCTGGGGGTGAACAAGGTGTGGGGGTGGGAATAGTAGAAGAGCAAGCAGATTTTACTTGACAGTCAACAGAGAAGGTGCCTTTGAGCTGATATGGGCTGTTTGGAACCCTAGCCTGAGGTGGTTATTGGGATTTAGGGAGTTTCCGGAGAACAGAAATTACCTTTAGGCCTCTGTTTACATAATAACAATCCTTTTGCATCACCAGCATTGCCATTTTTGGAGGGCCACTTTGGACCTAACACTATGTAGCCCTGCCTGGCCAAGAACTCACAACATAGAGCAGGCTGGCCTCAAACTCATAGAGATCCACCTATCTCTCTGCCTCAGAGTCCTGGGATTAAAAGAGTGCACCACCAAGCCCAACTAGAAGATATTAGTTTGACATATATGGTGCCAGGGCCTACACGGGCATCACAAGTTTTCTCCTCCTTATCCATTATATTCTTATAAAATTCTACTTTGATCCCGTAGGAACTCTAGCAGTTTCTTGGTGAGGATGAAGCTGTCACCCATCTCCCTCTGGGGAAATGCCTGTTTCTTATTTTAATAGCAATATATGTGCACATCCTGTTATAATTGTGATATGTAAGTGCAGGTTAGACAAGAGAACTTTACAAGCACCCCAATGCATTATGTGGGACATCAAAGGAGCTTGATCGTAAACCATTAATTGAACTGGGCATGATGGCACAAGCATTTGGAAGCATTTGGAAGAAAGGGACAGGAGAATCTGGAGCTCAAGCCCAAGCTTAGCTATATAGCCACTGGGAGGCTAGCCTAGGCAACAGAAGACCCTGTCCCAAAAATAACTAGGTAAGCAAACTTAGTTATTATTTGCTTTGCTCTGTTGAGACAGGGTCTCATTGTGTAACCCTGCCTGGCTTCAAACTCACAGAGATTTACCTGCCTCTGCTGGGATTAAAGGCATTCACCACCATGCCTGGTCAATCACTTTTTGACCACTTTGATACTTTAAAATTCATGATTCTCACAAAGTGTGGAGAGCTGCTTGTTTAAACATGTTTTCACCCTGGCCTTTGAAGAGTTTAAGATAGCCTGGGTGACTCCATTTTGAAATAAAGAGCCATCTTGACCAGGAACTGAACTCAGGAACCAGGAAATATCACAGAATGTGCACCTGGCAGGAAACAAAGTTAGCTCTCCAAGCAACGGCCTCCAAGAAATATGACAGAATAAATGTTTAGTAAAAAATAGAGACAATCTCCCTGGCAATTGTGATTATGTAAATGGTCACCTCTCCCCTATGGCTTTTACCCAATTCTGTAACGTCAAGGCATGAACCCCCCCTTCTCTCATGGAAACATCTCCCCCTCCCCACTTGCTGTCATGGAAACTCCCTGCTTGCAGTCTTTCCCTTTAAAAACCCTGCTCACTCAGGGCTCAGAGTCCCACTTCTCTACTGCTGTGTCAGTGAGGCTTGGGTCCCGAGTTCGATCACTCTCTTGCTATTGCATCAAGTTGTCTCCTGGTGGTCTCTGAGGGTCCCGTGAACCTGGCATTACAACTTCACCTTGAGACAAAGTGGAAGTTTTGCCAAGTTCTTTAAAACTTGTTTGTATGACCTTGGACCATATCTGCTATAAGTAAGTAGTTTTAGAAAACAAGTTTGGCAGTTCCACAAACTTCTTTCTTGAATTGATGTGATTTGGTTTTGCTTTGCCTATAAAAAGGAATTGTGGAATAAACTCACACAGCCCTCTCAAACTGACCCCATGTGTAGTCTGTCTTTGCTTTAATTATTTCGGTTCTCACTCCCCACTCGGGAACTGTTTGACTCTGTGGGCAGTCTCTGGCAACAAAGAAAATAAATATCCTAACCACACTTTAACTTTATTTTTGGGGCTGAAGAGATGACTCTGTGATGACTTGCTGACTGCAGAGGACCAGAGTTCAGGTCCCAGCACTCTCGTTCGGCAGCTCACAACAGCCTATAACTCTAGCTTCAGAAGATCTGGCATCCTTTTTCAGTCTCCTTAGGGAACCACAGCCCTGTGCATGGACGCATGTGCACACTCATACGCATAAATAGAAAAAGAAAATAAATAAATCTTTAAAAAGAAAAAAAAATCAAGCTGGGTGTGGTGGCACATGCCTTTAATCCCAGCACTCAGGAAGCAGAGGCAGGTGGATCTCTGTGAGTTTGAGGCCAGCCTGCTCTACAAAGAGAGTCTAGAACAGCCAAGGCTAAACAGAGAAACCCTGTCTCCAAAAAAAAAAAAAAATTCTTAATTTGTTTTTGTGTTAGTACTTTATATTACACAGTTACAAGGGATAGAACAAAGCTAATGTCCTGAACAAAGTAGTAATGAATTAACTTGAAAGGATGAGAAAGGACAGGAGGGAGCCTTTAAACCATATTCTGTTCCTGGCCTTCCTGTTAAACGGTGGGGCACAGATGTGATGAGTAACATGGGAGTGTATCTTCACAGTCCTAGTAATGTAGTTACCAATCAGATGCTTAATCAAGGATATTTACCGAATGAATGGTTAGGAAAATTTGGACGAGGCATAGCTCCTACCCTATAACACCTACCCCAAGAAATTTTTAAAAAGGGGTTGGGTTATTTTTAGGGGAGGTCACTGAACAACCTGTACCCCATGCATATCCAATAATGTGAAAAGCAGACATTCCTGTGTAGGTGGATCAGTGGTCTCTTTCCCTCGAGAAAATTAAAGCCACTGAGCAGTTAGTATGGGAACAGCTTGATAGTGGCCATAATGCTCCATCAAACTCATCTTGGAACACCCCTCTTTTTGTTGTAAAAAAAAGAAATCAGGAAAACGGAGACTTTTACAAGGTCTCAGAAAAGTAAATGAGACCACGGAGTTAATGGGAGTCTCGCAACCTGGACTACCTACCCCTTCTGCTATACACAAAGATACTTTTAAGATTATACTAGGTTTGAAAGATTGTTTTTACACTAGTCCTCTTGCTCCTTAAGAGTGTAAAAGATTTGCTTTTAGCGTGCCATCAGTAAACTCTAAAGAACCTATGAAGAGGTATCATTGGCTTGTGTTACTTCAAGGTATGGCAAATAGTCCAACCTTATGTCATAAAATTGTGGCTCAAGCTGTTTTTTAAAACTTGCCAAGCATATTCTTCTGTGTATTTTATCCATTATGTGGATGATATCTTATTGGCTCATAAGAGTGAACGGATCTTATTAAGTGCTTTTGCACATTTATAAGAAGCTTTGAAGGAATAATGTGTAGTCGTTGCACCAGAGGAGGTGCAGACAGAGCCACCCTGTTTGTATCTGGGACATAAATTATAGCCTCAGAATATGATGCCTCAGAAAATTCAATTAAGGAAAGACAACTTAAAAACTCTAAATGATTTTCAAAAGTTGTTAGATGATGTTAATTGGTTTAGACCCTATTTGAAGTTAACTACAGAAAAGCTGAAACCACTTTTTGACATTTTAAAAGGAGAGGCTGATCCTTTGTCAAAAAGGGAACTTACCAAAGTAGCTCGTGATGCTTTGCAAAAGAAAGAATTAGCTACTGAAAAACATGTTCAATATACAGATTATTCCAAAGAATGGGGTGCTTCTATTTTGGCTACTGTTCATACTCCAACTGCTGTATTGTGGCAAGAAGGGCCATTATTATGGTTGCACTTACCTGTGTCTCCTGTGCGAGTTCTAACACCGTATTATGAATCAGTGGCTAGTTTAGTTCAACTGGCTCACACAGAATCTCAGAAGTATCCTGGTAGAGAACCCTCCTTAACTGGAGTTCTTTTTACCAAACAAAGAGTAGCCTGGTTATTTCAAAATATAGATTGTTGGGCCATAGCTTTTGCTCATTATTTAGGAAGTACAATCATTATCCAAAAGATAACTTACTTCAATTTGTCAATGAGCATGGTTTTGTATTTCCTAAAATAATTTAACACGAGCCATTACCTCAAGTTCCAACAGTATTCACAGATGGATCTTCAAATGGAAAAGCTGTATATGTAGCACAGGGACAAATGTTTGTTTTGCAAACATTACCAGCCTCAGCCCGAGTTGTAGAATTAGCAGTTGTAGCTGCAGTCTTTAAAAATATGGCTTCTACCTTTTTCAATTTATATACTGAAAGCCAGTATATTGCTAAGGCTTTGTAAGTCCGAGAGACTGTAACATATGTTGAGACAGCTAATAAAAAAAATACAAGATCTATTTAGAGAGATACAACAAAGTATCCAGAGCTGTGTGAAGCCTTGTTAGATAGGGCATATTAGAGATTATTTAGGACTTCCTGGACCTTTAACTTTAGGGAATGATTTAGCAGATCAAGCCTTACACTTGCTCAGAGTAACTCAACAAGAATTGGCTCAACAATTTCGTGCCTTACATCATCAAAATAGTCAGAGCTTAAGAAAGCAATTTAATATTCCCAGAGAAGCTGCTAGACAAATTGTAAGATTATTTTCTTTTTGTCCTGCACATTTTAATGTACCACAAATGTACCATTTGTGGCAAATGGACGTAACTTGTGGCCCAGAATTTGGCAAACTAAAGTATGTACATGTAACAGCTGATACTTTTTCAGGACTTATCATGGCAACTCCCTTAGCAGAAGAAGCCATCAAACACATTATAAGTCATTGCTTGAAGTTTTGCTACAATTGATATTCCTTCCATTATAAATACTGATCATGGTACTGCATATATTAGTCAAGCTTTTCACTGGTTTAGTGTGCAAATGAAGTCATAAAACAGGTATTCCATATAATCCTCAAGGTCAAGGAATTGTGGAGCGTGCCCATGGAGCTCTTAAGAACCAATTGTGAAAAATAAAAAAGGGAGAGTTATATGCCCAAACACCACAGAATTACCTTAATCATTCTCTCTTTATTTTACATTTTTTGAATGTGGATATACAAGGCTGTTCTGTGGCTGATTGATTGTGGCACCCTAATACCAAAGATAATTATGACCAAGTGAAATGGAAAGATCCAATTACTGGAATATGGCAGGACCCTGACCCTGTATTAATATGGAGAAGAAGGCATGTTTATGTTTTTCTGCAGAATGCTGAAGGAGCCCTGTGGATCCCAGGATGGTTGGTGTAGTTTGCAGATGTTTCTCAGAAGGAGGTTGCTCCTGCTGCTGACAATAATGAATTCTGTCCTGATGGTGAACAAAGAGCTGTATTGGGGTTATGCTCCTGATCCACCTTTGTTACATTCTGCTCCCAGGAGAAGATGTGCAGAGAAACTTTTTAGATACAATGTGACAGGAACAGATAGATACATACTTGACTGGTCTAGTAATCAGGACAATTCTCAACAAAATTAGGAAGAATGAAAATGAGGACTGAGGGAACTGGAGAGATGGCTCAGAGGTTAAGAGCACTGGCTGCTCTTCCAGAGATCCTGAGTTCAATTCCCAGAAACCACATGATGGCTCACAACCATCTATAATGAGATTTGGTGCCCTCTTCTGGTGTGCAGGTGTACATGCAGACAACATTGTACTATAATAAATAAATAAATAAATAAACAAATAAATAAACAAATAAATAAATAAATATTTAAGAAAAAGAGGACTGACTGGGACTTTGGTGGTCTGATTCTGGTTTTCAGCAGACCTGTATTTGGAAGCTTGCCACAGAAGCTCTTGGGAGGCCCTGTAATTGCCTATGTAAATTCTCCTTATGCTTTGTTGTTTGCGTATGTCTCCATCTGTTCTCCTGACTTCCTCTTACTCTCTATGGTCTTTTTCTTAATAATCTTATGTTTGCTTCCTGTCAACTGGTTACTTGTTTGGACTATTGACCTATGGTTGACTTTATTTGATCCTGTTTATACTATACAAGCAGAAAACTCTTGGATTAAAGGTGTGTGCTAGGGCTGAGACACACCACAACTAGAAACAGGTTTTTCCAGTAAATAACACAAAGGTGGGATCAAATAACCTTCAACAAGCACCTGCAGCTGTAGGCATAAGGTTATTGTGTAATTCAAATACTGATTTCTGTATCCCCCCACACACCTATATCTGGTTGCAATCCTTATTCTGAGAAGCTCCTGTCTCAGTGTTGTATAAACACTGCCCACCAATATGTCCCCTGATATGCCAGTAAAGCAGCTTACAGCCAGTCACAGAGCAGGAGAGAGAATAGGGTTGGACTTCCTGCCAGCCAGGGGGTGGGGGAGTGAGAGGAGGAAGTAGATTTAGCCACAGGAGCGGTCCAAGAAACATCAGCGAGGAGAAGGAGCAGAGATACAAAGTGCAAGTATCTCTGGGATGTACCCTGGAAAGAAGCCAGATTAGTTTAGAGGATTAAGAATGGAGTAACAGCGGCTCAGTTGCTGTGTTTATTATTTAAGAAAATACAAACGTGTCTTAATTATCTGTGTGATAGCTGTGAGAGAAAGTGAGAAACACAGTTTTATAACTTGCAGCCTCATCTGTTCCAGGGAGCGGACACCCCCGTGCCCGCTGACAAGGCGCTAGATGTGAGGTAACCGAGGAAAACCACGGCTGGATCTTGGTAGCTGGATCTGCTCTTGGTCCTACGGCTCCTTTATGGCTGAACATTTGGCAGTTAGGCTGTTCCCACCAGATCAGAAACTAATACACCAGGACAGCATCCACTCGTACGCATTAACAAAGGGTCCGCACCCTCAAGAGGCCTCACTTCATTGTAATATCATTTGTAACTCTCCTCTTGTCTGGCAATCATAGGAAGAAGTACCTAAAAGAAGATCTGGCCCACTGTATTTTAGACAGAAGGGGGGGGGTGTATCCTTATTCTATGAATATGCCATTTACCTCATAAATATTCATAAAGATTTCCTTAAAACACACAATACAGAGTTCTGTTCAGATCCCCACTTTCGGACAGTCCACTCTAGGCTATCAATGAAGTTCTTGCTTTGCTTAGCTTTGCTATGTAAATTCCTGCTCAAACTAAATTCATTCCCTCAAAAAACAAAAAAACAAAACAAAACAAAAAAAACGGTCTTAGGGCTGTCAAGAAGGCTGGGCAAGCCGGGCGCTGTGGCGCATACCTGTAATCCCAGCACTCAGGGAGGCAGAGGCAAGCGGATCCTGGCCTACAAAGTCAGAATAAGACAGCCTGTCTCAAAGGAGGAGGAGGGAGGCTGGGCAAGCCTAACAATCTCGCTAGGTCCTTGGAAGCCACATCAAAAGCCTGACGCACTGGCCCATAGCTATAATTCCAGCTCTTCCGCGGTGGGAGATGGAGACAAGGACAAACACCTGGAGAGTCAGCTAGCTTAGACTGTGCACCAAGGCAGAACAGAAACAGCCTCAAAAACAAGGTCGAAGGAAAGAACAGGTTCCCAAAGGTTTTCCCCTCCTTCCCTCCCAGCCCCCAATACACATGCATAATCATGATCACCATCATCATTATTATAATAGTAATAAAATAATTTTAAAATTAGATTTGCGGGGCTGGAGAGATGGCTTGGTGGTCAAGGGCCCTGTCTGCTCTTTCAAATAGACCCGGGTTCGATTCCCAGCATCCACACCAAAGCTCACAACTGTCTGTAACACCGGTTCCAAGGGATCTGACTCCTTCACACTAATGCACATAAAATAAATTAAATTATATAAAAAATAAAATAAGATTAGGTTTGTTTTAGACAGGGTTTTACTATGTAGACCAGAATGGCCTCAAATTCACAGAGAGCCTCCCTCTTGCCCTTTCTTATCCAGTGCTGGAATTAAAAGCATGTGCCACCTTACCCACTTTAAAAAAAGTTGTTTGTTTGTTTGTTTGTTTTAATTTAAAAAAGAAGCCAAAAGCTGGGCATAGTAGCACTCACCTTTAATCCCAGCATGTGGGAGGCAGAGGCAGGAGGATCTCTTGAGTTTTAAGCCAGCCTGGTCTACATAGTGAGTTCCAAGACAGCCAAGGCTTCACAGAGAACCCTATCTTGAAAAAACAAAAAATTAAAAAAGAAGTCTGGGTATGTAGCACACACCCTTAATCCCAGCACTCAGGAAGGAGAGGCAGGTGGAGCTCTGTGTTTCAGGCATGCCAGGGCCACAGAGTAAGACTCTGTCTCAACACAACAACAACAACAAAACTACATTAAAAAAATTAACTCTTAATTATATATATATATATTTTGTGTGTGTGTGTGTGTGTGTGTGTGTGTGTATACAGCTTGACAAAGTTGGTTCTCTCCTATCATGCAGACCCCTGAGACTGAATGCAGGTTGTGAGGTTTCATATCATGTTCCTTTACCCACTGAGCTATTTCTTTAGCTCTTCTTTTGATATTTTAAAAATTAGTTATTTGGCAAAGCTGTTATGGCAAAAAAAATAAAATAAAAGAAAGAAAGAAAGAAAAGAAAGAAAGAAAGAAAGAAAGAAAGAAAGAAAGAAAGAAAGAAAGAAAGAAATCCATTTCCTCTTATGGAGAATAGCCAAAAGGGAAGAGGAAAAGTTTGGCAAGGCATGGTGATACATGCCTGTAATCTTGGTACTTGGAAGATGGAAACGGGGGAGGGGATAATGATTTGGGATGTCAGCCTGGACTACATAATAAGACCCTGATGGAAGGAAGAAAAGAAGGAGCTCGGTTATAAAGTTACATGAATTTAAGATATCTGATAAACTTTGGGCATGTTATTCTGTGTTTTAAGGGCTGGGGAGAGAGGACTTTTGTTATCTGCGTAGTGAGGGGCTTTAATAAGTTTTCGGGTTGAGAGTGGGGTTGCCTGTAGTTTGTCAAACACTAACTGGAGGAGATGAGGGGAAAATGAGGACATCTCTGTACCTGGCAGGGAGCACGATCCCATGGCTGAAACAAAGAACCAGGCCTGCAAACACACTGGAAGCACCGTGGGAGCTCTTGTCTGCTAAACGCTCTTCAGAGGGGTGAAGAAACCTCCTCTTACAGGCCCGGTGCCCCCGGCACTCAGAAATCGGACACCGTCAGGTCCCTTGTTTGGCAGACTCTCTTCTGGCACCTGGTGAGAGAAATTGCTCAGGATTTCAAAATAGAACTGTGTTCCCAGAGTGCAGCTGTTAGCACTCTGCTGGAGGCGAGGAAGGCCCATCTGGTGGGCTTTTTTTTTTTTTTTTTTAAGATACCAGTCAGCGTGATCAATGCTGAACATGTAACAGCTATGCCAAAAAGGCATCCATGTAGCACACAGCCATGGAGAACATGCTTAAGAATCCTTTATCCATTCTCAAAAAAAAAAAAAAAGGAAAGAAAGAAAGAAAAAAGCTTTTTTTACCCCCCCTTTTCTGTTATTGGTAGTTTTGCCATCTCATGGGACCTAATGGTACCTAAGTATATAATTGGGAGTAGAAAAACACAAGACAGAAATCAGGTGTTGGCAGCAATTCCTCTTTTCATATGTGTGTCATTTTTTTTTTAATATTAGTGCAGGGATATAAAGCATTAACATAAGTCTAAAAGTTTACATGACAGGGTCTCAACTGTTCACCTTGACAACAACAATCAACAAACTCCTTCAATTTTGTTTGCTTGTTTGGTTTTGTTTTTGAGACAAGGTCTCTCTGTAGCCCTGGTTGTCCACACGTAGATCAGGCTGACCTCAAACTCATAGAAATCCACCTGCCTCTGCCTCTGCCTCCTGTGAGCCATGAAATCAGGCTTCTTGTTCAGTCTTTCTTTTTCTCTTTTCCTTTCCCTCCCTCCCTCTTCTCCCTCTTCCTCAGAGGTACTGGGTACCTCACATAAAGCCTCCCCTATGTTTTGATAAGTACAGCCTCCGTTCTAAAGTTGTGAAACTTCTTCAAAACAACAGAAACTGCTAGTGAGAAGCTAAAGAGATGGCTCAGCAGTTAAGAGGGCTTGCTGCTCTTGCAGAATTTATGGGTTCAGTTCAAAGCACCTGTCTTACTTAGGGTTTCATTGCTGTGAAGAGACACTGTGACCATGGCATATAATTGTGGTTGGCTTACAGTTCAGAGGTTCAGTCCACTGTCATCATGGCAGAAAGCATGGTGGCAAGTAGTCAGACATAGTGCTGGAAAGGTAGCCAAGAGTTCTACATCTGGATCAGCAGACAGCAGGAAGAGAGTACAACACTGGACCTGGCTTTAGCTTCTGAGATCCCAAAACCTACTCTCAGTGATGCACTTCCTCCAACAAAGGCACACCTCCTGGTAGTGCCCTATAGGCCTATGGAGGCCATCTTTTGTTCAAACCACTATAGCAGTCATGATGGATGGCTCACAATTGCCTGTAATTCCAATATCCAAGGTGTCTAATGTTCTCTTCTGTCTTCCACATGTACACACACACACACACACACACACACACACACACACACACACACGTGTAGAGTTTACTCTCTGCTCAGCTATTTGCTATAACAGAGATCTTTAGTTTCAGTTTTATTTTTAGCTTTTTAAGACAGAGGCTTTGATTGGCCTGGAACTTATGTAGACCAGGTTGGCCTCAAACTCATAGTGCCTACCTCTGTTTCGTTAGGGCTAAGATTAAAGGTATATGCAACTACACCCTGTCCATGACAGAATTTTTTCATATTCCATACAACATCACTTGTGAACTGGATGTATATTGTTTGTGAAATGTGTTAGTTCTCATGTGTGTGTAAGAATGTACCCCACCAATACTTCCATGTGTTTTTCTCAGAGTGCATCTCTACCTTTAAGAGAAGCTTAACTCAAGCTGGGCTAGCTTCAAGTTCAAGGCCAGCCTGGGCTACAGAGTTGGTTCCAGGATAGCCAGGGCCACACAGAGAAACTCTGCCTCAAAAAACAAACAAACAAACAAACAAACAAACAAACAAAACTCAAGTCTGGCTGTATTTCTTTTCTTCCTTTAAGACCAAGTCTTCATCTGTCAAATGAGCGAGTCTGTAATCTCAGCCCTTAGAGGTTGAGGTAGAAGGATCAGAAGTTTAATGACAGCCTCATCTACAAAGTGAGTTTGAGGCCAGCCTGGTCTACATAAGATCTTGTCTCAAAAATAAAACAAACAAACAAATAAATAAAAACAAAGACAGGTCTGAGGATGTAGCTCAGTTGGTAGAGTGGTGGCCTAGCAGGCTCATGGCCCTGGGTTCAGTCTCCAGCACCTGATAGCCTGGCTATGGTGGCACACACCTGGTATCCCTGGGGAGGTAGCTGTAGAAGGATTAGAACTTCAAGGTCATCCTTGGTACCTCGTAAGCTGGAGGGCAGCCTGGGCTACATGAGACCTTGCTTCTGAAATTCAAAGCAGGACAAAACAATAACAGAAACACCCTTACCCCAGCCAAAAAGACTGAGTCTTGATATATAGTCAAGGCAGACCACCAAATCTTTTAAAAAAGTTATTTATTTGATGTATTTGTTATTTGCTTGCGATGGTGCTAGAGTGAAGGTCAGATAACTAATTACTTTCGGAAGTAGGATTTCTCCTTTCTGTAACAGGCCCCCAGACCTTAGCACACCTGAATCCATGATGAACATACCATTCAGGACATATAACTCAGCATGTAGACACCACCACAACTGATAACTAAAATGAAAGCATGGGCCTAATGCGTCAAAATTCTTAGTTCTTAGGTAGTCTCTAAATACACTAAGCTAGCTTTTAGGCTTCCGTGGTTCCACTTCTGGCTAACTGTTCCTGCTAACTAAAGTATGTCAACCCACAACATGCTTTCTGTGTTTAAATGTTCACCCCAAAAAAGGCTCAGTGCTGCACTGGGATCCTGAACGCTCAGTGAGGTCACTGGCCAGCTCATAAAGACTTTCTATTTGCTTTATAGCCTGGGGCCAAGCAGTCTTCTCGGGTGGATAATCCACAATCCTTTCACCTTGCGGGTGATCAAAGCCAGACATGAACCATCTTACTGGCCCTTTTGGAGATGAGCTCTCCCTCTGTAACCCGGAATGGCCTGGAACTCACTATGTGGTCCAGGTTGGAAATTCTTTGCCACAGCTTCTGGAATGCTAGGCTGTAGGCGTGAAGCACTGCCTCCAGTTAGGCCTGACACTTTAAAAACATCGATTTTATACACACACAAAGATCACTTTCCTCCCACCAATTCATATCCTGTCCCTGGCCACTGAACCCAATTCACTCCTACAACAACCCCCTCACTCTCTGCCTGAGGACCAGAACCTTAGACAAATTTCCAGGGGCTGGAGAGGTGACTCAGTGGTTAAGGGCAGTGGTTATTCTTTCAGATGAGCCGGGTTCAATTTTCAGCACTCACCTGGCAGTTCACACCGGTGTATAACTCCGATTCCAGGGCTTCTGACACCCTCACACAGACACACATGTAGGTAAAACATCAGTGAACACAAATAAAAATAGATTATATATTAATATTTTTTCAGGGCTGTAGAGATTGCTCATTGGTTAGGAGTATTTGTTGCTCCTACAGGACTCAGGATTCAGGTTCAGTTCCCAGCACCCACAGGTATTCACAACCATCCATAACTCTAGTTCAAGGGGATCCAATGTCCACCTCTAACCTCTGTGGGCACTCATGTGCAAGCAAAACACTCATTCATATAAAGTAAAATATAAATAATCTAAAAAGAAAATTTAAAGAAATTCTTTATTTTATGTACATGAGTATTTTACCTGCATGTATGTATGTGCAGTATATACCTGCCCACAGATGCCAGAAGAGAACATTAGATCTCCTGGAACTGGCATTACAGAAAAGTGTAAGCTACCATGTGGGTGCAGAGAGCCAAGTGGAGTTTATTATGCAGCCCTCAATGACCTGGAACTCGCTTTGTAGACCAGGCTGGACTCCGACTCACAAAGATCTGTTGTGGTTAAGAGCATTTATTGCCTCTTTTGCTATCAGACATGGAGAGACAGAGTTTGGAGTTTGCCCATGTGTTTTTTTGGTCTTGCTTTGGCCCAGTTATTTCCTCACTGTGCTCCCTTTCTTCCCTTTTGGAATGGTAATATATATTCTGTGCCATTGTGTGTTGAAAGGATGTGATCTGCTTTTTTATTTTTATTTTATAGGAGATTACAGTTAATAGGTTGCCATGAATCTCAGCAGAGACTTTGGACTTTTAAACAGTGTGATAGAATGTGAGGACTTCTGAGGTGGGACTGAGTGCATTTATGCATTATGATCCGGCTGCCAGCCTATGGGGGCCAGGGAGTGTAATGTGGTGGCTTGTGCAAGAGTGGCTCCCATAGGCTCATATGTTTGAATGTTTAGTCACCAGCGAATGGAATGGATCTGGTCTGACAGGATTATGACTTACGGCCTTGTTTTGAAGAGGTATGTCACGAGGGGGTAGACTTTGAGCTTTCAAAATCCCAAGCCACCAGGTCTCTCTCTTTCTCTCTCTCTCTGTCTGCCTTCGGATCAGGATGTAGCTCTCAACTATTTCTCCAGCACCACGTCTGCCTGCAATGCCAGCAGCCAGGTTCCCACCATGATGATAATGGACTAAGCCTCTGAAGCTGTAAGCCAGCCCCAGTTAAATGCTTTCCGTTAGAAGAGCTGTGGTCATGGTTTCTCTTCACAGCAATAGAACAGTGACTAAGACAGATGGGAGGGCTGTTGCTAGCTCAACTTTGTCTCAGCTCCATGGTTAGATTGTTTCAAAAACAAAAAAGGAGAACAAAGACATCTTTTTTAACAGCAAGTATGATGTAACTCCTAGTATCTTGTTTTCACTTCTGCATCTCAAAAAAATGTTAATATGTTTCAATTTAGATAGTAGCACATCAGACATTTAAATAAAAAACAAAAAAACTTTCCACTATTAGACATCACCAGAGTCGGCTTACTGTCGAGGTCACTAGGATCTGAAATTCAACAGGGGAGAGAGATCAGTGTTCCAAGACAGCAAGTTCATCTCGCACTATTTCTTTTTTCTTTCATTCGTTCTCTTTCTCTTTTTCTGAGACAGCATCTTGTTGTGCAACTTAGATTGGCCTTGGACTCTTGGTGACTTTCTTGGCTTGGCTACCTAATTGCTGGAATTATAGATGTGAGCCACTCCAATTGGCTAGGACATACTGTTGTGTTGTCTTTGGATTAAATGAGGTGAATATGAGGTGGTCTGGCCATCATCACAGAGTAGGTTCGCCTGACATTCCTGTTTTGTAAATTTTGTTTCTATTTAACACTAGACTATTGTTACCGAGTTGTGCTTGCCAGGTTAGTACCTAGCTAGGCTACTAACTAGAAGTAAAGCCCAAGACAGCTTTAGATGTCAAGGGCTGCTTTCTTTTTCTTTGTAACATTAAGGATATATACAGTGGGGCTGGAGAGATGGCTCAGTGGTTAAGAGCATTTATCACTCCTACAGAAGACCTGGGTTCGATTCCTACCACTCACATGGTGATTTACAACCATCCATAAGTCCAGTTCCCCAGGATCTGATGCCTCTTCTGACCTCCACAGGCAACAAACACAAAAGCTGTGCACATTTATATGTGCAGGCAAAACACTCATACATAAAATAAAATAAATCCAATCAAAGTTTTATTAAAGAATATGAGCTGGGCTTGGCGGTGCATGCCTTTAATCCCAGCACTTGGGAGGCAGAGGCAGGCAGATCTCGGCATTCAAGGCCAGTCAGGTCTACAGAATGAGTTCCAAGTCAGCCAAGACTACACAGAGAAACCCTGTATTGAAAAACCAAAACAAAACACCAAATATGGTTCTGTGAGGAGCTGCATAAAATGGGCTCATCAACAGCCTATCAGGGAGCAGGGAGGGGCTAATGAGGCCCCAGTGGTTTCTGGGAACTTATAAGCAGTTAATGGTTGCTGGGAGGAGGAAAGGACATCCCCGCTCCCCGTGATGTAGCCAGTTGTAAGTGGCCCAGGTTCATGTGAACCATCTCTTACTTATACTCCTGGAAGTAACCCTATCTAAACTGACTGGGGTGCTCTCACACTCTCTCGCTCTCTCCTCCGGGGTATAAATTCACCATGCATTAAAAATAGAAAAGAAGCCAGTGAGATGGCTCAGCTGGTAAGGGCCCTTGCCACCAAGCCTGATGGCCCAAAGATTTTCAGAACCCACACCATGGGAAGGGAGAAGCAGCTCTCTCAACTTCTTCTGACCCTCCACAGTCTGCCATGGCATTTATGCTCGTGTCCATGCACACACAGAAAGAAAGAAAGAGAGAGAGAAAGGAAGAAGAAAGGAAGGAAGGAAGGAAGGAAGGAAGGAAGGAAGGAAGGAAGGAAGAGGGCCAGATATGGTGGGAAATGTTTACAGTCTCAGTATTCAGGAGGTGGAGCAAGGAGCATCAGGAGTGCAAGGTTATCTTTTGCCAAGTAGCAAGTTCAAGACCTTATGAGGTTATATGAGACCCTGTTTGAAAAAAAAAAAAAGAGAGAAAAGAAAAACATACCAAGTTCTGAGTTGGAACTGAGTTTAATTAGTAGAACACTTACCTCATATATGTGAAGCCCTGAATTTGATCCCCAGCACTACATAAAATGGGCATGATCACTCATGCCTGTAATCCTAGCACTTGGGAGATGCAGCAGGAGGATGAAGAGTTCAAGGTCACCCTCAGCTACATAGTAAGTTTGAGCCCATCCTGAGCTACATGGAACTCTGCCTCAAAACACTCAATGAACTCATGAACTAAAAAAAACTCATGAACTCAATGACTGGCTCATTGAGCTCCCCCCGACCAAGGGAGGAGCAGCCTTGCTAGGCCACAGAGGAGGACACTGCAGCCAGTCCTGAAGATACCTGATAAGCTAGGGTCAGATGGAAGGGGAGGAGAACCTCCCTTAGCAGTAGATTTGGAAGGGGGCAGGGAGAAGATCAGGGAGGGAGAGTGGGGTTGGGAGGGAAAAAAAGAGGGGGCTAAGGCTGGTATACAAGTGAATGACCTGTGATTAAAATAAAAATCTCAAAAAACAACAACAACAACAAAAATCCAAGAACAAAACAAACATCCACCCCTACCAAGTTCTGAATAACTCCTTTCATGCTTCTGTGGCATTCTGGTAAGCTTTCAACCAGGTCCTCTCCCTAATTCCTGGAAATAACTGGAACTCCCTCAAACACTCTGCTGACTGTGAATCAGTTTATTTGATGTCTAGCTTCTTCCTGGGCCCACGAGCATTTTATTTGTGATCCACGACTGCGATGGGACCAATTTCAGAGATGAGCCGGCACTTTCTCTCCCTGTGTCTAAGTAGCTCACAAAGATTCTTGAGCATAACTGGACCCAGAGTCTGTTATCTTAAAAACAAATTCCTCTAGGGGGCAGTGTGGATAAACTCCATGGCCAAACTAACAAGGAACACCTTGGAGAATTCTGAGTCTCAGAGGGGGTTAAAAACAAAACAAAAACAAACCAAAAAACACCTTGACCAAAGTAGGTATAAAGGCACATAGCTGTCATCCCAGCACCTAGGATACTGAGGTAGAACTACCACAAGTTCTTGGCCATTCTGGGCTATCAAGGGCCTAAGAAAACAACAAACCAGGCATACTCTGGAATTCGACGCTACTTGGCTACACAGTGAGACTCTGGCTAAAAATAAGGAAATGAGAAAGCAAGGATAGGGGAGGAGGGCCCCATAAGGAGAAGAAAGAAAGGGCTCAGAGGTTAAAACCACTTCCTGTTCTTTCAGAGGACCCAAGTTCAGAATCTAGTGTGCAAGTCAGATGGCTCACAACTGCCTGTAATTCCAGGAGATGTCACCCTCTTCAGTCACCCATGGCTACCCTCATATACGTGGTGTGCATACACTTACACACATACACTAATTTTTTTTTTTTTTAATATTTTGGGCTGGAAAGATTGCTCAGCGGTTAAGAGCACTGGCTATTCTGGTAGAAGACCCTGGTACAGTTGCCAGGGTGTAACTGTAACCACATGTAACCACATGGTGGCTAGTAACTGCAACAACCTCTTATGGCCTCTGCTGGCACCACGAACACATGGTAGTACACAGACATACATGCAGACAAAACACTCATCCACATAAAATAACAATAAATTTAAAAAAAAAAGAAGAGGAGAGACTATAATAAATTAGACTGGGTGTGGGAATGATTGCAGAGACTGTTGCTTCTTCTACACTCACTCTACCTTCCCTAAGGAAACTCCTGGTTTTAATTCTGTCACCAAGCTGATTTTCCTATAGGGATGCCAATAGCTTTCTTAGGATCGATTAGTAAATTGGACTCTTATGACTTGATCTGCAGAAAGAAAAAAAAAAGAAAGGTTGAATCAAGTTCTTGAACTTGAGAAATCTGAAACTGAAGCCTGATCAGCTCCTTTAGTGATCAATCCCTAATATGGACAGTTCCCCTGATCACTTTTTCATAGACAGGGCTAAGTCCTGAAAACAGCCAATTTCAGCTAGTGGGCAGTATGTGTGGGTGGCCTAAAGTAAGGGGGAACTAAAGTCACCCTCTCGGACCAAACCTCAGAGAAGTGGCAGTGACAGCATTTATTGATTACTTCCTCTGCGTCTGGGCACTTCCGATATGGCCATGTCTCATTAGACGTCACAGCATTCCTTTGCTCTGCGTGCTGCTATGTCTGCATTAAGATGGGAGAGGAACACAGTCTCAGTATTGCTGCTTAGAGATACAATGCTTCCTTTCTCGGGTGCAGAACAATGCCAGGGAGTTTCTAGCCTTGTGTTTGCCGGCACACATGCTTCACAGCCCACAACTCCATGCACCCGAGCATGGCCACATTCCAGTACGGATCTTGCGCATCCCCCATCCCCAGTTCAGCAACTGCAGATACATTAGAAAGGTCATGGAAGGTGTTGTGGTCATTGAGAATGTGCCTTAAAATGGAATTTTGGTACCTAGACCATCTTCTCCATTTTTGTTTCTAGGCTATGAAGTGAGAGGTTTTATTAAACTGTAAGTTCCCTACCACGAGGTGCTAGCAATGTGACCAATCCATTTATGAATTCAAACTTCATGAATAGAAGCCAAATGAGCCTTTTCTCTTCATAAGTTAACTCAGGCAATTGTGATAGTGACATAAAATTTGACTAACAGACATGGGCGGTTGAATGGTCAGTTTAGAATTTGTGCTGGGCTATTTGCCAGGCCATTCAAAGGAGAGGTCCACTGCTTTTTGTTTTGATTTTTGTTTTTGTTTTTTTGAGACAGGGTTTCTCTGTGTAGCCCTGGCTGTCCTGGTTGTGGACTCACAGAGATCTGTCTGCCTCTGCCTCCCTGAGTGCTGGGATTATGGGGGTGTGCCACCACGCCCAGCCCACCACTACTTTTTTTTTCTAAAGCTATGTTCTCACCATGTAGTTTTGGCTGGCCTGGAAATTGATATATAAACCCGTCTGACCTCGAACTCACAGGGATCCACTTACCTCTGCCTTCGAAGTTTTTTGATTAATGGCAGTCATGCCTGAGCTGGGCTCTTGTCTTCTTGGGCTATGCTCTTGTCTTCTAAGGTTAATACTAGTGTACTAAGAAATAACCTAGCTTCACTGAAGGGGAACATGTAACATTTATATATGTATATGTGTGCGTATGTATGTATACACACAATTAAGAAAAGTTTATTTAGCAAAGCAAAGTACACTCCAGGCAAATGTGAAGCAGGCTGACCTGACGGGGCAGCCCATTGGGTTCTTTATTTTCCTCCAACCGGGGTTGCGTTTCTCCAACCTTCTTTCTGGGCTACCTTTCCTCGCTCTTCAGTCCGCAGCTCGGCTGACATATCTCCCATATCTCGATTAGTCTCTAGGCCCTTTGCGCTCCTGGACTCTTAAAAGCCTGTAGAACCCAGGCCCGCTAGAACCTTGTCGTTGCTAGGCTGTTGTTAGGGCGGCTGTGATGGAGGCTTCTGAGAGTACCAACACGCGGCGTCCTAGTGACGGAATAAAGTTGGCGCCAGTGTCGCCAGGGAGCGCGTCACCATCAAGGGCGGTCGGGGGAGGAGCCAGCGGAGTCACGTGGTTTGGTTGCCTACGCGCTGCTGGGCCGTGGGAAGATGGCGGACGGAAAGGGAGACGCCACCGCCGCCGCCGGGGCTGGGGCCGTGGCTGAGGCTCCGGCGGTTGCGGGAGCTGGAGCCGGAATCGAGACTGAGTCCATGGCTCGGGGTCATCGCCCTGCATCTCCGGCGCCGGGAGCCGCGGGCCTGCGACCGTGTCTCTGGCAGCTGGAGAACGAGCTAAGAGAGCAGGAGGTGTCCGAGGTCTCATCTTTGAACTACTGCCGGAGCTTCTGCCAGGTGGGGAGCGGACTAGCTGGCCGAGGGTGGAGAGGCTGCGAGGCCAGGGGAAGAGGCCCCGGGTCCGCCTCAGCAGCGGGGAGCTAGAGGGAAAACGCCACCCCCGTGTCTCCGCCGCGCCCCCGGGCCGGGTAGGCCCAGCTCTGCTTCAACCTCGACTTCAGTCACTGCCGGGGCGGGTTGCGCTGGGCGGTACTGGAGAGCTCCCTGGAAGGGCTGTGCCCTGTCGCCGTTGCCTGGGTCCTGGCCGGGTGGCTGGAGCGCCACTGCCCCCCTGAGGGATCCATTGCCAGTTCCTGCAGGGAGATGCTTTTTTAAGTAGTGTGCGGATCTCCAAACTGGTAAACCCTGGCTCTTCTGAATAATCAGAAGAGGTGGTCTGGGGCCAGAGACTCATCTTTGGAGTCAGCATCTTTTGGCTTCCCTAAGATACGACGAATGGTTTTGGATGACGTCTAGAGCTTCATTAGGGATTAACTGAGCCGTTTGGCTGGCTGGTTGGTTTTTGTTTTTGCCACTTTGGGTGGGTGTGAAGAGATGTTTGTGCCGTTCTTTGACCTGTTTTGTGTTCATTTGCGGATTGTACATTCATTGCGGGAATGGAGCTGATGAGCCCTATAGTGGAGATTAGTTTTGAGTAGGAAGAGGTCGGGAGAGAGACGTATAGACTGGCCTCTTTTGGCAGTCGGGTGATTGATCATTTTTGTGCGAGTCCCAATCTATGGGGGCTACACTTAAAAACACGGAAGTGTTTTTAAGTTTGGTCTCCGTGATCACACTGCAGGTTTTCCCCATGTTTTCCCGTGCTTTACAAGTGTAAATGCTTGCCGTTATTGTTTCTGCTTCTGGTACCTGCACTATCGGGTTTCAGTCATCCCTTAGCTCCTCATTTGGCGTACCTTAGAGAATACAAAATAATCGAAGTATGTTAGTGGTGTCCTCTTAATGAGGTGTTGAGTGCTGAACAGTTGTGGAGTTACAAAGTTGCAGTTGGGTAGCAAGCAGTTGCCCTGTTGGTCCTGAACAGAAAGTTATCTCTGTTGAGTTCTTTCATGTGTCACTTTTTGACCCAGAACCTTGTCTATTTGGAATTTTGTCTCTGCTAATCTCCCCTCCCTCAACCCCTGAGACAAGAATTTCTCTGTGTAGCCTTGGCTGTCCTGGATTCACTCTGTAGACCAGGCTGGCCTGGAACTCAAAGAGATCCTCCTACCTCTGCCTCCTCAAGTGCTGGGATTACAGGTGTGCGCCACTGTGCCCGGCTTCTGCTAATTTTCTATCCATTAGATCATTCCAGTTCTTGTGCGTATAATCTTCAACGTTGCCATTGTTGTCTGTTTTACTAGTAATGATCATCTTGTTTAGGACAAGCATTTATTCCACCCATTTTTGCAACCCTTAGAATGGTGCCAGACATATTTCACCAAGCGTTGGGGAAACCTGAGTAAGACACAGTGCTTACCCTTGATGGACGTCAGTATTTGCAGAGCACAGTGTGGCACATAGCTGTAATCCCAGCACGGAGGCAGGAAGATCTGTGCAAGTTCAAAGACATCCTGGGCTTCATAATAGGCTTCCTGACTAGCCTACAGTGTGAAAGTCCTTTCTCAAATCCACATTTCACACAACTCCCCCAAAAGAAATGGCAGTATTTATCAGTGCAAGTTTGGTAGCCATGAGGGAACATGTCATACAGAGATTGTGAGGAGACATGATACATGCTAATGAGAATGACAGAAGAAAATGAATAATGGGTTTTGAGAGCTGGGAGAAGCCGCTTTGAATAGGATGGATCCTCTGGCTTTGAGGATGTAAATGAATCATGTGGAGGCTTGGAGTGAGGGTGATGGAGATGGAGCCCAGAAGAAACAGAATCAGTGCTATGGGAGAGGAGGGAATCAATTGCAGTGGGACTGGGGTAGGAAAACAACTGTGGATTTTGAGTAGAGCTTTGAAGCTAAAGTTATCTACCAGCAAATAGCATGGGCGAATGTAGCCAGTCAGATTGGATCTTGTCAGAATATACTGTACATAAGTGTTCTGGAAAAATTGGCCATTAATTAGGTGGGTTGACTAGCTTTCTTGGTTCCACTTTAACCCCCCTGTGTATCCCTGGTTGTCTTGGAGTTCACTCTGTAGGCCAAGCTGGCCTTGAATTCTACCTGCCTCTTTCTCCAGAGCTGAGATTTAAAGGCATGTGCTACCAGTACTGGGCTTTGGTTCCACTTTTATAAGGCAGAATAAGGAACAGTTTATTGTATGACTGAAGATGGGAAGCCGGGAGTACGTAAGGCGTAAAGATTGCTTAGTAGTTCATTGTTGTGAAGGGCTGACCTGTGCTTCTCCAGTGTTTACTATTACAGATTGTTCTCATCAGGTGTTTATTTAGAAATGTCATCCTAGCCTGGGTGTGGTGGTACATACCTTTAATCCATCATTCCAGAGGCAGAGCTAGGGTCCAAGCAGATGAGAGTGCAAGGCCAGCTTGGTTTATGTGGTAAACTCCTTGGTAAATTCCAGGCCATCCAGGTCTACACAGCAATACCTTGACTCAAAAAGAAAGGGGGGGAGAATGTTCCAAAGACTTAAATTGAACCAGCAATTGTAACATGCTGTAATCATAAGAAATATGTCTACCTCAAGCCAGACCTTTAATCTCAGCAGATAAGGAGGCAAAGACAGGTGGACCTCTGTTGAGTTCCCAGACAGCTAGAGTGACATAGTAAAACCCCGTGTAAAGAAAGAAAAGAAATCTAAAATGTCTTAAAAGCATAGTGAGTATGATGTTTCACCTATAATTCCAGCTCCACGGAAGCAGAGACAAGAGTGCCCCTGAGGAAATTGGCTGGCTGGACTATGTGAAAATAGGAGCTCTTGTTTTAAGATTTACTTATTTTTATGTGCCCTTGGTAGTTTTTCTGCATGTGTATCTGTGTAAGGGTGCAGATCCTCTGGAACTGAAGTTATAGACATTTGTGAGCTGCCACGTGGCTACTGGGAATTGAACCCTGGTCAGGTCTTGTGGAAGAGCAGCCAGTTCTCTTAACCACTGAGCTATCTCTCCACCCAGGAAAGCTCATCAGAGACCTTGCCCCATTGTAAGGTAAAAAGCAAGCAAGGAAGATATGCCAGCCTCTAACCTCCATTTGGAGAACGAGAACCAACTCCTGAAAGTTGTTCTTTGACCACCATGATACTGCACATAAATGTTTCTAAAGGTAACTTTTAAAAAAAGCTTCATTCATTCATTCATTCATTCATTCATTCATTCATTCACTCGGTATGCAGTGTTGTGCCTGAAGAGGGCACCAGATCTCAATTTAGGTGGTTGTGAGCCAACATGTGGTTGCTGGGAATTGACTGAGGACCTTTGGAAGAGCAGCCAGTGCTCTTAAGCCATCTCTCTAGCCCTAAAAGGAACTTTTAAAAAAAGATTAATGGAGTCAGATGGTGGTGGTGTACGCCTTTAATTCCAGCACTTGGGAGGCAGAGGCAGGTGGATCTCTGTCATGGGACAGCAGGGCTACATAGAGAACCCCTGTCTCTCAAAAAAACAAAAATATAAACAAAAAAACAGATTCATGCAACACTTCTTTATTTATTGAAAAACTGATAATGTTTTAAGTTTGTAGTTTTTTGTTTGTTTGTTTTTTGCTAATATTTATGAAACCAAAATTCTCAGTCTGGGTTGGCAGGGTGATTTCGGTGGATAAAAATGCTTCCTGCCAAGGCCTGATGACCTGGAATTGACCCCTGGAACCCACATGGTAGAAGGAGAGGTTCTAATCGCTCGGGTTGTCCTCTGACATCCACATTACATTCTAGCCTGCCCCTCAAATGAAGGAATGAAGGAATTAATGACAAGTTTAAAACATTTTTAAAGTCTTAGAACTGGTGGCTCTATTTGTAACACAAGTTTGGAAAGTTTTTAAATTAAACTTCATTTAGCATAAATGAAAGTACTAGAGAGGTGATTATACTATATTGTAAGAATAAAAGAATAACCAGACTAAGTAATTTTATGAGTAAACATGTTACACTTTCAGATATCTTGAGAAAGAACAACATTCATACAATCTCCAGTCCAGCATACTGTTGTAACTGTTCTGTTGTGTGGTAAGATGTTATTGTGTCTGACTTATAAAACAAACCTATTTAAACAAAGGAGTGAGGGTGTGGGGACACTAGACAACAGTATGTAAAAAGCTTTTTTGTAGTACCTGCAGTTTCAGATGACTAGGACAGTCCTGGAAAGTATACCCTGCCCACAGAGAGCCAATTATTATATGGTCTACTTGACTCGGAATTCTTTTACTTGATAACTAATATTGATATATGCAGTACTTATTTTAACCATGAAAAAAAAATCTATGGAGTTGAGCTGGGCATGATGGTGTATAAGCCTTTATCTTCAGCACTTGTGAGGCAGAAGCAGGCAGATGACTTCCAGGACAGCCTGGTCTAATAGCCAATTTGAGGCCAGCCAAGGCCACACAGTCAGACCCTGCCTCAAAAAACAAAACCACCACCAACAAACAAACAAGCAAACAAAAAATACCTGCAATGCTGCTATAAGTCCAGAATCTGAAAGTGTCTTCTTTCTTGATGACGTGAGATGACAGAATACTTAAGAGATAAAATGAATTCAAAGATGGACTTCTTATGGCTGCTTATTAGCTTTAAGCTATTCTATAAGGATCACTTGAACACAAGCCTGTAATAACTGAATTGGCTACTTAGTAACTAACATTGTAGCATATACTACCTATTTGGGTATCTTGGACACGGGGATACTTATGTCCTCCGTGGGACAGAGATGGGTCGTCCAAGGTTTCATCACACTACTTAAAGCAGTGTGCCATTTAACAGTTTACATTATTATTTGGGGACTTTTCCATTTGATATTTTTGACTAACCAAAAATGGAGAGGGCTGCCTTTCTGACTTCATTTAAGTTAGCTCTGTGGACTTGGACTTGTTTGTTACTCAATTTGCTCATTTGCAATTTGATTGTTAATATAGTATATTCTGAGTAAATACATTGTGAAGACTGACTAAGACCATCTTTTAAAAAATAACAAAACATGCGTTTTTTGGCATGCTGGAAGCCCTGGGTTCAATACTGAGAACCCGATAATCTGGGTGGGCTGTACTCAGGATCAGAAGTTCAGGGTCAACCTCATCTGTAAAACCAGTTTAAGGTCAGGGGAAGCTACATGAGAACCTGTGCAAAACAACAACAACAACAAAAAAAAAAAACCTATATCTACAGTTATTATGTAGTGGTGTTCAGAGTATTAGGATTATAGGCATGTGTCTCAAATCACCCTGCAGGACTGGCTTTTTAAGGCAGGACTCTGTATAAACCAGCCTGGTCCTTAACTTGTGATCCTTCTGCCCTGCTCTGCAAATGTTAGGATTGCAGGTGTGGGCTAACACAGGAAGTTATATGTTAGCCAGTGGTCTCACTGCTTGGCAAGTGAGCCCTTCCTGTTGTTTTTGTTTGACACTTTGTGTGTAGTACCAACGTATTTTCTTGCTGTCAGTGTTTTAGTTGGCTTCCTTCTATTTGTAGCATTATTTTCACAAATTTCTTGCTTTCTGATTGCCCTTATCAATGGCTTGAGTTTTTAAAATTCCCTGTAGAGAATATCTTACTCTGTTATTTCCCCCCTCAAACACACACACGCACACACACACACACACACACACACACACACACACACACACACACACTTAAAGACATGTCTGTGTATCCTTCGCTGGCCAGGAAGACTAGACCAGGTTCACCACACCTGCCTTTGTCTCCTGAGTGTGCCACCACAGCTGCCCCAGCAGTCCTATTGTTTCACCCTCCAGAATGATGGGATTACTGGCACAACATCAGACATCTTCCTCGATCATTCTCCACATGCATTTAAAAAAAAAAAAAGATTTATTTAGTGTATTATGTATACAATGTTCTGCCTGCATGTACACCTGAACACCAGAAGAGGGCACCAGATCTCATTATAGATGGTTGTGAGCCACCATGTGGTTGCTGGCAATTGAACTCAGGACCTCTGGAAGAGCAAGCAGTGCTCTTAACCTCTGAGCCATCTCTTCAGCCCCTCTATTTTTTTTTAAGATTTATTTTTCTTTTATGTGCATTAGTGTATCACCTGAATGTGTGTCTGTGTGAGGGTGTTGAATCTGCTGCACTTGGAGTTACAGACACTTGTGAGCTGCCATGTGGATGCTGGGAATTGAACCTGGGTCCTCTGGAAGAGCAGCCAGTGTTCTTAACTGCTGAGCCACACAGCCCTGGGCTTAATATTCTAAGTATAATCAGGCAGAGGGTGTAACAGGAACAAAATTTGTCTAGCATGCCACAGGGTCCTGGGCTCTATCCTTAGAACCACAGATATATCTACAAACTTTCATTATTGTGTGGGAATTCCATTTTTGTGTGATGTGAACATATCTGAGTTTGCATGTGGGCATGTCATCACATCACCCTTGTGTGTGTGGAGGTCAGGACAAATTTGAAAGAGTCAGCTTTCCTCCCACAGTGAACTCTGGGAATTAAACTCAGGGTGTCAGGCTTGTGGCAGGACTTTTGCTTGCTGAAGCGTCTCCTTGGCCTGCAAACAAGTAACTTCAAACACATTAGCTTTTCTGCGCTGCTGCCTTCTCTTGGGAGATGTCTGGATGGAAATTATATGGCAAATTGTTCTCTAAGCAGAAGCTATCTTTGTAAACTTGTAACCCAAACGTTGTAAAAAGTGACCCTTGAAGCAGTAGAAACTTTGGTTGCAGTGTCTGCTCTGGGACCATTGTTTCCTCAGCTGTTCTCTGAGACCACTGCTGTTTTTTATTCGGTGCACCCACTATTTGAACATTGTTAATTGTAAATAATTAGGAAGCACCACTAATTGTAAGACTATGCCGATTGCCAAAACTTAGGTGCTTTGTTTCATTCAGATCAAATGCCACCTCTTCTAGACTTAACTGTCTTTGGTTTTGAGGGGCAGGATCTCACTATTTAGCCCAGGCTAACCTCCAGCTTAAATCCTCAGCTGTCCCAGTGCTTAGGTGTACAGGTGTGAGCCACCACATTCAGCCCTGGCTTTCTTATCCAAAATAGCACTTACTAGTTATCTTCAGGTCACTGACTCCCAGCTGGAATATAAGTGTCATGAAATGGTTGACTTCAGAGTAGTTCCGAGCACTTTATGGGAATACAGCAAATATGATAGTACCTGGTTTGGTTTTTTTTAAATTTACTTAGTTATTATCGTATGTATGTGTGTACAACATGAATGTGGGCGTGTAGAGGTTGGCGGACAGCTTTGTGAAGTGGCTCTCTTTTCTACTGTGTGGGCTCATGTAATTAAATTAAGGTTATCAGACTTGGTGGTACGTGTCCCCACCCTTAGGACCATTTCACAAGCCACTATATTGTTTGTTTTTGTTTGGGAAGGGTCTCATTGTAAGCCACTTTGGCCTGGAACTCTTCAAGGAGCTGATGCTGACCTTGGAACTTCTGATCCTCTTTCTACCTCTGCGTGCTGGGCTTATGTATGGATTACCACTGTGGTAGCATCATAATTTCATGGACTGTGTTGCCTTTTGGTTGTTATCACAGATATTTTAGAGAAGCTGGATAAATAAGGTTATTTATATCCGCAACATAAATTTCTAGATTAAAAGAATGTTGATGGGAGCTGGAGAGATGACTCAGTGATGAAGAACACTGATTGCTCCTCTTGCAGAGAGGGTCTGAGTTCAATTCTCAGTACGTACATGGAGGCTTACACCATCTGTAGTTCCAGGGGATCTGCTGCCCTCATCCGATCTTCATGGACACACACACACACACACACACACACACACACACACACGGAGCACAGATATATTTGCGGACAAAATAACAGTATACATGAAACAAGTAAATCTTTAAAAAGCGTTGGTAGAAACTAGTCTATCAATAACTTGAACATACATGTCCACCAGTCACTCATACTTGTGAGTCTTTGTTCCCTATACATCCTTGCCAGTTTGGTGTTATTAAACTTAAATACTTTCCGTGTTAAAAGCATGTTCTCATCTTGTAAATTTGCATTTCAGTAACTTAAATATTTCTGTGTAAATTAGATATTTAATTAAAAAATGTTATTCATTCTTTGAAAATTTCATGCAATATATTTTGCTCATATTCATCACCCAAAAATTTCTCCCAAATCTCTGCATCCACTTCTTTCTCACCCACCCAGCTTTGTGTCGTGTTTTGTTTTAAGCCCATACAGTCCAATATGTGTATGGAACCGTTCCCTGGGGCATGATCAGTCTACCTAGGGTCACGCCCTACTTCCAGGGGTCAATTTAGGAAAAACTGACTCACTCCCAGCAGCTATCAGCTGCCTCTAGCCCTTCAGTTAGAGCTAGTGCTTGGTGCCTGCTTCTCTCCTCCAGGCTTAGATTTTGACTGATTTGAGCTTGTTTAGGTCTGTGTCACTATGAGTTGCTATGTGCAGCTTTCCTTTCTTATCTGGGAAATACTGTTTCATTGTTGCCATCCACCACCTCTGGCTCTTACAATCTTCCCGCTCCCTTTTCCTCAGTGATCCCTGAATCTTTTTTAGGAAGGGGTGTGATACAAATGTCTCATTTAGGGCTGAGCATGCCAAAGTCTTTGTTCTCTGCATATTGACCACTTGTGGGATTCCTGTGTTAATCACGATTTACTTCAAGAAACTTCTCTGACGAGGGTTGAGAGGTGGGTATAGCAATTAGATATTAGTTTAACTATGTCCATTTTTCAGTATAATAGTAATCAGTCTCTCCCAGGGCCTATGATGTATCAAGTCACAGGTTCTTGATCCCAGTAAGAGTTCGAGGTATGGGCTTCATCTTATGAATTGGTCCTTACGACCAATCAAAGAGTGTTTGGTTACACCTATAAAATGTGCACTATTTCACCAGTAAGCATGTTGTAACTAGGCCAATCCTTGTTGTAGCTCTTGAGTTCACAGCTGGGTTAGACTGATGATTACTGTTCTCCACTGATAGTGTGCATTTAGCACCTTCCAGCGCTATCATAGTTAACTAGCAGGGTGAAGTGTCCAGTTGAGTACCAGCTTGATTTCTCAGAGTAGAGTCTTCCTGTCAGGTTCTGGAGGGTAACCAAGAACAATGGCAGTAGCCAGTAATGTTTGATAGTCAACAATTCCAAAAGAAGGAATCACTGGGCTTTTACTTGCCAGCATGTGGTATCTAATAAGGGGGCACAGTGCCGCTGTCTTAGGGTGGCGCTATGTGTATGTGTACATTTCAGAAACCTTCCACAATAGAGTTCCAGATGGCTTAAATGGTCTTTAGTGTTCTGGCTCTCCACATTCCCTCCATGACCCTGACTTCCCACTTCCCACTTCCCACTCTACTTAGCCTTTCTTTTTCAGTTATTTTCTTTAGCTCCTTTTTATCACTGTGTTCTATCTCCTTTCCCATAGCAGCTATCTCCCTTACCCCTGTGACCTCATGCTAGTTTTCTGACCTTTGGGTATACTAAATGTAACAGATGTAAATATTCAAAGCTAGCACCCACATATGAGAGAAAGCATGCAATATTTGCCTTTCTGAATCTGGGTTACCTCAGGGTGATTGCTTACCATGAATTTTATTTTTCTCAACAGCTGAATAATATTCCACTGTGAAAATGTATCACATGTCATTATTTGTTCATCAGTTGATGGACATCTAAGCTGTTTCCATTTCCTGGCTATTTTGAATGAAGCAGCAGTGAACATGGTGAGCAAGTCTCTGCGCTAGAATAGAATCGCGTAGCAGGGTCTCTTAATATTTAGCCTTGGCTGGCCTAGAATTATCTCTGTAGACCAGGCTAGCCTCAAACACACAGATCTTCATGGCTCTGCCTCCCAAGAACTGGGATTAAAAGTGTGAATCACCATCTCTGACTTGAAGTTTCTTTGTGTATGTATATGTTTCATTTTGTACACCTCCTTTTAACTCTTAATAAAAATAAGTAAATAGAAAACACAGCTAATTATAAGATCATGAAAATTGCTAAAACTTACATGCTTTGTTTTCATTCAGATACAAATGCCTGCCTCCTCTTACAGAGGCCTTCCTTTGGCTGTATTTGGTTTTTGAGGGGCAGGTCTCAGTTGTTTGGCTTGCATGTGGGGTGGTGGAAGGAGAATGGTTATCACACATGTATTTGGAGGCTAGAAGTCAGATACCTTACTGAGACTTTTGTTTTAATTTTGTTAAAATATTACTTAAGTCATTAAAACTAGATTTCACCTAATCATTAAATTTACTCTGTAAATCTTGAGGGTGCTTGTCATGAGAGTGGGTCTTATTTTATGGCTCGGATTTCTAACTTCTTAGTGTTGAGATTATAGGTGAGTGTTAGCACACCTGCGCTAATCTTAAAATCCTATACTTTATGTTATGGCGGCTTACTACTTTACTGTAAAGTAGAAGTAGGAGAATCTGAATTCAAAGCCAGCCTTAGCTAGATAGGTAATATAACCCAGGTCACATGGAACCTTGTCTCCAAAACAAAACACATAACAGCAAAGGCAAGGGGTTAAGGCACAGAGTCTGTTGAAGTGATTGGAAAGTGTGGTATGTGGTGATGGATTGTGGCTGTGAGACCTCTCTCTCTCTCAAGAAATGTTTCATCTTTTAGTTTCTGTTCTATTGCAATGAAGAAGCACCATGACCAAGGCAGCTTATATTATAATTGGGGGCTTGCTTACAGTTTTGGAAGGTGAGTTACTATGGTAGGCAGCATGGCAGCAAGCACTCATGTCACTGGAGCATTATGTGAGAGCTTATCTCTGAACCACAACAACAGCCAGAGAGTGAGGGAGACTGGGGCCTGGAGTGGGCTTTTGAAACCTCAAAACCAACCCCCAGTGGCATACCTTCTCTAACAAGGCCACACCTCCTAATCCTTCTCAAATAGTTCCAGGTGGGGACCAAACCTTCAGCTATGTTAGTCTTTGCCTTCTGAGTGCTAGGACTAAAGGTGTGTGTCATCTCAGCCAGCCTGGGGAGATTTGTGTTTTACACATCAGTGCTACTGGACTCGTGGGAACTGTAAGTCGTGATGAAAAACTGGAAAGACCTGTGCTTTCCTCTGGCTGACTTTCTTACATTTTGGTGCTTGTTGGCTTTGCAAGCGGGGACATAGAGTACTACTGAAGGGATGTATACCTGACTTGGGATTTGAGCATCTCCAAACATTTGGCCATTGTATCATTATCAGAGGAATTGAATGTATCTTTGTGTATGTGTGTGTGCCAGTAGGGATTGAACTTGGGCCTTCCCACATGCTAGGCAAACACTTTGCCACTAACTCTGAACTGTGTATCCCTAGCTTTCTTTACACTTTCTTTGAAACTGGACTTCACTACATTGCCCAGACTGGCCTTGAACTTACTCAATAACCTGTTCTATCCTTAAAACTTTGCACCTTTCCAAACTACCTAGGATTGATTACAGGTTTGTGCCATTGGGCCCAAATATAAAGCTTACTTATACTATATGAATTATATAGATTATATACTTATACTATATAACTTATATAAATTATAATGCCAAACCAGAACTGTATAAAAGGGATAATGACCCCTCGCACTCTAGTCCAGGCTAATTTGGAACTCATTTTGTAGCCCAGGCTGGCCACAAACTTAGCTTTCTTACCTGAGTCTAGATAGATAGCATTATAGTAGTCAGCTACCGTGCCTGTTTTGTGTGACCCTAGAGATCAAACCCAGAGCCATGTGCAGGCTAGACAAGCGTCCGCCAATTCACCTACATAACTGTAAGCGTTAAGATTGTATCTGTGCCCAGATGGGTTATCATTTACCCTTCTAGAGTAATGCCCATCCCAGTGGAGGCCTCACTACTAATCTAAGATTCCTTGTTTACATGAGTTGTTACACTTACTCTTTTAATTTCGAGTTTCTTTGTAGTGAAATCTTGCTTTCTACCTGAAAGGACTTGTAAATGCAAATGTTAATTTAGAGCAGTAAGTGTGGAGAAAAGGTCATGCTTGGTCAATCTACTTTTTCATTGTTATGAGCTAGAGAGCATGTGTTCCTTTGACAATGTTAGGAGTTTGCACTTAAAATCTTCCATTCCAATACCTTCGGCCTTTCTACAGATCTGTCTTGTTATCTAGAGGTAGAGGTAAATAGATAGGTGCTGGCGTAGGCTGCTGGACACATCAGTTGGGACCAGATGCTGTTGCCTTTACCATTACTTTGGATGAAAGGTTAGTAACCAGTATGCTAAGCTCTGTCAAAGGAAAAACCTTTTTACATAAGATTTTGCTGTGTGGCTCAGCCTAGTCTAGAACTTGCTACTCTCTTCTGTGTCCATATTTTGAGATTGTGATAAGCATATACTACAGTGCGTAGCTCAAAGAGGTTTTTGTTTTGTTTTTGAAACAGGGTCTTATGTAGCCCAAGTTAGTCTTAAACTTTGAGCTCCTAATATTCCTGTGTCTGCACTGGTGGGATTACAGGGGTTGTACCACCACAGCTGGCTTATGGAGTGCTGGGGAGCTAATGCAGGGCTTCTTACACGTTAAGCAAGTATTCTACAAGCTGAACTGTGTCCCTAGCTTCCCTAACTGTGTATATGCATTCTTGTAGCGAATAGAGTAGATTCTGCCTCTTGTAACCAGTAAATCAGTCTCTTTTCAAAAAAGTTTGATATTATTCCAGGCAGTGGTAGAGTATACCTTTAATCAGGAGACAAGAGGCAGGTGGATCACTGAGTTCAAGGCCAGGCTGGTCTACAGATCGAGTTCCAGGAACAGCCAAGGCTACACAGAGAAGCCCTGTCTCAAAAAATGTTAAAAGCCAAAGGGGGTTGGGGGGAGGTTATTTTGTATAGTCTCAGAGAAGCCAGAGAGTGGGTGTTAGGATTATGAAACTCAGATCCTCTACAAGAGCATATGCTTCTAACCACTGAGCCACCTTTCCAGTCTGTCTGTCTACTTTATATTTAAATTATGTGTTTCTTTGCTTTCCTTTTGGTTTTTTTGAGACAGGTTCTTACTTAGCTCAAGCAGACTCTTGATCTTCTTGTCTTTCCAAGTGCTGAGATTATAGGCTTGTATTATGATGCCCAACTGTGTGTTGCATTATACTGAAGTATGTATATATAGAAACTATTTTAATTTACAGCCTACAAAATTCATGTCCCTGGAAAAAATAAAGTCATGTTACCATAATTGTATAATTTTGTGTTTGAAGTAAGAAAGAAACTTTGGAAGTCATTTGGCACATCTCCTTGTCAGCTAAAACCTATTTTAAAATTTTAATTAATACATTTTTTTTTCTTAAGGCTTTATGTGTGTACACCACAGCACTCACGTGGAAGTCAGTGGACAGCTTTCATGAGTCAGTGTTCTACAATGTAAACTCATGTTATCAGCCTTAATGACAAGTACTTTTACCCACTGAGCCATCTTGCTGGCACCAAGACCTGTGCTTCAGGCTGACCTTGAATTCACTATAGGTTTTTATATTTTTTAAGTTATTTTATTTTATTTAGACAGTGTCAGTATGCATTCTTACTGGCGTGGAACTCGAGACATGCCTGCCTCTGTGTATTCTCTGTACTGGGATTAAAGGCATGCATCACTCTACCGAGCCTACTAAATTTCTTGAAATAGATGCCATTTTCCAGTTGATCAAATATATGTCTGAAAAACTTTATTATACTTTGAAAATAATTTAGCACATGTGTTAACAAAAGTGCAATACATAGAGCTCTCTGTAAACAAATGTCCATCCTGCGTTTGCAGTAGGAGCGTGAGTCGGTTTTATTGTCGCATGTTATTATCTGCCTCCAACCAGCTTGTCCTTAGAGGACAGTGGCAGAAGTAAATTAACTCCCACTGGATATGTGGATGTAGCTCAGACATAAAACACTTGCCAAAGCATGCTAGACTTCCTGAATTCTATCACACAAAACAAACCAAGCTTTTTAATGTTATTCTACTTTTCTTGGCCTGAAATTGCTATGTAGGCCAGGCTGACTTTAAAGTTGCAGTAATCCTGCCTATGCCTTTAAATTTCTGGGATTACCAAAGTGTACCCAGCTCAATAATTTCTCTTTTTTCCAAGTTGAATTTTATTTTATATGTGTAGGTTTTTTTGTCTGTTCACAACATGTTTGTGGTGCCATAGAGGCCAGAAGAGGACATCAGAAACACTGGAACTGGAGTTTGTAAGCCACAGTGCTGGTGCTGGGAATTGAATCTGGGTCCGGAAGAGCAGTCAGTGCTCTCAACCACTGAGCCATCTTTCCAGCCCTTTAGGTTGCATTTTTTTTCTAAGTACAATCATAGAATCTGGCCTCTTTCGCTTAGCTTAATTATTTTGAAATTCTTCCCATACAGATAGTTGGTTTCTTGGTATGAATATACTATATTAGTATTTATTTAGCTGTTGATAAATATTTGGGATTTTCTAGCTTGTGGATACCCTAAACTGAGCTGCTGTGAGCATTCTGTATCGTTGGCATAGATAAGTGCTTTTTCCTTCCTTAGGAGTTATAGCTGGATCCCTTGTAAGTTGTATCATTTTACACTTTGATCAACAATGTGTGAAGTTTGTTTTTTACCTCCTGATAGACACTGGCATGGCTACTTTTTTTTTTTCTTTAATTTATTTTAAAGAAATGAAATCAGGAGAGTCACATAGTAAGCTATTTTTAATATTTATTTATTTATTATGTATACAGTGTTCTGCCTGCATGTACACCTGCAGGCCAGAAGAGGGCACCACACCTCATATATAGTTGCGAGCCACCATGTGGTTGCTGGGAATTGAACTTAGGATCTTTGGAAGAACAGCCAGTGCTCTTAACCTCTGAGCCATCTCTCCAGCCCACATGGCTACTTTTTAAGCTATCACTACTCTAAAATTAGTGGTAGCTCACTGAAGCCCTAATTTTCACTTCCCTTTTCAGTTATGTTTAGTTTTTTTTTTTTCTTGTGCTTATTTTTGCAATCTGTATTTGGTCCAGTGGATGTTCAGGTTTTGGCATTTTAAAGATTAGTATTTTGGGGTTTGTTTTTTGTTTTGTATATTATTGAGATTTGAGAAAAGTAAGTCTGTGTTTCTAGACTAGACAAAAGCTCTTTGTAAGATGTGCTTGCAGGTTTTCTTTTTTTGCTTCTTTGACAGTTAATTCAAAGGACATATTTAGATTCTTAGATTAAGACTCTATTAACCTAAAATTAAGAATTAGATTCTGTATGGGGGGGATACAAAATGAATAAAGTGTAATTAATAATAATAATAATAAAAGAAAGAAAGAAAAAAAAGAATTAGATTCTGAATTTTGTTTAAATTCAATTTTTCCACTTTTCCATTGGGTTGATTCTTAGTTTTTTGAGACAGGATTTCCCTGTATAGCATTGTCTCTCCTGGACTCACTTTGTAGACAAAGTGAGAGAACTCAACAGAGATTCATCTGCCTCTGCTTCCGGAGCACTAGGATTACAGGCATGAGCCACCATACCCAGCAGAATTGAGTTTCTAATTAACACTATTTGTTGAAACATTGCCCTTTCTCAACTGAGTTTGGTTTGAGCCATGTGAGAGTCAGTAGTCATATGTTTAGGGCTGCATTTCTGGATTCTATCTCATCCTGTTTGTCTGCTTTGCTGCCAGTAACACACTTTTGTTTTGTTCTTTTTCAACAATACATTACGAAAGTGACATACTGCACATAGAAACAGGAAGAGTGGTACTTGCCAAGGGTGGGAGAGTGTGGAGAATATAGAGGGGGTTTGTTTTTGTGTGTGTGTTTGTTTTTCCATACAGGGTTTCTCTGTGTAGAGCAGACTGGCCTCTATTGCACAGAGATTTACTTGCCAAAAAACATGTCTTTTCCTCTTACCCAGTTAGAATTGTAATGCTTTTAATCATACATGGTAAATCTTGGGCTTAAATCCACTTTTTGGGCTAGAGTTGTAACTTTATTGGTGAGTACTTGCTGAGACTGCAGGAAACCTTGAGTTCTTTTCCTGGAATCCATTAACATGCCTGGGTGGCACAAGTCTGTAATCCTAACACTTGGAAGATCATACATTTAAGGCCATTGTGGGGTAAGGCCTACACTGAAAAAGAAAAGAAAAAGAAAAACTCATTGCAGCAATTAACAGATATTATAGATTAGTCTTTTTAGTAATAATGACTCACTAAAGCAGAACTGGATAGTTACTTGTATTTATCTCCCTCCCTTGAGCCTTCCTGTTGCACATTTCTGTAAAATCTTGAGGTTCATGGTTGATTTTCATTTATGTAATTAGCCTTTTCTTTCAGATTAATTTATTAAAATTTTTATGTGTTTGAGTGTTTTGCCTTTCTGTGTGTGCTTGTGCTCTGTGTATGCTGTGTGGCTGCAGAGGTCAGAAAAAAAGCATTAGGTCCCCAGGAACTGGAGTTACAGATGGTTTTGAACTACCTTGTGGGTGCTGGGAACAGAACCAAGGTCTTCTACAAGGGTAGCAAGTGCTCTTAACCACTGGGCCATCTCTCCAACCCGTTATTTAAACATTTAAAAAGGTGTGTTTCTTTTATGTGTGTGAGGGTTTGGGTGCTTGTGTGTATGTGCATCGTGTGTATGCCCGGTACCCTTGAAAGCTGTTGCTCAGATCCTCCGGAACTAGAGTAGATGGTTGTGAGCCAGCATGTGTGTGATGGAAATCAAACCTAGGTCCTCTGTGATGGCAGCAGATGTCCTTAACCATTTAGCCTTTTTCCAGCCTCAGTGACCTTCGTTTAGAGTAATTGTGGTAAAATGTATATGACATAAGTTATTTAAAATGGGGTGGGGCTTACTGTGTAGCCTCATCTGGCCTCAAATTCTCAAGGTCAAGCTGTTTTAACTTCCTCTGTATGTTCAATCTCCACACCTATGTCCAGTTGATTACAGCAGTACATTCATTTACTCTGTTTTACAACAGAACTTCTTCATCTTTCCCAAATGATACTGCTCATTAAACACTTAACTCCCTATTCTCTCTTTTCCTCTTTCCATAAATTTGACTGCTCTAGTATGTACCTTTTTGTCTGTTTGTTTGTCTGCCTGTTTCTTTGTTTGTTTGTTTGTTTGTTTGTTTTCAGACAAAGGGCTCTACATTGGTCTGGCTGTCTTAGAATTCACTATGTAAACCAGGATGTCCTGAAATCACAGAGCTCCTGCCCCCAACTGCTGGTATTAAAAAGCGTGGCTTTTTAAAACCTTCAAAAAAAAAAAAATTTGTGTGTGTGTGTGTGTGTGTGTGTGTGTGTGTACATGGGTGAATGAGTGCCACAGCATTTCATATGTCTGTGGAAGCCAGGACAACTTGGAGTCCATTCTCCTGCCTAGGGCTTGCACTCAAGTCTCCCAGGTTGATCAACAACTGGTGGCCTCTGAGCTATCTCAGCTGCTCCCAGTTTCATCCTCTTGCATGTGGATGTCTTGTTTCCTAGGACTAGTTAATAAAAGGTTGTCTTTTTCCTGTCAAATGATCTTGTTACAGCTTTTGAAAATAGTTTCACCATGTATATAAGGATTTATTTCTAGGCTATGTTGGATTTCACTGGTTTCTGTCTTTTACTAGTAACTCTCAATTCAGAAATTTAAGTTATAGCATTAAAAAAAATCTACATTGTGTATAGAGATATAACTCAATGAAGAGGGCTTGTCCAGCATGCCGGACTGAGAGGGCTCATATAGCAAAAATAAAAATGAAGTCAAAGGAAGGCCCTGCAGTCAATGGAAAGACATACCATCAGCATAAAATGTTTCCCTTTTCACATAATGGAAGGTCTCATGCTTGCCTGTTAACAGTGCTCTGTTTCTGGGAGGTTTTATGCATTATGGAAGATTTTGCAAATTAAAGAAACACTACTGTTATGTCAAAAGCTAGAGGCATTTTAAAACTGAAAATGAGATGAAGCTAGAAAGCATATTTATGACCCATGACAGGATCAGTACCTAAAATAATCTGGGATGATGGGGATGGTGGACTGAATCCAGTGAAATGTAGTAATCAGGGTGGATGAAGAAGTGTAGATGGATGGAGAGGCCAGGTTTCTGAACGCAAAGCAGCCGGAGCTAATGTACAGAGGATGCATTGGAGTACAAGAGCAACACAGGTTCCAGACTTTGGATTTGAACTCACTGTAGTTACTTTCTGAGTTGGAGCATCCAGCTATTCTCTTTTCATTCAGGGTCATTAGTCCTTCAGCCCCGCTTAGTCCTTACTGCTGACTGATGTTTAAGTGTCTAAACACACCTGAAGTTCTTCCATCTCCTTACCTTTGCATTTGAAAACTTGGTCTGCTTCAGGGATGAGATTCAATTGCGGACTCCCACTGGAAGCTTACCCTTTACAATATAATCACATCATTCCGATCTAGAATTCTATTTTAATTAATTAATTTAAAAAACAGGATTTTTCTGTGTAGATCTGGTTGTCCTGGAGCTTACGCTGAAGACCAAGCTGGCCTCAAACTCAAATTTGCCGGCCTTTGCCTCCCAAGTGCTGGGATTACACTCATGCATCACCACTGCCCAGCTAGATTGAGAATTGATGTATTTCATGAACTGAAAATTTAAAATCAGAACAAGATTTCTTGTGTTACGTGCAGATTTTAAAATAAGGCATACTCTTCTCTTTAAAAAGGTACTAAAGGTGATGCATCGGAAGAAAAGGCAGAATTTGGAAATAAACATATTTATTAAAATAGCAGTCGAGTTGTGTATTCTGAGAAGACATAAAGAGCAGTGATAAAGCGTGTGCTTTGGAGCCAGGTGACTAATTCAAATCATCTGTTCAGCGTTTACACGGTAGATCACTTAAGGCATAAAGTTTGCCTCCTTATTTAAAGAATGAGCTAAGGGATCAGGGATGTCTATCAGTGGAGGGTGGAAGCGACAGTTCAGTCTTTTTAGTCAGCTGTAGGGTGGATGTAGTTCAGTTTGTAAAGTGCTTGCCTGCCCTGCATGAGGCTCAGAGCTTGGCCCCTACTCGGCAGCGCACGAAACAGTCTGTAAGAAGGAAGCAAGTGGATCAGAAATTCAAAGTCGTTCTTGCCTAAATGGGAAGTTGGAGGCTGTTTAGAGACCCTATCCTCAGGCCTCCATGGGCCCTTTTCTTTCTTCCTAATCCCAGGACAGATCATTTTTGTTGTCAAAATAATTTGTATTTTCTACCCTGATGATACTTTGTTTTTGTCTGCATCTTTCTTTTCTTGTTTTAAAAGTTGCATTTATGTGTCAGGGTGTTCAGTCTGTATGTAAGTCTGTGTCTTGTACCTGTAGGATTAAGAAGAGGGCAGCAGATTCCTTGGGACCAGAGTTAACAGATGTCATTGTGTGGGTACTGAGAATTCGGCCTGGGTCCACCAGAATAGCAGCCAGTGACCCTAATCTAGATGAGCAACCTCTCCAACCCCTTCTTGCTTTTAACATCACCTATTTAAAAATATGTGTCTATTTTTATCATTTTTGCTTAGGTAAATTTATGCATAGATAAGTAAATATGCGTGCCAGTGCCCTTGGAGGTCCAAAGAGGGTGCTGGGGTTTTAATAAAGGCAGTTGGTACTGCTCAATGAGCAGGGAATGTTGGTAGTTGAATTTGAGTCCCCAACAAGAGCAGTATGTACAGCCTGGTGAAGGCAGAGGCAGGTGGATCTCCATGTTTGAGGCCAGCCTGTTCTACAGAGCTAGTTCCATGACAGCCAGGGCTGCATAACAGAGAGACTCTGTCTCAAAACAAATGACAAACAAAGAGCAAGATGTATTCGTAATGGCCTCTTAATGTGACAATGTGACTGAGCCATCTCTGTAGATCCAGTATTACCCCTGCTTGAACAAAAAACATTGTTATGTGGTGCATGATTGTAATAGGATGAAAGCCCTTTGGAAGGTGCCTATCCCGTACTATATGCCCAATAAATATAACTATAATTTTCTTTGGGAAAATTAGTGCTAAAATTGAAATTCATCCCTTACATAAAATGTGACCATCGTGAAATTATTTCCTCTTGATAGTTTTTTTTTTAAGATTTATTTACTATATATACAGTGTTTTTTCTGCATGTACACCTGAATGCTAGAAGAAGGCCCCAGATCTCAGTATAGATGGTTGTGAGCCACCATGTGGCTGCTGGGAATTGAACTCATGACCTCTGGAAGAGCAGACAGTGCTCTTAACCTTCGAGCCATCCCTCCAGCCCCCCTCTTGATAGTTTTACAGTAATAAAATATTAAGATGACAGAAAAAAAAAAACCCACAGTACTATTAGCACAGTCTAGCTGTGTTAGCAATTTTTAGTTCAGCTATTTGTGGTCTTTTTGCCTTATGCATTGATTCTTTAATGTACAAATATATTGCAGTTATAGCACACTTGAGAACTAGAGAGTATTTGGATATGCAGAAGGGACCTGTTGTAGCAATTAAGAGTTTTGGGTACTTGAAATAAGTCACTGGCTATGGAGATGGTGGGAGACTTAGTTATTTTCTGAGCTAGAATCAACAAACTTTGGTGTGGTGGCTTCAAAATTATTTTTAGTTTTGGTTCCTGAAAAGAGGTAGTGGAAATTAAAGGGTGTATTTTGGGGGGGAAGAGACTAGGTTTTGTACATGTTGGGGTTTGAGACTTGAATAGGCCATCCAGGTGAAAATATAAAATAGGGATTTGAAATATACAGCAAGGGCTTGAAGTAGTATGCTGGTGCTAATCTGTCTGGAACTTGAATTAGGGAGTACCCTAGAAGAGTATTTAAATAGTTAAACATGGTGCTTAATTGGTTAGGTGTAGTATTCTTTCAGACATGCATATCTGGTTTCCTTATTTGTGGAATAAATGAGTTTACTGAAACAGAGGATGAATAAATAAATAAAATTAGTGAAGATTATTTCAGTGATTCTTGAAATGCTAAGCATGAGCTTATTGGATATGTTAAGGAGACTGTGTTACTTGATTTTAGCTAACATGTAGGAAGGTAAAGATTAAGGAGTATAAATCTTAGGGGAGATGGCTTAGCATATATGTATGCATACACACACACACTACTCTTATAGAGGACCTGAGTTGGTTTGCAGTATCCACATTGGATGGTTCACAAGAGATCCAATGTCTTCTTCTGGCCTCCTCAGCCCCATAACTAAAGATAAAATAAAATGCCAAGCATAGTGGCACATGCCTTTAATCCCAGTGCTCACGGGCAGAGGCAGATGGATCTCTGAATTTGAAGCCAAACAAAGTAAAATAAAATCCTTTAAAAAAAAAAAAAAATCAGCACAATGCAAACAAGTCTCAAGTCTTGGATATTTGAAAGTGACTAACTGGGACTGTGGCCAGTAGTTTAGTTGTTAGAGGGCCTGTCTGGCTTGCTTGATCTCCAGCACATCAGCAACTGAACGTTGTGGAGGGCGCTCATGTTTAAGGTCAGGTTGGGCTGCATGAGGCCGGGTCCTGGGAGAGAGCCTGTAATTTGATTAAATGACACATTACTTTCCTGACAATACGGAACAACATTTAATTGGCATTCAGGTGCATACAGTCCGCATCATTTAGTATGTTGGGCATTTTCCTATGTGCAGTGTGATGGCTTATCACATCATTAAAAGCTTGCTTTGTTTTGTTGTTTAACTAAAAATAAAGATCTTTTGTTGTTTTGAGGTAGATTGTCATGTAGCCCAGGCTGACCTCAGACTGTGTAGTCAAAGATCACCTTTAACCTCTTGACCCTTGTGCTACATTTCCTAAGCCCTGGCATTACAGATGTGTAGCACAACCAGCTCAGAAATGGATCTTAATGTGAACACTAAAGTGTAGAAAGTTTGTAATCCTGCACTCTTACTATATATCTTTGAAGGGTTTTTTTTGTTTTGTTTTGTTGTTTTGTTTTTTGTTTTTAGTTACATTGGGGAGAGGGGTCAATCTTCCTTTCCTTTTCTGTCTTCAGTTTAATGCTGTATTAACCAAAATTGCTACTTGAGGGAGACCCAGCTCAGGCCTAGCATGGCTTCTCTGATTTCTTCCCTCAGAAGACCTGTCCTGCATTCCACTAACTCTCTGAAGGGATGACTCATGAGTTGGTGAATATAGAATCCTTTAAAACAAACCAGGGCCTAAAAGACAGTGTGTAAGCATGTGTTAGGAAAGAAGGAACAAATAGTACACTTGAGAGCAAAGAATCAATTTGTTTCTTTTTTATTTGTAAAATGATTAAATGTGTTTGTTTTTTAGACCTTATTGCAATATGCAAGCAACAAGAACGCGTCCGAGCACATTGTGTACCTTCTGGAGGTATACCGCCTTGCCATCCAAAGCTTTGCCAGCGCACGTCCATTTTTAACTACTGAATGTGAAGATGTCCTCCTAGTGCTTGGCAGATTAGTCCTGTAAGTTTAAGCACTTAAATTACTTAAGAGCTGAGTACTATTGGTTGTGCTGTTTGCCTGACTCCTCTTTTCAGTGTATTATTTGCTCTGCAGAGCACCGATTCCCTCTGCTGGGAGTCTTCACCCTAAGTTCCCAGGAGATAATAAAGTTCAAGTGAAGCTCCAGTTAAACACTGTGCAACCGTCTTTAGACTCCCTTTTCTTACCAGGCTTGTCCTCCAAGTACGTTTTCCTTCGCTTTCCCTTAGGTATAAATTGTGTGGTAAACAACTTATTGTGACTGTGACCAAATGCTTTAGACAGAAGGATTATTTTGGCTCAGTTTCAATGGTTTTAGTCCATCTTGAGAAGGAGGCCTGGGCAAGTTGGACTGTCCTCACCCTGAAGGACAAAGCAGAGAGAGAATACCTGCAGGCTGGGCTTGCTCCCTTACTCTCATTCTTTCCCTCTCTCTGAAGATTTATTTATGAGTGTAGGTATGATTTACACATGAGTATTCTATTTGTATGTATGTTTGTATGACAGATGAGGGCATCATATCACATCATAGATGGTCATGAGCCACCGAGTGGTTGCTGGGAATTGAACCTCGGGAAGAGCAGCCATTGTTGTTAACCACTGAGCCATCTCTCCAGCCCCCGTTATCCTCCTGTAATCCATCGGACGTCAGGCTTTAGATGGTACTTCTTCCCTCAGCTGAAGTCTCCTTTTAAGTTAATCATTTGTGGAAATGCTCCCATAGATACGCTCTGCCCACCTTCCAGAAATCTCAAGCTAAGATATTTGGTAGTCAGAATTAATTACCATACATTCAGGATCTGGAAACTGGTTATCTCTGAGAATACCATATACTTTGGAGAAGATACTGTGAAACCTTGCAACTTAATTACATCATTTGAACTAAAAATAATTTTACCAGCACAAAATCTCAGTATAGTAAAGGCACTCTAGGTGTCCAAGGTCATTTAGCTGCTTTAATATTAGGTTGCATAAAAGAAGACAAAATTACACCATTAACATTGTTTATTTTATCAAAAACTATTGGTGTGTAGGCTGATACTGTCTCTTTTATATCCTGCATTGTTGAGTGAGATGCATGCTGGTCAGGGTGATCTGTTGCTTTTGTCTAGCCTGTTGGTGAATGACATCACACTTTTGTAGAGGATTAGCATTCCCTCACAGAGAACCCTGTCTTGGGGTTAAAAAAAAAAAGAAAAGACAGACAAAATCCTTTCCTGTTACTTCTCTGTGCCTAGGTAGTGGTTAGGGTAGTAAGAAACTTTTTTTGCTTCATTTTTAGAAGTGAAGAAATCATCTGCTTCCTCTGCAAATGATAGAAACTAATGTGGCTAACAGCCTATGTCTCTTTATCATGTTCAGCCAAACTCACAATGTCCTGAGATCTTGGTTTTGGTCTGTAGGTCTGAATAACCTCCCTATACAAACTAACACTCCTTGGAATATGACTTTTTTGTTTGTTTGTTTGTTTGTTTTTGGAGGGCTCTTATATTTCTAAAATGCATTAGAATGTCATAGTTTACTTCTGCTTTTTTTAATACTTGAAAAGCCAATGGAGTAATTTCGGAGAAAAATTTATGGAGTGTAAGTGTTTTTTGGTTTTTTTTTTCTTTTTTTTTTTTTTTTGCGTATAAGGATTATTTTTGCATATTTGTTTCATGCTATACTGAATTACTGTAATCTCCTTATATACTTACAGAGTTATTTGTATTGTAGGAGTTGTTTTGAATTACTGCTTTCAGTGTCTGAAAGTGAACTGCCCTGTGAGGTCTGGGCACCATTCCTTCAGTCTCTACAGGTGAGTCCATTTTAATTTTTAAATTATTTTTATTTGTGTGTTTGTTTATTGGCTTTTTGAGACAGGGTTTCTCTGTGTAGCCTTGGCTGTCCTGGACTCAATTTGTAGACCTGCTGGCCTCTAACTCACAGCAATCTGCCTGCCTCTGCCTCCCCAAAGGAGCCACAGCGCCCAGCTGTTGAGTCCATTTTAATTAAAAAAAAAAAAAAGTCTCTGCATAGTTGCCCAATTAATTATTCTCAGCAAAGTAAACTTTGAAACTTAAAAAGGCTAATTACATATTCATACATTTATGATTATTAAAGTAAAATATTCAGATTGTTCATAGCATAGTGCCTTGCCAATCAGTATAAATCTCTTAAGTGAATCAAACTAGTTACAGATTCTATTCATACAGTATACTTAACAGGAGACAGTGGGCTCTCACCTCCTTTTTGGTTTTTCAAGACAGTTTCTCAGTGTAGTTCTGGCTGTTCTGGACTCACCCTGTAGACCAGGCCTGCCTCTGCACCCCAAGTGCTGTGATCACAGACGTGAGCCAGCACACCTGGTTCGAGGGCTCTTACCTTTGTAGGTAGATGAGCCAATTAGAAAATGGCAAGTGTCCTGCCTAGCAACAGGTGTCAAGTGATCTGTTAAGAGTAGAAACTGAGAAGACATTTTAAAAATATAGTTAGGAACTAGAGAGATGGTTCAACTAGTAAAGCGTCTGCTTTCAAGCATGAAGACCTGAGTTTGGATCCTCAGAACCCATGTCAAAAGCCAGGTGTGGTACCGTAGGCACATACTCCCAGGGATGGCAAAGTAGGAGACAGAGCAAAGAAGATCCCTAGAGCTCATATCCACCTAGCCTAGCCTACTTGGCAAAGTTCCAGGCTCGAACAAAGAAAGCTGATGAGCTGGGTGTGGTGGCGTACACTTGTAATCCCAGCACTCAGTGAGACAGAGGCAGGCCTGGTCTACAAATTGAGTCCAGGACCGCCAAGGCTACACAGTAAAATTCTGTCTCAAAAAAGAAAGAAAGAAAGAAAGAAAGAAAGAAAGAAAGAAAGAAAGAAAGAAGAAAGAAAGAGAGAGAGAGAGAGAGAGGGAGGGAGGGAGGGAGGGAGGGAGGGAGGGAGAAAGGAAAGAAAAGAAAGTAGTAAAATACCAGAGGACCAACACTAATGTTGACCTAAATGTGCACATGCCTGCATATACATACACACACACACACACACACACACACACACACACACACAAATAGACATCAGATAACACCAATCATTTAATTAGTGACCACTAATTAAGGGTCAGCGCTCTGTACTTCCTTTTTAAATATTTTACTGTATTTAATCAAGTAAACCTTACAGTGTGGAGAATCCCCATTTGCAACAAGGAGGCACACATAGGAAAGTTAGCTTGCCCAAAGTAACACCCACCATCAGGTTCAGAATCCTTTACTAACCGGGTCATCAGGGCCCACATCTTAACGGTATCTTGAGCCTGCTTCATATGCGTACCGGTAAAGATCTGAGTATTAAAAGCATACTTATAGTATAGGAATTTGTTTCCTCTGGAGTACATACTATTAAGTGAAATGATTGCAGTGTTTTTCTCCGTGGGAGAAGAGAATTTCCTTGGCTGTTTTAAACCCTGTGATGTGGTCCTGATTTCTCACATATTCAAACAGCCATTACAGTCATCTTTCATGTATGGCATGTTGACTTCTGCTTTTGTTTTGGGGTTTATTTGGGTTTTGCTTTCTTGTTTGTTTGTTTGTTTGTTTGTTTGTTTAAACAGATGATCATACCATGCGGCTAAGCCAAAATCCAAGAGCCAGACTGCCCTTGAACTTTATCTGTAGCTAAAGCAGTCCTCAACCTTGTGACACTCCTGCCCTCGACTCCTGAGTGCTGAAATTACAGGCATGCAGCACCTAGCCCAGATGAGCACAAGTATTTTTGTCTTGACGCTTTGAGACCTAAATAGTTTGGGTCCTGGGATGACACATTCTAGAAAGGCAGATGTCATTAATTCTTTTAGTGTGTTAGTATTTTTATTATCTCTTCTCTAGACAGAATACCTTCATAAGCTTCTTTATTTTCTTAGAATGTTTGCCTGAGTAAAAGTAAGTGTCGCCTCCCCAAGTGGAAGTTTTTAGTAGTTATGTAACACGAAGGATTTTTTTTGATCTGTGTTCAGTAAAATTAATGAAATAACATTTCGGATAAATAAGAGGCTTGGTCCCTATTAAAATCTGAAATGTGAAAGTAAGTTTTCTCATTTAGTGTGTCAAATGGACAAACAGTACATGGCATTCTGTATACTTTTGGCGAAAAGAAACAACTTTTGTTTTGTTTTTGAGGTAAGGACTTGCTATGTATGTATCTTGGGCCAGCTTTGAACTTTTTATCCTCTTTTTCCCACCTCCCAAGTGCTCTGATTTATAGGCATGCCACCATACCTGGCTTTTGGTTTTTGTTTTATATGATGTTCTGTCTCCACCCAGAATAAAAATTTGTATCAGCGAAGGCCTCAGACAGCACCTATGTTGACTGATGTGGGCAGCTTCTCCATGCCTCTTCTGTGTGTATTAGAAAGCACACTCCAAACATGTTTTTGTTCTTCTTGTTTCCAGGCTGGAGATTAAGCATGTGTGGCTTTGCTCATGCTGTGTGAGCACTCTTACACTGAGCTATGTTTCTTGCCTGATAAGGATTTTTATTGTCTGTGGTATTTAATTGTTCTTTGAGATAACATCTCTATATGTTACACCTAGGCTGGACAGGAACTTTGTAGCCCAGGCTGGCCTTGAACACATAACACACCTATGCTGTTCTTTGGTTAGTTTTTATTATGAGCATGCAGTTTATTCTACATGTTGATCTTCCTCTTTGATAAGACCACATGAGATCCTTCTCTGCCTGTGACCATAAATTATTTGGCTAAATATCTCCTATTTGTTTTAATGGTATGAAACTGAACAACTTATGCCATATCAGTGTTGTTTATTTCAGTGTGTGACAACTGTACTTTAAAAACCTCTGCTGGTAGGATGGCTTAGTGGGTGAGGGTGCTTTTTTTTTTTCCTGAGCCTGACATGACTTTAAGCTTTAGAGTGCACTTGTTAGAAGGAGAGAATTAGCTGCCATGCGCTGTCTGCTGACCTGCGCGGGTACTCTTGCACACACATCCCTAATAAAAAAGCATTTTTTAAATTTCATAAGTACAAGGTTTTCAAGTACCTTTGGTGCAATTAGTCAAATGCCTACTAACAACAAAAGTGGAGCAACAGATGAAAAAGTAAACTATTCAATGAGGCAGCTCCTGGCCTTGGCTCTAATTCCTTTGGAGGCTGAGGATCATTTAATCCCACAGTCCTGGGGAAAGTGGTAACCTATCAGATTCCGAGAGATGGGTGGGGAGAAGAAAGTATTAAAACCATTTGTCATGGTAGTGATAATGTTTTATTTCTTCCCTCCCTCCCACCCCTCCCTCCCTCCCCTTTAGAAACAAGGTTTCACTGTGTGGCCTTGTCTGTCCTGGAACTCTCTATGTAGACCAGGCTGGCCTCAGAGATCTGTCTGCCTTTGCCCTGAGTGCTGAGATTAAAGGCATGTGCCACCGTTAACTCGCTTAATATTTTCTGTCAGTGTGCTGTCATAGACATTATAGATTCCTGACAGAAAATTCTGAAATTTTCATGTAGATTTTTTTGTCTTCATTGCAAAGTAAATATCTGTCTTATGTTCAGGGGAAAGTCTAAAGACCTGTCAAGCTGTTAAAGGAAAATTGCCGTGTTAAATAATGCTAAAATGATATTAAATAATTACAAAATAAATATTGGGATTAGTAAACTATTACTAGAAATCTCCTATCTAGATAAGGTTTTACATAGCCTAGACTACCTTGAACTCTTGATGTTCCTGCTTCACTGCTACTTACTGATTGCTGGAAGTGTGCCACTTTTCCCCTGGTCTTACTATGTAGCCCTGGCTGGCTTAGAGTTCCAGATGTGCCTGCTTCTGCCTCTCAAATGCTGAGATTAAAGGCATGTGCTACTATACTGAGGAGCAGTTGCATTTAAAAAAAAAAAAAAAAACAGTAATAACCAGGACCTTAAGATGTTTTGTGTAGAGGCACCTCTTATTTAATTATTACATTAACAAGAATTTAAGTGGTTGGAAATCAGGGCTAGAGCTGAAGCTCAGCAGTAGACAGCTTGTGTAGCATGCATGAGGTCCCCCCCCCCCCCCCGTGTCATACAGCAATTATTGCCATCAGTAATTATTTTTGTCTTCAAGAGTATGCCGCCTGTGTGAATACTGAACAGGCCATTAAATGAAAGTTCTAGCAGTGGCCTTAAAAAAAAAAATTAAGTTTGCTACTGCCAAGATTATTAGGTCTGGCCATCTTAATTACTAGGACATTTCAGATACTCACTCAGGTATAAATTGATTGTGATAATTCTACATGAGGGAAAGTCATGAAACGTTTTGAGTACATTTTAAACTTGGTTAGAAATACCCCAATAGAAAAGCACAAATATTTGAGGTTAATTTCTCTATTGAGTTATAAGTCCTTTTCATTTTATTGATATTTAAACTAGACTGAGAAGACAAAGCTTTTTTATTAGCCTCTCTTCTAAATATACTGTTTTTGTTTTAGGAGTCACATGATGCATTGTTGGAATTTGGGAATAATAATCTACAAATACTGGTTCATGTTACAAAAGAAGGAGTGTGGAAAAACCCTGTTCTCCTTAAAATTCTATCTCAACAGCCAGTAGAAACAGAGGAAGGTAAGTCTTAAAACTTCACTGACCATGTTAAGTTCTGCAGGAATTAAAATTTTGTACCTGAATTTTTGTTTGTTCTGTTTTGTTTTTCTAAATAGTAAGAAATAAGTAGTAAAAACTGAGGTGGGGGAGGAGTGGGGTGGCTGGGTAGGTGTTGCACACTGGAATCCCAGCACTCTGGAGAGACAGGAGGATTGGTTTTAGGTCAGTCTGTTAGCCGACATAATGGAGACTAGCCCCTGTTACAGTGAGAACCTGTCAAACAACAATGATTAGTATTTGATACTTTCCTTTTTTTCCTTAAGAATTCTTATATACTCTTAGTGTTGTATGAATGCCTCTGTATCTTTTCTTATTTTAAGTTTCTGAGATGAAGATGAAATTGTTACATTTCTAGGGTAACAAGAGATTTCAGAACAATACCTCAGTTAGCTAACATTTCATTAAGTGTGACTACTGTGTTCATATTATTAGGCCTTTTTTTATAGTAAGGTATTTTTTTTTCTTCAATTAATTTTTAAATTGTTGTTGGTGGCACACAACCTTAATCCCAGCCTTCAAGAGGCAGAGGCAAGTGGATCTCTTGAGTTTGAGGCAACCTGGTCTACAAAGTGAGTCCAGGACAGCCGGGGCTACCCAGAGAAATCCTGTGAAAAGAAAAAAATAAAATGTTGCTGGGCAGGTGTGCATGATGTAGCCTGTGTTGAGAGGACAGATTAATAGGCTAGGGTCTCTCCTTCCACCTTTTCACTCTGGGGCTCTTACCTCCGGTTGCCAGGCAGTCTTGCCAGCCCCTCAGCTGTTGTTGATTTTCTATTGGCCATGTCCTTTGAGGACTTGTTTGGGAAAAAAATGGTTTTCCTTTGTAAATGTAGGCAAGTGGAGACTTAACATGTTACCAGTAAGAGCTGTTAGAGTCACACCTTGCATAATGGTGGGGTATGTTCTAAGAAATAAGTTACAGTTTCATATGTACACGTCGAAGTGTGCTCAGTTACACACTTTTTGAAGTCAAGACCACCAGTAAATATGAAATCCTTGAGGTTGATGTTGACTAGCACAGGACAGCATTCTGCTTTACAGTAAACGTTAATAAGTAGGAGTACAGTCCATAAAAATTACAGTGTAGTAAATATATAAGCTGGAAACATGATTTATCATGTACTTCCTGATTTTATTTCGTGTACTTTTTGTGAAACTGTCAGTGTGGTAGGTCTGTTTATATCAGTATCATCACACAGCGATGCATTGTATCAAATGTTCCGATGTTCTTGTCACTAAGTGGCGAGAAATTGTTGTTTAAGGGTTTGTTTTTATTTTATGTGTATTTTGCCTGCCCGTATGTATGTGTACCACATCCATGCCTGGTGCCCACAGAGGCCTGAAGCAGTGTCAGGCTTCCCTTGGAATTGGAGTTACTGGTGGTTGTGAGCCACCATATGAGTGCTGGGAATTGACCTGGGTGCTCTACAAGAGCAGTTGTGCTCCTAAGGATGGAGCCATCTCCAGCCCCCTTCTTTATAGTATTACAAAAGGGTCTTACTATGTAGTCCTGGCTGGACTTGACCTGACAGACATCTACTTTCCTCTGCCTCCAGAGTTCTAGGATTAAGCTTTGTTTTGCATTCAAAAGGCCCAAAGTCTGTAAGTGCCACTTGACTCTCAGACTGAGTTGATTGGAATGCTAGTTTGTCTGTATGTATATATATATATGTCCCACATGTGTGCCTGCTGCCTGTTAGCCAGGAGAGAGGGTCAGATCCCATGGGAGTCCCGTGATGGCTGGGAAGTGCCATGCTGCCATGTAGGTGCCGGGCACTGAATCTGGGTCCTCTGCAAGAGCAGCAAGTGTTCTTAGCCAGTGAGTTCTTTCTCCAGCCCAAGGCCTTGAGGTTTTTGTTTTGTTTTTTTTAATCAACCTCCCAAGTGTTCAGATTACAAGCCTGCAGCACCTTGCCTAGCTAAGAGCTTCTTTTGTTTTTTAAAGGTTTATTTAATTATGTATATATGGGTGTGTCTGTGTGGGTATGTGCGTAGAATTACAGTGCTCAAGGAGATCAGTGGTTGGAATCACCTGGAGCTAGAGTTACAGACAGTTGTGAACCATCTGATGTGAGTTCTGGGAATTGGGCTTTGGTCCTCTGGAAGAGCAGTATGTGCCCTTAACCACAGAGCCATCTCCCCAGCACTAAGAACTCTTTTTAAATTAAACCTTAAATGTGATTGTTTGCAGATGATAAAGTATGTTGCTGTTAGCAACTTTATTTCTTCTTCTCAGCACCTGTGGCTGGGATCAAAATCCGGCCTAAAAATTGACAAGTGTTCTGCCACAAAGCTACATTCCTGGCCACACCTCTTTTCTAAAATTTTTACATATGTGTGCCACAGCATGTGCAGAGGTCAGAGGACAACTTTGTTAAGTTTTGAAACACGTGTATTCACACAGTTCCCATTTTATTTGTGGTGCTAAGCATAAACCAAAGTACCTTGGACATGCAAGATAAATGCTTTGTTGAACTGCCTTTTTTTTTTTTTTTAACAGATTAATGTATTGACAAGTAAATAAGAAATAGGTATCTAAGAAATAGAGATAATTTTTTCAGAAAGGAAAAGAAGTTAGGCAGGGTGGTACAGACTTTTAATATCAGCGCCCCAAGGCAGAGGCAGGTGGATTAACTGCACTGCCTCATTGAGCAGGAAGCTCTTTAGTGCTGGGGCCACTGCCTTCTGTGAGAGTCCTGGTATCAAACTCAAGCCCTTACGTGCAGAGCAAGTGCTTTTATCCAGCATACATCTCCCCAGCCCTTGAAAGGACTTTTTTATTATTAATTTAGTAATTTACTTATCTTTTAGAAGCTTTTGGGTGGGTTTGTTTGTTTGTTTGTTTTTGCCTGAATGTATGTCAGATCCCCTGGTACTGATGTTATAGACAGTTGTGAGCTGCCATGTGGGTGCTAGGAGTTGAACCTGTCTCCTCTGGAAAATCATCTAGTGTTCTTAACTGGGGAGCCATTTCTTCATCCCCTGAAGTGATTTTTAAATTCAAGGTTGCGCTTTGTAAGCCTGGCGTGGTGGTGCACACCTGTAATCCCAGCACTCTGGGAGGCAGAGGCAGGCAGATTTCTGTCAGTTTGAGGCCAGCCTGGTCAACAAAGCAAATCAGGACAGCCAACGCTACACAGAGAGAACTCTCAGAAAACAAAACAAAAAAGCAATAAATATGACAAGCCCTTATTCTGTGCTCTGTGGTAAGAGATGGAAAGTGCTGTGCAAACTTAGCAAGACGGGGGCTTAAATGTAGCAGTCCTGTTCGCAGGGGTGTTGCCTCCTGTGGGATTCGTAAGCTGCTCCAAGCTTTGAGGCAGATCTTGCAGGGTCTGCAGTTAGGCAGAACAGGATGAGGGGGAGACGGAGCGATAATGAGAAGACTTTAAAGACCTGCAAGGTCAGGGACCGGTAACTCCCGGCTCCCTGAAGAAAGGAGCAGCATGGAAGAATGTTACGTAGTTGTGGGTTTTGATACTTGACGTAACATTACTGAAAACAAAAGAATAAAGAATATTGATAGGGGAGCTATAATAATGAACTATTTTGTGTATTTTAATGACTGTAAGTCTAAAATGGAAAAGGCTAAGGTAAATGTTTTCCCTTTATGACTTCTGACTTTGACTTCATTTTATACAATTTAAAAGCAAAAGCGTATACTAAAATCGAAGCTCAGCCTGGTAAATCTAAGTCTCCAGAGTTGGAACCCTGAAGTATAGTTAAAAGCAGATCCAACTTGTAGAGAGAACGGTTTGACAGTATGGGCCAGAATTACTGAACAAAGCCTTTAACCTAGTAATCTCACTTCATGGACTTTGTTCTATATGTTCATTGATGAAATGACCCATGCTGTGCATGGGCTTGTGAATTGCATCATTATTGATGACTGCTAAAGATTGGAAACCACTTATAAATGGATCTGTAGGGAATCATTGAGATGACTTATAGTACGTCCACATAGTGTCGTTTCATTAGGTGGAAAGCAAAAATAAGACAGCTCTAAGAGATTGGTGGTAGAATGAGCTATATCATGTACTTAGTTGGTCAAGAAAGGAAGCATTTATGGAACAGTACAGAAGTTAGAATTGTTTCTCTGGGAGGGAACCAGAACATTGTAGAACATTGATGTCAAAATAAGAGGTTTGCTTATTTGTTTGTTTGTTTGTTTGTTTGTTTTAAATGAATTTTTCAGTCTGGAGAGATGGCTCCATAGGTAAGAGCGCTCATTTGTTGCTCTCAAAGGGAGCCTAGCTTGAATTCTCAGCACACACTACTCTCTCTCATTTCCAGATACTCACATGGTACACATTGAAGCACACAGATCTGAAAATTATATACACATAGATGGATATTATACCAAACTAGTGGTACACACCTTTAATTCCAACATCCATGAGGTAAAGGCAGGTGCATCTCTTTGAGTACAACAAGGCCAGCTAGGTCTACCTAGCAAGCTGTTGAGCCAGCCAAAGCTGCATAGTGAAGCCCTGTTTCAAAAAAAGAAGGAAAGAGAGAGAGAGAAAGAGAAAAAGAAAGAAAAGAAAACAAACAGCTTTGCCCCATAGTGCTTGTAGGTTGTCCTAGAAGTCTTTTCTTTTTTGTTTTGTTTGTTTGTTTTTTGATACAGGGTTTCTCTTATCGTCTTGGTGTCCTAGACTCACTTTGTAGACCAGGCTGGTCTTGAACTCACAGAGATCCGCCTGCCTCTGCCCTCTGAGTGCTTGGGATTACAGGCCTGCACCATCGCCCCTCGCTGTACTAGAAGTCTTAAAGTCTTGTTTGGGTCCCAGTGGTAGGATTACAGACATATACCACCATCCCTGGCTTGGGCAGTAATTTTAGCTGTGTATGTGTACACATATATTTTATCTTTTAGAAAATAAGTTTAAGTTACATATATAATTTAAAAGCTAGAGGAGGATTTTTGTTAGGAAAAAATTAAAGTTCCAGGAAATGGTGGCACTCACTTTAATCTCAACAAAGGCAAGTGGATCTCTTGAGTTCAAGACCAACATTGATCTACATAGAGATCCTATATCAATTTTTTTTTTTTTAAGTTCTATAGTTAGATCTAATAAGTCAGAATCTGCATTAAAAGAAGGCCTCCCTCCCCCGGTCAGGAGGCATTTTTTAAGTCTGAGAAGCAATGTCTTAGATTAACCACCTAAAGCATAAAACAGCCAGCTTGCTTGAATGCTGCACTTCAACCTTTGTTCTTTAGGTAAAGCTGTGTAATGTCACAGACTAGGTGAGCAGCTTTGTAGAGCTGAGGACTTGGCTGAGCACTGTATATTAGTGCTCTGAGCTGCATTTTCCAAAGTGTGTACTAAACCAGGAATTTATATTTTACAAGGGACTAATACTCATAAAAGGGTTCTCTGGTCAAATCAACTTGGGAAATTCTGGGCTAAGTACACATGAACAGTTTTAGTCATTGCAGGACTGTTCAGAGATTTGACCAAGGAATCCTTTTTTTTTCTAGGACTATCTCTCAGGTCTTTTGGTCGGTGGAACACACTTTGAGAAATGCCTGGTTTAGAGGAAACAGCACCACTGGCTTTGGAATCCTTGGCAAGTTACCTAACTTCTCTGAACATTAATTTTCTAACCTTAATCTGTGGACATTACTTGCCTTGGTGGTGGTGTGAAGAATAAGTGAGAGGTATATGAGAACATTTAGCATAAAACTTGGTACCTCATACATGTCCAATTGGTGATAGTTAATATTGTGTAGGTCACCTGCTTCATTTTCTTGAACTTATGTACACTTACAGTTGATTTCACTATTCTTTACTGTTCTTTACTAGACTTACCAGAAAGTGAGATGGGACGTGATCAAATAATTTTTGAAATATTGACAGTTTCATTATTCACGTATTATCCTGGTGTTTAGAATAAAACTAACTAGCATGGAAATTGTTTTAGGTTTTTTTTTTTTTTTTTTTTTTTTTTCTTGCCTCTGTTAAAGGAGTCTTGAGACTAGAATAAACACCATTTATAGCAACTCAGGGTTTAATAACAAGCCATTTGGAGGTAGAGGCAGGAGAATCATGAATCAAAGGTCATCCTTGGCTGTATAGTGAGCTTGAGGCCGGGCTGAGCTCCATCAGTCTCAGAAGAAAAAAAGGCAAAGCAGAAAGATGAAAGTGTCATCACCACTCTGCCATGTAGTATATTATATTTTGCATTTTTCCTTTTTTCTAGTTAACAAATTGATTGCACAAGAAGGACCTTCCTTTCTACAAATGCGAATCAAACACTTGTTGAAATCTAACTGCATCCCCCAAGCTACTGCTTTATCAAAACTGTGTGCAGAGTCTAAAGAACTCTCACAGGTGTCGTGTTTTCAGCAAGCCTATATCACGTGTTTGTGTTCCATGCTTCCCAGTGAAGAGGCTATTCAGGAGGTGAGTACATTAGGTCTGCTGCAGGCGTGGCGTGCCAGCACAGATGCTGCATGTTTTATTCACTCATCCAGAGGGAAAGCCAGGGTTCATCTTTTGTGCTTTAGGTATGTTTAACTTCTTTAGATTGAACGTGAAGTTAGTTACAGGGGTAGGTGGATCTCTAAAGCAGGTAATTAAGAGTGTACAAGTGATACTTAGAAGTGTTTGAGTGATGGTTTTCTGTGGGATCTTCAGATGTAAAAGTAGCTTTTTTTCTGACAGTACTGATTTTACTGGATTTAGGAAATTAATAAATAATTCAAGCAATAATCCAAGGAGAGTGAAACTTAATTTTAACTTTGTTAACACGTTGTGCTTTTACCTTTGAAACACACAAATGCAGGACTCTAAGTTCCATGAATATATTTTAGTACTAATTAACTGGTTAAACTGGATACCATAGAGTATAATGTTAATAACATGGTTGAGTCTTTAAAACCTTTATCAATTGCATCATTTTTAATGAAACATGAATTATTTTCTTTAGACAATTTTGAATTAGTTATCTCTAAATGTTTAATAAGTCATGCAGAAAAAAATAGGAATGCTTTACTTCCTTATCTACCTTTAATCTCAGCTGCCATTTCAAATTTGACCTATGAAGTCTTGTTTTATTTCTACACTGAAACATCTTTGTTTATAATTGCTCATGTCTACACATACGTGTATACACACGTGTGGTGTATTTTTATAAGCATGCATGCCATGACACTCATGTGGATGCCGGAGGACAAGTTTTGATGTTAATTCTTTTCTTTACCTGGATTTCAGGGAGCTTGGGTCACCAGCATTGTTTAGTAGGTACCTTTCCCTGATGAACCAGCTTCCAGCCCTGCCCAGAAGTTTCGTATTTCTTACTAACTGTAGGCATCTCAAAGATTGTGTTCTCTACTATATAGTAGTTCCTAAATTTTAATTTTAACCTGTACCCTGCTTTCGTTTTGCTTCATTCTCTACTGTACGGACTTTCACCAGTACCAACCAGGATTCATTGTCCCTATGACCGTTTCCGTCCTTCCTCATCCCCATCATATACTCACTTCTCTCCATGCTCTGATTTTTGGTAGTTCCTCTGTTGTTCTTGTCCTTAATTGTATCTGATTGACTACCCTCAGTCTTTACCTACTCTGTTATATTTGCCTGCATCCACAGGGTCAGACAGACTGAGAAAAGCTTTTAAATCAGTTTTACTGCATGTATTTCTTTAGTCCACTTACCATCTTAGAAAATCTCTCTCTCTGAAACCTGTTGTTGATGTGTTTCTCCTTGTTGTTCTCTGAAAACTGAAGTTCTTTGTTTTTTTAGCGAAATCGCAATCATTCAGTTTTTACCAGTGAAAACTCAGGAGTGGGGAGCAGCCTTACCAGACCACAGAGGAAGACAGTGCAGCTCCTGATGAGACCTGATAGGCTAGGGTCAGATGGAAAGGGAGGAAGACCTCCCCCTATCAGTGGCCTGGGGGAGGGGCATGGAAGGAGAAGAGGGAGGAAGGGTGGGATTGGGAGGGCTGGGGGAGGGGGCCACAGCTGGGATACAAAGTGAATAAATTATAATTAATAAAAAATAATTAATTTAAAAGAAAAAAGAAAACTCAGGAGCCAGGTGCTAGGGTGAAAACCTGCTCGCTCAGAGAGGCAGAGAAAGCCCCCAGCTGACCTTCCTCCTCAGCCAGTGCCCCAGGAGCAGTGCTCCACATCCTATGCTAGTTCAAACTGTATCTCCCTCCCTTCTACTTTCTGCACATCTATCTGTCCTTCTGACTTCCTCTTATTCTCTATGGTTTGTTCCTCTGTTCACTTCCTGTCAACTGGTTGCTTGCTCTGCCTCTTCTCCTATGGTTGACTTTATTTAATCCTGTTTACAATATTCAAGCAGAAAGCTCTTGGATTAAAGGCTTGTGCTGAGGTTGAGCCACACCACAACTAGAAATGGGTTTTTACAACAAATAACAATCTATTTACAGTGTAATCAAGTATTCTGCAGTGGTAGTTGGAACAGATTTTTTTAAAGCTCCTCTCTGAATGTTTTCCTATCTCCCTGACTCTGTATATGTGCATCTCTTTTGTTATTGGAGCTAGATATAGATAGATAGTACCTCTTCTTCAGGCTAACTTCTTCACTTGTATAACGGGTCTCAGCCACTCTTTGCCATCCTTGAGGATAACCCGATAGTCCTTGTCCATTCCATTGGAAATCTTTAGCACCTAATTCCTCTTACACTGACCGTCCAGTTTCTTGCCCTGGCCTACTCATTGAATTAAAGTTCAGTGTGACTTCACTGTGGAATATTTTTCTCTTCTCAGGACATGCACATTTATTATTATTCATTCTCTCCACCCCCAATCTCCTTACTGGGTCTCTTGTAGCCTGGGTTGGCCTTGAACTCCTGCGTCTATCAGTAGAGTGCTAGGATCACAGGTGTGCTCCACCAAGCCCAGTTTTATTTAGTACTCTTGGAGACCAAATGCAGGGCTTTATATAGGCTAAGCAAACATTCTACCAACTGAGCTGTATTCCCTAGTACTACCATCACCTCCTTACTTCAATTTGCTACCATATCTGCTATGACTTTTTCATTTCCTTTTTGAAGCAGGCTCTCTCTGTGTACTCCCCTGGCTGGCCTGGAACTCAACAAAGATCACCCTACCTCTATTTCCCCAATACCATGATTAAAGGCATGGGCTACCACTCCCAGTGGCATTCTGATAGGACATTGACTCACAGGCAGTCACATCACTGAAGGAATCACTCTTGACCTTTGGGGTTTTCCTTAGCAGCCTATCTTTCTTACTTCCTAACTCTTCGGTGATTGTTCCTTCTCAGTTTGATTTTGCTTTCCCTTGGTTAAATGTTGCAGTGTCCCTCTGAGTAAATTTCTGGTTTTACCATTAGGACCTTGATTGTCTTTATAACTTTCTGAGCTTTAGGTTGGTTTGAATTTTGAGACAGGATATTGTCACTGCCCAGACTGATTTGAGTTCATTGTATTCCATGCTGGCCGTCAATTCACAATACTCCTGCCTCCACACCCCTAGTTAGGAGATTGCAGAGGCATGCTGCCATAGCTTGGCTTGAGCTTGCTTCTAAATAAAATCAGAAAGCCAAGTGTGGTGGTGCACACTTGTATTCCCAGCGCTTGGGGAGGCGGAGTCAGGTGGATCTCTGTGAGTTTGAAGCCAGCTTGGTCTATAAAGCAAGTCCAGGACAGCCAGCGCTACAAGAGAAACCATGTCTCAGAAAGGGGGGGGAGTAAGAAAAAAGAAATCAGAAAATGGAGGGGGTATAGTTCAGTGTTAAGCATTTGCCTAGTATTGAGCAAAGCCTCAGGACTGATCCTTAGTGCAACTAAAAATAAACTAATGAGTAAAGTTAGTTGCCTTTTAGCTATGTTCTCCATGTTAGAAATGGAAAAATTAGATATGCATAACTCCGTGTAAGCTAGGCATATTATATACCTTATCACATTTAGTTTCACATCTCTGACAAAGTTCCTTTTGTTGATAAGGAAAGAGGGGTTCCAATTAAAAAAAATGTTGGCTACTCTAAAGCCAAACTAGTTAATAATGCTAGATTCAAACCTGGGTTTGCTATGCTGTTAGTAATACTGTACTGAAAATATAAGGTGATAGGACTAAAGGTGTCTCTCAGCTCTTAGCATGCTCACCTAGCATACACGAAGCCCTTGGTTCAACACTCAGTACCACATAGACTAGCCATGGTATTACAAACCCGTAACCCCATCACTAGGGTGAGGCTGAGGCAGAAAGATAAATTCAAGCTCATTTTCCTCTCTAGCAGGTTTGAGGACAGCTTAGTATACATGAGACCCTGTGTGATAGTAATAACAATAACTATATCATTTCAGATAATATCTTGTTTTCCATTTTCCTCATGATAATTCTAGAAGCCTTCATTCTATTTGCTGTGGCCAATGTCTATTTTTTCTAACTGTCTTGCACAACTTAATGCTCACTGCTTTTTAGCTACCTTGTCATTGCAGTTTAAGAGCAAGCCACATGCATTCTTGCCGTAGACCTTTGTGCTTGCAAGTTACCCTGCCTGGTTTCCTTCTTGTCTCATTCCCTTATGGTCCTGTGTAAAGTGATGCCGTAGGGACTTTTTAGATGGATGGCTGGTGGGCAGAGGCACTTGCCTCTCCACTGACATTTCATCTTTGAATGTCATGTGATAGGAGGAGAAAACTAACTTCTAAAAGTTGTCTTCTGACCTTTACATGTATTCCATGCTACACACAGAGAGATAAATTGCAGAGACACTTTCAAATATCCAGTGTTGTAAAAACAGTTTACCTGTATTTGAATCCTGGACCACTGTTTGGGTCAGTCATTATTTGAAATGGTTAAATTATCCTTTGGCTCAGATCTTACCTCCCTATTATGAGAAGCTTGTCAGCCACATTTTTGAAACTTAAGGCACTTTCTATTGGATATTGTTTCCAATAGCTGTCCTTCCATCCTGACTCTCATTAATTTTTACCTTCCTACTGACTTCCTTGTTTGTTTGTTTGGTTGGTTGTTTTTAAGCATTTATATACTGTTTCATCCTGGGTCATTTCAATAGCAATATCCCAGTGGGAAGTGTAACCTTTTGTAACATTAAAATATCATAGTCACTTGATTTTGGGAAGACTGTCTTGTATGTAGTATGTGTGAATAGTGACAGTGTTGGTTATCTTTGTGGTCCTAGACAGTGTCCGATAGCATGCAATGATGAAACAGCTGTTTGGCGCTGTGTATTCTGTAATTGAGTGAGCATGTGGTCATAAATTAAAGGCTGAACTACTTCACACTATCTGTCTTTTCATACTTCCCACTGCAACTTTAAAAATAATTGTAGGAGCCAGATGTGGTAGCACACGCCAGAGGCAGAGGCAGATGGATCTCTGTGAGTTTGAGACCATCCTGATCTACAAAGCAAGTCCAGCACAGCTAGGGCTCTGTTAAGCAGAGAAACCCTGTCTTGAAAACAACAATAATAATCACTGTTATTATTACAGGACACATTTGTTCAACATTTGTCCATCCTAAGTGCTGTGTTGTATATGCTTTTTTCCCTAATCTTTAAAATGTTTTTGAAGGAGTTACTTTTGTGTGTGTGTGTGTGTGTGTGTGTGTGTGTGTGTGTGTGTGCATTCGTGCGCTTGTGCGTGTGCATGTGCGTGTGCATGGCCAGCCAGTCCGGCCTAATTGGTGAGTTGCCAAGCAGTGAGAACCTCAGACTCGCAGGAGGGTGGGTAGTGTTCCTGAGGGATGAGGCTGGTAGCCTGTGTGTGCATTTACATGCACGCTCCTAAAGAGTCCATTCTCGGCACGCATAGACACCGCACAAACACAGACTATACAAAGAGTTCTTTGGATCTAACGTGATAATAGAGAGAGGCGATTGAGAGGACAAGACAGGAGATTTCAGGTTCGAGGCCAGCTTTGGGCTATATAACGAGAAACTATCTTAAGGAAACAGGAGGGAGGGGGAACACTATAGTATATATAAAAATAGTTGGCCTTATACGAGGTTTGTTATACTTTTTAAAATGTTTGTTTGTTTGCAGTATCAGCTAAGTTCAAAGACTGACTTGATACCAACTGCAATATTTTCTGTTCAGAAAACAAAGAGTTCATAGAGCATTATTTGCCAGAAATAGTTATATATTAGGCTGCTGCTGTGTTCAGTACAAGAGTAGACATGGAAACGATCCATGTACATACCATTTAAAAGCCCTTCTAGAGAAGCTGGTGCCTGAGCTGGACCTTGAAGTAAGGTTAAATGGATAGACTGTGTTAGGGACAACTGTCTGGTAATAAGGCATGCTTTCAGTAACTCACTAGAGAACACCTTATGTGAGCCAGAGCATGTTTGTTAAGGTCTGGTGAGAAATAAGATCCATGGGCTTGGGGAAAAGAGGTCTGCAGAAATGAATGCATTGGGTGCAGTTCAAACTTGGCTTTGAAGGTAACAATTGATATGTCTCATGATATTTTAGGGAAATTTGACTTAAAGAGTAGTGTATTATGGGTAAGGGAAGAGATTGTGAGAAAAGACAGCACTTGATGACAGGGCAGAAGTAGGGATAAAAATCAAAATAGATTTTGACTTCAAGATACACAGAATAGAGAGACACACACACACACACACACACACATTAGGGTGGGGATGGGACTGGAGAGATAGTTCATTGGTAAAGTTCTGAAGACCCAAGTTCAGAATCCAGAGCCTAGGTTTTAAGATGGATGGGCGGATACTGGATTGTCTTAGTTAGGGTTTCTATTGCTGGGAAAGAATACCATGATCAGAACAACTATTACTAAATAAAACATTTAATTGGGGCTGGCTTACAGTTCAGATGTTTAGTTCATTATCATCATGGTAGGAAGCATGCAGGCAGATACGGCGAGAGGAGCAAAGAGTTCTACATCTGGATTTCCAGGCAGCAGGAAAAGAGAGCTTGATCATCTGAAACCTCAAAGCTCAGCCCCAGTGACACACTTTGTCCAACAAGGTCACACACACCTCCTAGTAGTACCACACTTAAGGACCTTAAGGGGCCATTTTCATTTTCATCCATCACATGGATCTCTGCACTAGGGAAGTGGTGACATGCGGATCCCTGGGGCTTGCTGGCCAGCTAAGCTAGCCTATTTGGCAAGTTCCAGGCCGGTGATATAACCAGTCTCAGAAAAAGGTAGTGCTTGACACTGAGAGTTTGTCCTCTGGCCTTCCATCTCCCTGAGAGGCCAGAAGGCTTTGAGACTGTGAGGGTGGCGGTACTGTGCTGCTGCTCACTAAGCTGCTGGAGGAGTGGAGGAGCCGGGAGGCACAGAAGATTGTTGGGCCTGTGCGCTTCTTTGAATGGTGCTGCAGTTGGACCTTGTGTTCAAGATTAAACCTGTAACTGTCAGCTTTGTTTTATCCGTGATCTTTTCTTGGTTGATTGATAACAAATTAAGGAGCTAGATTACAACTCCGCTGAGAGTACTTGCCTATTGCTGCTATGCTTCGTCAATCAACCAAGTAAGTGGGACTTTTCCTGAAGTTACTTCATTGGTTCCGTTTTTGAGGAAACGGATCTACTGCTGCCACTGTGCAACGCAGATTGATTCATGGAACGTTTAATGAAGGATTGTGTCTGCAGAAGCTGTCGTGGGCAGTTGTCTTTGTGCCAGCGTTGTTGTGTATTTACATGATCTGAATAACATTGGCCTACTACCCACGTGGTTATGCAGCACATAGATGCCACCCAATTGAAACATTCTGTGGCATGTGACTCCCTGCTGGTGTTTGTTTTGTTCTTTGTTTACCTCAAGTAACACTGAACATTCATGGCTTCAAAGTCTTAATCCTTCTGTTTCTCGGCCTCCCGAGTGGTAGGGTTCCCATAGGCGTGTACCAGAATGCCCACCTGTGACTGTTTCGAGTCTTTTGGGTGCACAATCACTCTCAGCTCTTTCCTATCTCTAACTGCTTTTCTGCTACAGTGGTGACCACTGTTAAAGGCTGAGAGTATTTTCTTCCACCCCCTTTGCCAAAAAAGTTTACCAACTCTTGTTTTGTTTTTGTTTTTTGTTGTTTGTTTGGTTTTAGTGTAGCTTTTTTGTTTGTTTGTTTTTTGAGACAGGATTTCTCTGTGTCACCTTGGCTATCCTCGAACTCACCCTTCTTGACTGACCTCAAACTCAGAGATCTACCTGCCTCTGCCTCCCAAGTTCTGGGATTAAAGGTATGCACCACCACTGCCTGGCATTTACCAACTCCTAAAATACTAAAAATTTCCATATGTTACCACCATTAAATGACAGTCACCATGGTAACAGTCCTCTCCACCAATGATGAAATTGAAGCCAATATGGTAATGTTCCCAAGCCCTTCATGCATTATGCTAATGATAGAATCTGAAGTCAGACTAAAAGGCACTTCAGCTGGCTCCTTGGCTATCTTTCCACTGTGCCATTTATTTCCATTAGGTAGAAAGTAATGAGCAGTGTTTCTCCCTGACCTTCTTCTGGACAGTTGAACCCAAGGGCTTCATGTGTGCTAGGCAAATAGATAAGTGTAGTTTAAATATTTCTTATAATTTGGATTAATTTGTTAATTTATCAAGACACAACATTTAGCACACAATTATTTTAAAAGAAGCACCGGTTTTTTATCTAGTGGTGCTTTCTGTGCAGTCAGCAGTGGACTCTGAAGAGCCTTTGTTTGGAGAGCCACCGGTGACGCGCTGCATGTCCGTTGACTGCTGTTCTTAATCAGCACATGTTCTCATACAGTTTTACTGCATTTCAGCTTTCAGGAGAAGAGTTAAGTTAACCTGAGCAACAGCTGGGAATAAAAAAGTTCTTTGTATGTTGGCACCTGTGGGTATCCTGGTAATGGGTGTGTGTAATGAGAAACCTCTGCTGGGGACCATTGTGCCAAACACATACAATTAAGATTAATTGACTGGGTCATGTAAAAGCAAAGATTCATTGCCAGTGCATAGACCTAAAAAACAGAATACCATGGAACCTGGAGTTCTAGGTTGAAACAGTATGGAATTGAATGAGATGTCAGTGGTATTAATTCAAGTGCATTTTAGATTACTGTGTGTGTGTGTGTGTGTGTGTGTGTGTGTGTGCTGTGCCTGGATGCATGTATATGCACCACATGCATGCCAGTGCCTGTGGAAGTCAGTGTAGTGTCGAATACTCTGGGGCCGGAGTTGCTGATGCTTGTGAGCCACCATGTGGGCTCTGGAGGAGCAGCCAGTGCCCTCAACTGCTGAGCTGTCTCTCCAGCCCTTAATTAAAATGTCTTAGATTACATTTACTTGTTTATCCTTTGCTTGTTTGTTTGTGTATGGTGTACAGGTGCACGCACGTGCCCAGCGTGTGATGCCGTAGTGTGTATGTGAGGAAGTCAGCAACTTGTGGGAGTCCACTCTTTCATCCCACCGTTTGTGTGTGAGTGGACTCTTCATGAAAATAGCAAAGGTTAATTCTGTGTTTTTATATTTCTTCATTAATCTTTGTAAGGATAATGTTTCAAATATGAAATTCTTTATTATTTTAAAGAAACATAACCCAAAATATATGGGTGTTATCTCAAAAGGAAGAAAAAAAGAAACCCAATCACCAGAGGTCCAGTTCAGGGTCATCTGTGAATGAACTACATAATCCCTGACTCTGTAGTTGGTAGGCACAGAGGCAAATTCTTATTTCTTGTCTTGATGATGACAAGAAAAATATAAACAGGATCTAATTTACTCACCATTTTAACTAACTCTGTTGGGAATTGACACAGTCACTAAGTATAAATGATAAACAGAGCAAATACATTTAAATAGGACCCAGTGGGAATTCACTTTGGGAGAGACTAGTAAACAGGAGCATAGAAATTCTAGGTGAAGCTTTAGATTAAATATGGATTTAGATTAAAATAAAAGCAGAACAAGAAATCATTAGAAAAATTTTTGAAATGTGTATATGTATGAATTTCTCAATAATAATTTTGTGAGACAAGGTCTTTTAATGTCACTGTAGTGGCATTGAAAACTATGTAGATCAGGCTGGCCTTGCACTCACAAAGAGCCATCTGATCCAATAAAGGCATGAGCCACTACTCATGGCTTTAAAATTATAGTCTTAATGCTTACATTTTTTTCATATGGTCTTATTAGGAATTGAGAAGTGTACTTAAGAAATACACTAAGGTTGGGCATGGTGGCATGTGCCTATAATCCCAGCACTGAAGAAGAGGCAGGTGGATCACTGAGTTTGAGGCCAGCCCTGGTCTACTAAGCAGGTCCAGGACAGCCAAGAATACACAGAGAAACCCTATCTTGAAAAAAGAAAAATAAACAAAGAAACACACTAAGATAGAAAGATTGTGAAGAATTGAAGACTTCCTATTTAAGTATTTTACTCCTAGTGCCCTTCTAAATAGTTTTTAACCCAGGGCTTCAAGTCTATTAGGGGGTTGAGCTACCACAGGTCTGTAGCCCCGGCCCTAAATAGTTCTGAGGATGCATTATCCTAAAGTTTGATACAAATCTGGCCTTTTTTTTTTTTTTTTTCTTTGTTTGGTTTTCCAATGCTGGGTTTCTGTGTGTGGCCTGGCTGTCTTGTCACTCTATAGGCTTGGCTGGTCACAGAGATCCCCCTGCCTCTTGAGTGCTGGGACTAAAGGCGTGCACCACCACTGACAGGCTGGACTTCATTTCTAGTCTCACTTTAGTGTTAGTGCACATTAGTGTTAGGGTTCGTATTGAGATTTTGGTTGATATCTTTGGACTGGAGAAGTCAAAAGTTTGAGAGCGTTTGGAGCCAACCTGGCTCTGGTGCCGCACAGCCTTACTCCCAGCAGGTGGAGGTAGCCCAGGTTCTCTGTGACTTCAAGGCCAGCCTGGGCTACATAGTGAGCTCCAGGACAGCCAAAGCTACATAGTGAAACCCTATGTCAGAAAACTAACATGAAAGACAGACAGAAAGAAAGAAATTGAAGTTTTTTTCAGAGGACCAGCAAGATAAGTTCAGCAGATAGATACACATATGCACACCCAACAACCTGAGTTTGATCCTGGATCCCACACAATGGTAGGAAAGAACCTACTCCCTAACTTCCACTTGCATGATGACATGTACTTATGTGGGCGCAGATACACACACAATAAATAAGCTTTTTTATTTTTGTTTTTGTGACAGGGTTTCCCTGTGTATCCTTGGCTGTCCTGGACTCGCTTTGTAGACTAGGGTGGTCTGGCCTCGAACAGAAATCTGCCTCTGCCTTCCTGAGTGCTGGGATTACAGACATGCACCACCAAGCCTGGCTTAAATAAGTAAAATTTAAGTGCAGAAGATTAACTGGTTTCAGAACTCTAGGAAGGAAAGGTTTACAATGTTGGAAGGACATATTCACATACAGATGGAAGGAAGGAAGGAAGGAAGGAAGGAAGGAAGGAAGGAAGGAAGGAAGCTGAACAGTGTGCATGTCTTTAAAGTTAGGATAAGAAGTTTAATAAGAGGAAGACAGGAGACAGAATGCGTCGGTGCATTCCCCAGCTACTAAGCTTGGCTCAGGAGTGTGAGTTTGAGGCCTGCCGGAGCAACTTAATAAGACCCTGTTTCAAATGGAGGGGAGATTGTCAGTGCTTTTGTTGCTGTCCATTCTTCTGCCTTTGCAGCGTAAATGTATTTATTCCTGTCAAAAATGAGGGAGGGCTGGGTAAAGCTCAGTGTGCTGTGGTGGCTGACTATAACAAGGTGCTGGGTTCACTACCCAGCACAGGGAGTTTCGGGGAAGAGGCGAAAAGGATATTACTTTTGCTGTGCAGACTTTGACTCACTTATGAGTGCCTGTATAGCAGCATTCATGAATACTTAGGACTACAGAATGTTTTTATCCATATTTGTAAAGAACAGAGTGGAGCTTTCTTACAGAATGCCCATTTCTTACTCATCTTAATAATTTGGTAAATGAAGCGTTCGTGCTCTACTGCTCAGACATTAGTCAGTAAAATAGTTACTATGCCTCTGATTCTTTTCTTGCCAGTCATCCGAGAAGTTGCCAAAGATAGAAAATACTACAGAAAAGTTTCCTTTTTGCATAACAAATTTTACAGGAAAAATCACCATTTCCTTTTTTACTTAGTTATCTCTCTCTTTTTTTTTTTTTTTGATAGATTGCAAAGGTGGACTGCAAGGAAGTACTAGACATCATATGTAACCTGGAATCTGAGGGTCAGGATAACACAGCATTTGTTCTTTGTACGACTTACCTTACCCAGCAGCTCCAGACGGCCAGTGTATATTGTTCTTGGTAAGTACACCTAATTTGTATATACTCGTTTGTTAGTATATAGCATAGCATTTAGGGTTTGTGCCAGATTTAAGTCTTCACACGTAAATAAAATCTTGATTAGTATAATGACATCCTTTAAATTAAAAAATGCCATTGGTGTGATGTAGTTAAGGAAAGATAAGGTGCACAGCTTGCTTTTCTTGTAGATGGTTGTCTCGTGACTCCATAGGTGTCTTCTTCCCTGAAGCAGCATTATGTCAATTGGAACAAATAGGTATTATTTTCCCTTAACATTTATCAATACCTTCTGATAGTAACTTGCCCTTCTTGTTTAGAAACAAAAAGATCAGATTACTTAGGCCACTACCTAAATTTTGCATTAGAAAAGGAAATCCCTTTGAATACCAGTATGATTCGCAGCCATGTTACCATGTAGCTGACATTGCATTATTTATTTAGTTTTGTTTATATCTTGTTTGCCTCTAGAATGATTAGTTACTAAAAAAATAGAAACAAATATATCCATAGACTCTTTGTTCTAAGTGTATTAGTTCTGTTAGACCAGAAGGATAAACTTGATAGGTAGGAAACCTCTAAAATGCTTGTGCCTTGTCAGTGAGCATGTAATTAGTGATAAGAATATTACACTGGAGCAGCTAAGAGAAGTGCCAGGGAGAAAGTAATGTGAATGAGTTGAATTAGGAAAGCGCTAAGGATGGATTGACTTTCAAAAATTATTTATTAATTATACAGTATTGTGCCTGCATGTACATCAGAAGAGGGCACCAGATCTCGTCATAGAGGGTCGTGAGCCACCATGTGGCTGCTGGGAATTGAACTCAGGACCTTTGGAAGAGCAGACAGTGCTCTTAACCCCTGAGCCATCTCTCCAGCCCCCTCTTTCTTTCTTTCTTTCTTTCTTTCTTTCTTTCTTTCTTTCTTTCTTCTTTCTTTCTTTCTTTCTTTCTTTCTTTCTCTCTTTCTTTTTCTTTCTTTCTTTCCTTTTCTTTCCTTTTCTTCCCCTCTCTCTTTCTTTTTCTTTCTTTCTTCTTCCGCCCTCCCCCCCCTCTTTCTTTTTAAAGAAGAAAACCTAATAAAAAGCCTTTCATGTACCTGGGCCTTGATTTCCCTCTGGAGGGCTGCCTTTATCTATTTGTGGTTTTCTTGGTGGGAGTTGTGCCTGGGTGTAGCCACTGGCTGTGTCATACCTGTGGGAGATTAGAAGTCAGCCCTGGGTGTAGGTTTTCACCTTCCACTTTATTTTTTGTTTACAATTTATGTAGAAGTATTTGAATGCCATAAATGATCTCACCTTATCACTCATTACAGTGTGAATGATGTAGAGTCAGTTGATTCAGTGATTGAGAAATATTGTGATTGCTTAGTCTCAAGATTGAAGTGAGAAAGCACAAGCCCAAAGGTTTCACTTCCTAATCTAGTGCTTTTCTTCCAGGAGGGGGCCAGTTTTTTTTGTTTTGGGACAAGTTCTCCTATAGCCCAAGCTGACCTTGAACTCCCACTTTCCCTCCACTTCCCAGTCGAGCTTCACATCTAGGAGGCAAGCACTCTCCTAGCTGAGCTGTGCCCAACAGCTGAACAGACTAAAATGCAGGTTGTAGTTTCTTGTCCCTTGAGACTGTGACACCAGCGGGTCTCTGTCCTGTGACCATGGAGACAGTAGAATAAGGTCCTAGTGTCCTAATACTCATTGTAGGCATTTTGCCAGGGTGAAATAATGTAAATAAAAGAAATTGTTAAATAGCAGTGAGATGTTTTACCATTAAATCAAGTAAAACTGATTTTTTTTTTCTACCAGGAATCTGTTCATTAGAAACGTTTTAGCTTCAGCAAGTAGATTAGGCTTAGAAGCAAACCTGCATTTTGCTTGGTCTAGTTAAATGTATTTCATTTTCAATATTAAAAAACATTTTCTAGTTGTATGTAGACTTTTTTTGTTTTGCTTATTTTGAGACAGAGTCTCTCTACATAGCCCTGGCTGTTCTGGAGCTTAGTATACCTGGCCTCAAACTCACAGAGATCCTCTTGCCTCTGTGTCCCAAGTGCTGGGTTTAAAGGCGTTCTCCGTCATGCCTGGCTACAGTTAGTCTTTTAACTTCAAAGATTAATAAAATCATATATAGAATATTATAGGTTCTGTGGTATATGAGAAAGAGAGGGATGCATCTGTATGCATAGCCACTGGCCAAGTCAGGCCTGTGGAGATTAGAAGACAGTCTTGAGCGCACATTTTCACCTTCCACTCTGTCTGAGACAGGGTCTCTTTGTTTTTTATTGCTGCATATTCCAGGCCAGCAGGCCTGGGAACTTCTAGGAGTTTTCCTGCCTCTTCCTGGCATATTGGGAAGAAGCACCAGGACTAAACACTCATATACTGCTGTATCCATGAACTCGGAGAACTTACATGAACTCAGAGAATTCCAAGTCCTCAAAGTTACACTCATATATTTATTATATTTTTCTTTCTTGTTCATTTTCCTCTTTTGGTTATTTGGAATAGGATCTTATTCTTTAGCCTACACTAGCTCCAAATATAAGGCACTTGTCTTGCCTCCCAAGTACTAGGGTTGCAGATGTGAGGCAGTACACCCACATCCAGCTTCAGAACTTTTTTTCAGTTTGTGTTCATGTTCATGTTGAATGTCTTCCATCTTTTTTCCCTGCTTCCTCTCAGTAAACCCAAAACTTTGCAGTTGAACTGGCTGTCCTGGCCAGCAAGCCTCAGGGACCCTCCTGTCTCCAGCGTCCTAGCGCTGGGATTCTAGGTGTTCGCCAACACCATCCCTTTTCCTGGGTCCTGGGGGTCCAAGTTCTCATTCTTGTACAGCAAGAACTTGATACACTAAACCCTCTCCCCGGCCTCCTCTCACATTGTTTTGGTGTTCCTGACCTTTTCTTTTATTATGTTTTCTTCACTCAGCCACTGTTCACGGGAACCTGCACCAGGCTCTAGGATTAGTGCTGTTGTCCACCGAAGCTGGAAGGGATTAATGGGGATTTCCTTTTTGCCTATGCCAAAAAAGAAAGAAAATCTTAGTCGCTTAACACTTTAAAAAGTTTCTTCTCGGCAATTCAAAGTGAAATAGAATCTAATTTTAAAACAAACAAAAAGCCTTTCCTTCTTTCTGAGGGGTGTCTAGATAATTGGAGTTAGAAATAATCACCACACAAAACAGCAAATTTAACTAAGAAAGGCTTACTCTTAGACCTTCTGTTCCAGTAAGATTAGTTTGTGCCGGGAACTTTTGTTTGTTTAAGGTAGAGGGACCTGTGGTTCTTGTTTAGAAAAGGAGTATTTTAAGGCTGGAGTTGTGGCTCATACCTGTCACCCCAGTACTTATGAGTCTGAGGGAAAGAAAGGGCATGCCATGACCTAGTGTTACAGGCAGTTAGTTACAGTCACCTCCTGCCCTGGCTGCTGGCGTTCAAATTTGGATCCTCTATGTGAGCACAAATATTTTTAATGGTTTGAACCATCTTTTCAAACCAGTGAACAAGCATGTTTGCGTCTGTATTCATGATGCTCACATGTGTGTACATGCAGAGACCAGTAGTGGACATAAGGTCCCTTGAAGCTGGAGTTACAAGCTGTCATTAGTTTCTAGACATGGATGCTAGAAATAGAACAGTTCCTCTGCAAAAGACAGTCCTTAGTTACAGAACCAGCTCTCCAGCCCTAATGAAGTCTTTCGTTAAGGGTTTTTGTTTTCTGTTTTGTTTTTGGCTGTCCTGGACTCATTTTGTAGACCAAGCTGGCCATGAACTCACAGCAATCCCTCTACCTCTGCCCCCCTGAGTGCTGGGATTACAGGCATGTGCTACCCCATCTGGCTCTTTTGTTTTTGAGACTGGATCTCAGTCCCAGCTGAAATGGTTTACATTTCCTTTAATCTTCATAATCACGTGTAACTGCCTTTGTTCAGTAGATTTTACATAGATACTGGCGTTAGGATGGAGCTCAGGGCTATTGCAAATACTAAGCAAGTATTATACTACTAATCTATGTTCCCAGCCTTCACATACATAGATGTTTTGACAGATACTCTTTCTGTCTATTTATTTGCTCATTTGTTTGTTTGTTTGGGGGCTGGGATCTGTCTACATAGCCCTGGTCTACCACTAGGCTGGCTTCTGGCTCCACAATGATCTGCCTGCCTCTGCCTCCCAGGTTCTGGAAATTAAGGACGTTCACCACCACACAGCTTTAGACACTCCTTTTTATTTAAGATTTAATCTTATTTTATTTGCATGACTGTTTGCCTGCGTGTAAGTATGTGAACCACATGCATGCCTAGTGCCCTCAGATGCCAGGAGAGAGTGTAGGGTTCCATGGAGTTAGAGTCACATATGGTTGTAAGCCTTCATATGCATGCTGAGAGCTGAAACTGCATTCTTAGCAAGTGCTCTTGAAGTTCTCTCTTCAACCTCCCCATGCCCCTATTTATTAGGGTATGTAATTCATCATCATTTGGTTTTTTGTTTGGATTTTCTAAGACAGTGTTTCTCTGTGTCTCCTGGCTGTCCTAGAACTGGCTCTGTAGACCACAGTGGCCTCAACCCACAGAGCTCCACCTGCCTCTGCCTCCCAAGTGCAGATTAAAGGTGTGCACCACCACCACCTAGAGTTTTGTACTTAGACCTGAGCAAAGCAGTGTTCCGAGTGGAAGGTGTAATGCTGCATGCCTTTAATTTCAGCACTAGGGAGTGAGGCAGCCTGGCCTGTGTCAGTTCAAGACAAGCCCTGCTCTATCTGTGATGAAACCTGTCTCAGACTAATAGTTTATTTCCTTCAAGCTTTTCATTGCTTCCATAATGGATATTTATACATTTTCTATGTTTTAAACATTTCCCAGAATGCCTTTTACTTAAGCATCCAGTAATAAAGGCTTATTTAGTAGGGCCATCACATTGACAGGCTGCGTAGATTTCCATGGCAGTTGCCCAGTTCCTTAGAACAAGGTTTAATTCAATCAGTATAACTAGTGACCAGTGTGAAAGTTAAACCTTTTAGAACAAGGGGGAGTCTAAGTAAAGAAAAGTTTAATGTCATCATAAGGGAAGTAGTTGGGTTTTTATCTTTACACAGACAAGGAAATCAGAACTTTCAGGGCAGATCTTTCATGGTGTTACCTTTTAGGGGGAAATAGTTGAGGACATAGACAGCTTTTCATTCGGTTTCTATTGTGTATATTGTCAGCTTGCTTTTATTGACTCAAAAAAACATGGTCAAGAGTGGGACAGCAAACACAAGTTTAACATATGTTTACTACAACTGTTTTCTGTCACAGGGAGCTGACTCTCTTTTGGAGCAAACTACAAAGAAGAATTGACCCATCTTTGGAAACATTTTTGGAGCGCTGTCGGCAGTTTGGTGTCATAGCTAAAACACAACAGCATTTATTTTGCCTGATTAGAGTCATACAGACTGAAGTGAGTACTTTATGCTTTCCATGCTGATTGTGATGGCTTCTCAGAGAATTCTTGTTGGCGTGCTTGAAGGTTAAGCCCTTTTCTGCTCACCAGCCTTGATGCTGCACAACTGAATCTCCTGAGCCTTGGTTTGTTTAATTCTAAAGTGAGGATTATATGCACAGGAAATTTTATCTAGAATAAATAACTAAGCTATGTTAGGGCTCTGTAGTTTCGGAGCAATTATTCTTTATATTCACAGCATTTTTTGTAAGATTTATTTATTTATTTATTTATTTGTTTGTTTGTTTGTTTGTTTTTAATGTGTATGAGTGTTTTGCCTGTCTGTCTTTCTATGCACCACCTTTATGCCTGGTATCTATAGAAACCAGAAGGGGCTGTCATATCCCTTAGAACTGGAGATACAGATGGTTTTGAGCCAACATGTGGGTGCTGGGAACAAAACCCAGGTCAGCGCTCTCCACCACTGAATCATTTCTCCAAGCCCATGTTCCCAGTATTAGAATGATGCCAGCACAGAATAATTATCTAGCAAATTGTTTTTCAAACTGTTGAATGCTCATCATATTGTGTGGCAGTCAGTTCATGTTCTCTTTATAATAGTCATGAGGAAAATGGAGTACTCCCCAGTACTATTATCATTTTACCAATACAGGATCTGTGGCTCACACAGGCAGTAGTGGTGCATGGCTTTAATCCCAGCACTCAGGAGGCAGAGGCAGGTGGATCTCTGTGAGCACAAGGCCAGCCTGGTCTACAGAGTGAGTTCCAGAACAGTCAGGGGTACAGAGAAACCCTGTGGAAAAGAAAAATAAAAGAGGAGGAGGAGGAAGAAGAAGAAAATGAGGGAGGCTTGGGGGAGTCGAGGGTATGGATCAAAATCTGACTCTTCTCTTTGCTGTTGACCATGCATAGTAAACCCCTGCCGCACAATTCTCTTTGCTCACACTGTCACATTCCATTTGAGCCTTTCTGGTAGAGACATGTATATAGTAATCTTTGGGTTTGTGACCATACTTTTTTGTGAGTTTTAACTACTTTCTGAGGAGTTGTTGTTTTAGAGATACTGTCTTATTTCTCTTCCTCTGGAAAACTGAGATTTGATTAGACCTTCGACTGGCGTGTACAAAAGAGTTCTTTCAGGAGAAATTGGAGAAGGATCAGTTACTATTATTTGGGGCTTTGAAAAACCAAGTGCTTTTCTTATGAAGAGTTCCTTAAATTCAGTTGTATAATCACTTACACCCTCTGTTTCTGTGTGACTTCTTTTATCTTTCTGCCTCAGCCTTTTCAGTGCTGGGGCTACAGGTGTCCATGAAATACCTAGGTTAAATTCGGTTTACCACCATTCTTTTTTTATCTTTTATTGAGCTCATTTGTCCTATAATCCTTTGAACTCACGTGCATTTATTTACTTTGTATATTTGGCTCATGGGTAATTTCATTGAAAGGGTAAGAACTACTTCAGTATACAATACCATTAGAGTGGCTGGTGGCACACCACACACCAAGACTCTATCCCAAAACAACTGGGACAGTATGTGATGTTGTGTAGGTCATGATGCAGAAACTGTAAATATACTTTATTGTTCGTACTTACAACATCTAATTCGGTCCTTTGCATGTTGAGGCAAAAAGGGTCTAAATGTAACTCTTGAGTATGGTGATGCGATACATGGCTGAGATCCCAACATTTGGAAGGTAGGATAATTTAAGGCCTATGTGAGATCATGTCTATTAGCCTGAACGGGGGGAAGGATTTAAGATGAAGTTTAAGAACCCAAAATGAACCTGTTTAGTTGGTGGTACTGTGTTTTTAGTTGTTTGTCAAGTGGTTAAAAATTGCTTTAGAGCAGACTCCTGATTGGTGGCACTTTTACATGCTGTGTTACTTATGAAACAGTTTTTTCTCTTGAAAGTTTAAGTACAAATTGGACAGGTATATATTCCATCTTTCATGTGCATCTTTGATGAAGAATCCAGGCCTCAATGTGTTCTTGCTTATACAATAAACAGAAAAACATACTGAAGGCTATTTTATAGTTTTAATAATGTGACTTCTAATTATATTATCTCTATAGATTGGCCTCCTTGGTGGCAAGTGCCTTTATCTACTGGGCTTTCTCACTGGCCCTGTTTATTTTTGAAACATGGTTTTACTAATATAGTTCAGGACAACCTCCAACTCTGTTTAGCCCTAACTGGTCACTAGTAATCATTTTGGCCCGACCCCCCCAAGTGCTGGGATTATAGACATGTGCTAAGAACTCTGAAAGTTTTGAGAAGTTAAAATGTCTGTGTGTGTGTGTGTGTGTGTGTGTGTGTGTGTGTGTGTGTTCGTTCGTTCTCAAGACAGGGTTTCTCTGTGTAACCTTGGCTGTCCTAGAACTCACTCTGGATACCAAGCTGGCCTTGAACTCAGGCCTGCTCTGACTCCCAGTGCTGGGATTAAAGGTGTGCACCACCACCACCCAGCATGAGAAGTTAAAATATCTTATCAACAGAAGTTAATGTGATCCTTTGTATATAAAGAGATTGACTTTTCCTTTCTCCTCTGCTTGCAGGCACAGGATGCTGGCATTGGGGTGTCAATTTTACTATGTGTCAGAGCTCTTCAACTCAGATCCAGTGAAGATGAGGAAATGAAAGCTTCAGTCTGTAAAACAATTTCCTGTCTTTTACCAGAAGATTTGGAAGTTAGGCGAGCCTGTCAGCTTACAGAATTCTTAATTGAACCCAGTTTGGATGGATTCAATATGCTGGAAGAACTATATTTGCAGCCAGATCAAAAATTTGATGAAGAAAATGCACCAGTTCCAAATTCCCTCCGATGTGAGCTCTTACTAGCTTTAAAAGCCCACTGGCCCTTTGACCCTGAATTTTGGGACTGGAAAACTTTGAAAAGACACTGCCACCAACTCCTGGGACAAGAAGCCTCAGATTCTGATGATGACCTAAGTGGCTATGAAATGTCTATTAATGATACAGATGTCTTAGAGTCATTTCTCAGTGACTATGATGATGGTAAAGAAGATAAACCATACAGGAGAAATCTGGCAGATCAGAATAAGGAGAAAAGAGACAGAAAACCTATCGGTTCTTCTGAAAGATACCAGAGGTGGCTTCAGTATAAGTTTTTCTGTTTATTGTGTAAGCGGGAATGCATAGAGGCCAGGATTCTTCATCATTCTAAGATGCACATGGAAGATGGAATATATACCTGCCCAGTTTGTATTAAAAAATTCAAGAGAAAAGAACTATTTGTTCCTCATGTAATGGAGCATGTTAAAATGCCACCAAGCAGAAGAGCTAGAAAGAAATTACTGTTGAAAGGCTCTCAAAGGAGCATTTATCCCAAGAGTCCTACTGGAAGTCTGGAACAAAATCAGCCGTTGAGCGAACAAGCCAAAGGAGAGTCTCATGAATATGTCACATTTAGCAAGTTAGAAGACCGCCGCCTGCAAGACAGAGACTTGTACCCATGTCCTGGTACAGACTGCTCCCGTGTGTTCAAACAGTTTAAATACCTAAGTGTGCATCTTAAAGCTGAACACCAAAATAATGATGAAAATGCCAAGCACTATCTGGATATGAAAAACAGAAGAGAGAAGTGTACTTACTGTCGGAGGCATTTCATGTCTGCTTTTCATCTGCGCGAGCATGAGCAGGTGCATTGTGGTCCTCAGCCCTATATGTGTGTCTCTATAGACTGCTATGCAAGGTTTGGGTCGGTGAATGAGCTGCTTAACCACAAGCAGAAGCATGATGACCTCCGTTACAAATGTGAGCTGAATGGCTGCAATATTGTGTTCAGTGACTTGGGCCAGCTTTACCACCATGAAGCACAACACTTCAGGGATGCATCCTACACATGCAATGTCCTTGGCTGTAAAAAGTTCTATTATTCTAAAATTGAATACCAGAACCACCTCTCTATGCATAATGTTGAAAGTCCTGATGGAGAATTGAAGAAATCAGTGAAACTTGAGGAAGCTGCAACAGATGGAAAGCAAGATTGCGTGGACCAGCCCCATCTACTTGACCAAACTGATAAGTCCCATTCTCCTGAAGATCTTCTTTTCTGTGCAGGCTCAGCTGGTGCTCACATAGACACCACAGAAAACCTGAAGGACAACAGTGACAGCAATTCTAGTGATCAGTTAAGTCACAGCTCTTCCACATCAATAAATGAGGAATTAATTGACACACTGGATCACTCTGAAACCATGCAGGACCTATTACTGTCTCATGAGAAAGTCTTTGTACCCTCCAGTTTAAAAGAGAAGTGCTCCAACGTGGCGATTTGTTTTGATGGAACTAAATTCACCTGTGGTTTTGATGGCTGTGGGTCCACCTACAAAAACGCAAGAGGGATGCAGAAACACCTGCGGAAGGTGCATCCATACCACTGCAAGCCAAGAAAGGTAAAGACAAAAGACCTCTTTACCTGCTTGGATGACAAGCAGAATCAAGCTGACAAGTTTGATACAGAACCTAAACCCAGCTCTGATACAAACAGTGACTCCCCGGATGAAAGTCCCGATCACAGTATCCACCCTAAATGCAAAAGAGAGCATGGAAGCTATTCCCCTGAACCTTCCATTTGTGCTTCTAAAAGGCCATGCACAGAGGATACAATGTTGGAACTTCTGTTACGTTTGAAACATTTAAGCTTGAAGAACTCAATAGCACACGGCCCTTTCTCAGGGTCGCTGCAGCGGTGCCCGTCTAGCGGTGCTCAGTCTCTTCAGTCAGCCCCGTCTTCCATGTCAGACCTTGAGAATCAGGATGAAAATATGCCAAGTCAGTACCTTGCACAATTGGCAGCGAAGCCTTTCTTCTGTGAGCTTCAAGGATGCAAATACGAATTTGTGACCAGAGAGGCTTTGCTAATGCATTATCTTAAAAAGCATAACTATTCAAAAGAAAAGGTCCTTCAGTTAACCATGTTCCAGCACCGGTACTCCCCGTTCCGATGTCACATCTGCCAAAGGTCATTCACAAGAAAAACGCACCTTAGGATTCATTATAAAAACAAACACCAGATCGGCAGTGACAGGCCAACTCACAGACTGTTAGACAGTGAAAAATGTGACCATGAAGGGCCATGCTCAGTAGACCGACTGAAAGGCGATTGCTCTGCAGAACTGGGTCCCAACAGTAACTCAGAGACAACTCAGTGTCATTCTAAAAAAGATGAATGCAGCTCAGAAACAGACTTGGAGTCCTCTTGTGAGGAAACAGAAAGCAAGATGTCTGGTATTGCATCTCCCATAGGTAGCCATAGAGAAGAGGGAGAGGGGAGAGAGGGGAGAGGAAGCAGGCGGACTGTTGCTAAGGGAAATCTCTGCTATATTTTGAATAAGTACCACAAACCATTCCATTGTATCCACAAAACCTGCAACTCTTCATTTACCAACCTCAAAGGCCTGATTCGCCATTACAGAACTGTGCACCAGTACAACAAAGAGCAGTTATGCTTAGAGAAGGACAAAGCAAGAACCAAAAGGGAACTTGTAAAGTGTAAAAAGCTGTTTGCTTGCAAATACAAGGACTGTAACAAGCGTTTCCTGTGCTCCAAGGCCCTGGCTAAGCACTGCAGTGACTCTCATAACCTAGACCACACTGAAGAGTCCAAAGTGCTTTCTGAGACTGAATCTGCAGCAAGGTTTTCTTGTAACCAGCCTCAGTGTCCTGCAGTTTTTTACTCATTCAGTAAATTGAAACACCACCTGTTGGAACAGCATAATATTGAAGGAGAAATCCATTCAGATTATGAAATCCATTGTACTCTAAATGGCTGTGGCCAGATTTTCAGCCATCGAAGTAATTACTTCCAGCACGTCTACTACCGACACAGGGACTATTACGACAACCTGTTCGGCAGCCAGAAAGTAGCAAACGAGCGGCTTCTAAGGAGTGAAAAGGTGTGTCAAACAACTCAGGCACAGGAGCTGACACAGGGCCAGGAGCAAGGGCAGGAGCAGGGGCAGGAGCAGCAGACTACCAAAAGGCCATTTAATGCTAAAGCTAAAAAATGTGGTGTACTCAAAGATAAGAAAGCTCCAATTAGCTTTAAAACAAGAGCGGAAGCGATCCACATGTGCGTAGAGCATTCTGAGCACACTCAATACCCATGCATGGTTCAGGGATGCCTGTCTGTGGTGAAGCTGGAGAGCAGCATCGTGCGGCATTACAAGCGTACCCATCAGATGAATAGTGCCTATTTAGAGCAGCAGTTGGAGAACCTTGTGGTTTGTGTTAAGTATGGTACCAAAATTAAGGAAGAGCCCCCTTCCGAAGTACAGCCCTGTGTAAAGACAGAGGAAAATACTAGTTGTGAATCGGTGCCTACGGAGCACCATTCCCAGGGAGACGGCAGTGTGCCCCTCCAGAACACTGATCCCACTTACCCACCGGAACAGGGCGGTGGGCAGAAAGGCTGTACGGAAAGCCCTGTTTTTGACACAGACAGTCTGCTCTACAGGGGAACTTTGAAATGCAGCCATGCTTCAGAAACCACGTCTTTGGAACAGTGTAATATAGTTCAGTCTCCTCCCTGTAAAATAGAAAGCCCCATACCTAATCCCAGTGGGACAGAAAGTGGTACTTACTTCACAGACTTCCAGCTGCCTTTATCAAGGATCAAAGAAGAACCTGGGCAGCATAGTTCAGGGCAAGAAAACACTGTAAAGAATGCAACCCAGGTCCCAAAAGAGAATATTAGGAAGCATTCTCAGCCCAGGTCATTTGATCTGAAGACTTACAAACCTATGGGATTTGAATCTTCCTTTCTGAAATTTATTCAGGAAAGTGAAGAGAAGGATGATGATTTTGATGACTGGGAGCCTTCAGAGCACTTAACATTGAATAACTCCTCTCAGCCCAGTAATGACTTGACAGGCAATGTTGTGACAAACGCCACCGTGAATGACGGCACCCCTCAAGTTGACATACCTCATTCTGCCAGTAACCCTCCAGTTGCAGAGAACCTGACTGCAATCCCACCATTAGTAGTAGCTGAAGCAACCGCGGTTCCCTCCTTGGAAAACCTGAGGGTCGTACTGGACAGAGCATTAACAGACTGTGGAGAGCTTGCCTTAAAACAGCTTCATTATCTTCGGCCCGTAGTTGTCCTTGAAAGATCTAAGTTCTCCACGCCAATTTTAGACTTGTTTCCAACTAAGAAGACAGATGAGCTTTGTGTAGGAAGTTCCTAAATCACTGTTGTTTTTTGAAGCAGCTAGCTCCAGCACTGCAGTGTGGGGACACTTGCCAACGTGAACAAAGGCTGGGAGCCAGCCACACTTGCTTAGGGTAGAATAGGCTGTATTTACATGAATGTACAATATCTATGTCAGCAGTATTGGCGGCGTCCAGTAGCTCTCCAGTTGGTTTATTGATCGGGATTTTTGTTTGTTTGTTTGTTTATTAAAAAATGGAACTGTACTCTTGTTTGGTGCTAATTAATACATCAAAATATACTGGGGCTTCCTTTTTCCAATTAAGTGTGCATGATTGTATATGGAACATAGATTAAAGTCCCGGGGTGGGAGGGCAAGGGCAAGGGCAGGAAGTTCTTACTTGACTTGAATGTGCACCCAAGGGTGCTTTGTGTAATATATTGTACACTACAGCATCTTATATTTTTTGAGTTGAGTTTCAATAAATTGCAATTTTTCACCCACATCTTGCTTACTCATAATGAGTTTTTATGCCATGTGCAAACTGCAGTTGCACTTGCTCTTTCTGGAGTGTGTCATTTTACTCCAGTGATTTTCTGCTGACTATAAACATTCAGATCATGATTCTTTTTTGGATGCCCTCTGTCTTAACGTTTTTGTGGAAAGAATTCTGAGATTTGAGTTGGTTGCCTTAGGATTCAGGGTAGCTCCCACAAGTTGGCGGTAAAGATAGAAGCAGGTGTGCCAGGCTGGACACTAGGAACATAGCAGGTTCAGAGGCAGGCTCCAGGGAGCTGCAATTAGTGGTGCATGCTGGCATGAAGAGGGGTAGGATTCCTGCAGAGGTGAGGCAAGGAAGCATATTCAGGTCGACCGGTAGATGTGCTTTACATTTTGATCTGGATATCTGAGGATGAGCAGAGGATAAAGAGCCCAGCAGTTTAAAGTGCTTGCTGATCTTGCAGACAGGGCCTGGATTCAATTCTCAGCAGCCAAGTCGCTACTCACAACTCAGCAATTCCCCAGAATCCGTCACCCTTTTCTGGCTTCTGCCGTCACCAGAGACATACATGTGGTGCACATACATACGCACTGGCAAAACAAAAATGAACTTGGTTGAGACGAACAGTGGTGATTGCAATATAGAGGATAGATGTAGCCAAGGTGAATAAAGAGGGACCGGAAGGATGGCTCAGTGCGGAAAGGGGCTGCCTAGCCTCACTGACTCTGATCCCTGTAACCTGGTAGAACAACAGAAGAGACACCTGCATGTTGTTCTCATTGCAACACACTCACCATGGCATGTGCACATAAATAAATTTTAATCTTTATTAAGGTATGTAAGAAGATGGGACTGTTGGGACTTGGCGAAAGAAAAGCATTCAAGACAAACAGGACCACCAAGGTGAAAATACAGAAGGGAGTGGGTAATGGGGAAGAAGACAAGTTCAAGGTCTGGTTTTGTTTGACCGGGACATCTAGGATAGGGTTTTGGTTTTGTGGATTTTTTATTATTATTATTTTTTGCTTTAGTATCTATTCTGCAGCTCAAACTAGATGTTTCTGCCTCGAACTCGAGTGCTAGAATTAACATTGACCGCACCAGCTCCAAGTCAACATTCTGTGTAGATTGAACAACCTTGAGCTGTGTGTGACTCTTCCTCATGAGTGCTGACTGTCCCACACCCAGGTTATGCAGTACTGCTTTGTACCTACTTGGAAAACACTGAACTATGTTCCCAACCCTTTGAGTTTTTAGTTTTGAGATGGGCTCTGTATAGCCCAAGCTGGCCTCAAACAAATCCTCCTGCCTCAGCCTTCCCAAAGCTGTGATTATCTCTTAATGAAATGACCCATCTCCTTTTCTTACCTGGAGTTGCTTTTCAATCCCCTCCGATTCTGAAACTCCTGGTTTTGGACATCATTCTGCTACCTCTCATCCTGACAGTCTAAAGTGCTCGCACAAACCCAAGTCCTTTTTTTGGTACAGATTCCAACAGAGGACAGATTCTCAAATGAAGTTGTTGATGGTTTTTAGTTTTGAGACAGGTTCTGTGTAGCCCAGGATGACCCAAACTTATACTCTGCCTCAGCCTTCCCAAAGCTGTAATTACGGGTATACACTATGTCCCGCTTCTTATTAAGTTCTTTACAAATATAGTAGTGTCACTCATAGGCTGAGAGCCCTGCTGTGGGCTTCAGCCTCCTCAGTGAGGTGACATGAGCGATCATCTCGGGAGGCCTGTGATCTGATTGTGAGAACTTCTGTGGTTCTCAGCCGCAGCACAGCTGAAATGTCAGCACTCAAGAAACTGCCACAGTGCCAGGTGGTGGTGGTGCGCACCTTTAATCCCAGCATTTGGGAGTCTGAGGCCAGCCTGGTCTACAGAGTGATTCCAGGACAGCCAGGGCTACACAGAGAAACTGTCTTGAAAAACCAAAAAGAGAAACTGCCACAGGTTTGAGGCCATCCTGGTGTACATTGAAGACTATCCAGGGCTCAAGACTGGAGAGATGGCTCAAGAGTGAGAGCAATGATCGTTCTACCAAAAGACCTGGGTTCAATTCCCAATACAACATGGCAGCTCACACGTGTCTGTAACTGTCAGGGCCAAGGGATCTGACACCTTCACACAGACATACATGGAGCCAAAACACAAATGCACATAAAAATGAATAAATCTTTTTTTTTTTTTTTTTAAAGAGAATTCCAGGGCCTTGTAGCAAGATCCTGCCTCATAAAACAACAGCAACAAAAATCTTCATATTAAAAATGTTTAGCCCAGGAGAGAGAGTTGCTGATTTGCCTAAAACAATTAGCCATAACTATCCAAAACATCCCAGAGTGGATCAAAACCCTATGTTTCAGAACCCATTTGACAACTCAAGTATAAAGCAAAGGGTTTGACCCAGCTAAGATGTCAAGTTGCGGTTGTCAGTGTTTGCTTCAGTTCATCTTTTTGGGTAGCTTCTGTGTAAATTACACAAAATAAGGTAGCTCGTTTTATTTTATTTTATTGTTGATTTGAAACAAGACCTTGCTATGAAGCCAGGGTGGCCTTGAATTTGATATCCTCCAGCCTTAGCTGGAGTGCCAGGATTGCAGTCATGTGCCACCACGCTTAGCTAGTGTGTGTGTGTGTGTGTGTGTGTGTGTGTGTGTGTGTGTGTGTTAATGGTTTCATGTACCCCAGGCTGGCCTCTAACTCCCTAAATCCTTAAGTAGTTGAGAGTGACTTTAAACCTCTAATCCTCTTCCATAACCTAAATGTACTAGGATTGCAGATGCCCGCTTTACAACTGGTGCCTTTGGGGGTGGGGGCCTTTTTTCCTTTCTCTTTTTGACAAGGTCTCACTGTGCAGCCTTGGCTAGCCTGAAACTTGCTATGTAGACCAGGCTGACCTAGAACTCAGATTCACTTGGCTCTGCCTCCCACGTGCTAAGATTAAGGCATGTGCCACCACACTCAGCCAAGCCAGTGCCTTTTAAAATGTAGATTCTACATATGAGAGAAAATGTGTTCATCAATTTGAATCTGGCATATTTCACTTCATGTGATAATCTCCAACTGAATCCACCGTGCTACAAAGCGTGTTTTCAAACTATACCATTGTGTATATATCTGCATGTTCTCTGTTTATCCACTGGTGGGCCTTTAGCTTGATTCCAGAGTTTAGCTGTTGTGCAGTGTTGCAGTAAACATGCGTGAGCAGGTATCTCGAATATGTGTTGACTTTGGTTCATTCTGACATACAGGCATGAATGCTACACTGGAGCCTTTGGTAGTCCTGTTTCTTTTTGCTTGTTTGTGTATATAATATTTTTAATTTCTTCTTTGAGAATTTGGTACAGGTATACACTGTATTTTGATCATAGCCACCCTCTACTCCCTTCTCTAACTTCCCCCGAATTCACCAACACATCCTTTTCGGGCTTTCATGACCTCTTTCCTCCCCCTTGCCCCTTGTATCCCATTAAGTGCAAATAGTACTGCCCTTATGCAGATGGCCGAGCAGATGGGGTTATCCACTGGAACACAGGCACCCTTCTAGTAACCACATTTGGCTTGATAAAAACACAGAATTTCAGGCACAGCTGTCAACCTGCTAGACAGAAATCAGCATAATGAGGTCAGATGATTCATAGGCAAAGAGAGGTTCCAGAAACACCTGGAATACACAGTGAAATGTGCTTATAAGATGTTAAGAGTGTGTGTTGAACGTTCGGAACCCCATGGAGTGCTGTTACCACCCTTGTTTGACAAAGAACCGGAGATAGAGAGATGGCTCAGCAGTTAAGGACCCTGAATGAGGGGCTAGAGAGATGGCTCAGAGGTTGAAGGTACTAAATGTTCTTCTAAAGGACCAGGGTTCAATTACCAGCACCCCACATGACAGCTCTCACCCTCCTGTAACTCCAGTTCCAGGGGATCTAACACCCTCACAGAGACATATGCAGGCAAAAGACCAATGCACATAAAATAAAAATAAGCATTGAAGACAATAACAGAAAAACAAAAACCCTGAATGATCTTGCAAAGGACCTGAACTGAGTTCCCAGCACCCACATGATGGTTCACAGCTGCCTGTACCTCCAGTTCCAGGGGATCTGACACCCTCTTCTTACCTCCGTGGGCTCCTGCAGACATGTGGCGCACATAACTCATGCAGGCAAATATACATAAATATTATTTAAAAGGTGAAATTCTTGCCTAGCTGACAGTGAGCTCAGCTCCCGATCTCACTAGAAGGCCGGGAGAGTGCATTCAACAGTCGGAATGACGGCTGGAAAGTGGTAGGTGGTGGTGAAAGTGCCCCAGATCCCACTTCTCTGCAAGTCAGCTGAGAGTAGTGCTGCTGACGGGGAGTAGCAGGAAGAAGCTGAGGGGGTGGGAGTGGCCAGGTCCTGCAGCTCCAGCTCCAGCTGTCACCACAGTGTTGACATGTTCTCCCATGAGGACAGAGACGGGCAACTATTGTGTGCTGTTTGTGTGGGTAACAGAAATCACGAAGTAAGTCAGGCGTGCTCCTCTCCAGCCTGCCCACCTCTAAGTGGGCTGCGGTGCTTCTTGGCAAAGTTCTCCTCTATACCCTCTCTGTGTTGCTGCATGCCTGTTCTAGAAGATCTAGCCTACTTTACGAAGCCCGCCTGGTCTAAGCCCAGGAATGATGGATTGTGTTTGTGGTTCTGAGTCCCTTCACATTAGCTAAGCGAGAGAAGCAGAAGTTTAAACTTTATCATCGGATCTGAGGGTATAGCTCAGGGGTAGAGTTCTTGCCAAGCAATCTCAAGCCTGGGGTTCAATCCTCAATCTATAGCAAAAGGTGGATGAGGTCTGTCTCCACAGAGAGCAAAAATGTCACCAGGTCATTAACAAAAGCCACTCCCAGCCTTCTAGGGGGAAGATAGGTATTTTATCCTCTCCATTGAGAAGAGGCCTCTGTGTGTTAACATTCCCGGTTTTACTTACTGCTTCTCTGTGAGTGCTAGGGCCTCTGGGTGTCCCCCCAAAAACTCCTCCCTTCGGATTTTTTTTTTAAACCTTTAAAAATATGTTTATTCTTATGTATACGAATGATCTGTCTTCTCACACAGCAGAAGAGGGCATCAGATCCTATCACAAATGGTTATGAGCCACATTGTGCTTGGAATTGAACTCAGGACCTCTGGAATGGCAGCTAGTGTTCTTAACCGCTGAGTTATTTCTCCAACCCTCTATTTAAAAAAAGGAAGAAAGAAGGAAAGGAAGGAAGGAAGGAAGAAAGGAAGGAAGGAAGGAAGGAAGGAAGGAAGGAAGGAAGGAAAGAAAAATAGTGTCCAAAGTTGAATTTATTATCTCTGTAGCTAGTGTAGTTAATACAGGCAAGCATGAACTGTAAGAATAGCTAACAGAGGACTGAGACAAAAACCGTCCTCAGCTCATCCATCTCTTAATTAATTTCTGCTAATATTTTTTCGGTGAGCAAAATAGAGGTAGCGAAGCACTGCGGTGCCGGACTACTGTCGTGCCTCGACAATATTAGACGCATTCATTATTTGTTTATTATTTTTAAAGCAAGGAAGCTGAGCTGCAGGGGTGCATAAAGCCTTTCTTCCACTTGTGTCTCATTTCCATTTCTATCCTCAAACTTCATATTCCATGCATTTCTGTTAACTCCATTCTCGAGTACTTCATTCCAAATGTTTTCTTCCACTATATTCTTCCGACACTTAAAATTCTTTTGCAACATTCTTTTCCTCTCAAGTCAGGCCGCTTTCCGTTCTCCATGCATCTCTCTCCTTCATGTGCTGATTAATGCATGCATTTAACCAGGGTCCACAGTTATCCATTATGACCGTAAGATTCTGATTCTTCTGGTCCAGCCAATAAACTATCATCCAAAATTAAATAATCGGCTGTCAGTTAAAATAGTCAAATAGCTGAGAAATACCTAATAAAAGCTGATTGATGAGATTGATGACAGTAAGTTTAGACTTTTGTGCTGTATAACTCAGGGTAGGTAAAATCTTGTTTGTGGAGCATGTGGAATTTGTGTGAAAACATGCTCTTTGTCCTTGTCAAAAGCCACCTACAAAAGTATAAAAGCGATCTCTATAGAATTTTAAGATGTAACTTTAGGCAATACCCATGGAGTATTTTTGTAGAATCTTAAAAAGGGGGTTGTTTTTTGAAGAGCCCGAGTAACATGATAATGTGACCTGTCAGTTACTAACAGTGTGGAACAAAGAATTTATCTGCATTTTATTTAGTGGAAAAAAATATTTTTGTAGGCCCTTTATCACCCTTTATCAGTAAGAGATTGTTTCTATGAGTTACCGCCTTAGCAACCACATTATTTAATAAGATAATAACCTGCTCTGTTTCAGGTGTTACATTTTTATAGAATTTCACTGGAAGTTTCCAGAAAGCAACCTAAAGAGCAGAGCTAAATCTTCAGTAGTGACAAACAGACAAGAGCATACCCAAAGGCTGGTCTTGGTGGCCCACGCCTTTAGACCCAGCATTCAGGAGGCAGAGGCAGGTGAATCTGAGAGTTCAGGGCCAGCCTGGTCTACAAAGTGAGTTTCAAGACAACCAGGGCTGTTACACAGAGAAACCTTATCTCCAAGAGAGAAAAAAAAGGGGGGGCAGGTACTCAATCCTATAGTTCAAAATTATGAATTTTGCTCTTTTAGTTTATTTACTATGAAAATGAAGCATTGATTTAAAGCATTAATTAGGCAATCAAGAGAAGAGAACATCCTTCATTTAACGAATGACTAATACTCTCTGGAAACCGAAACATCATTGGCTTAGTGCTTTATGCCCTGGTTGTGATTGTTTCTGTATTAAATCAGACTAGGCTTTCTCTTCCGGTCCCAGACGCTGCAGGAGCCGCCGGTTACTGTGCAGACATGGCCAAGTCCAAGAACCACAACACACACAACCAGTCCCACAAATGGCACAAAAATGGCATCAAGAAAGCCCGGTCACAAGATATGAATCTCTTAAGGGGGTGGACCCCAAGTTCCTGAGGAACATGCGCTTTGGCAAGAAGCACAAGAAACGCCTGAAGAAGACGCAGGCAAACAACGCAAAAGCAGTGAGTGCGCGAGCAGAGGCCATCAAGATCCTTGTGGAGCCTGTGGCCGTTAAGCCCAAGATGCTGAAGGGCCACCGCCGCAAACTCAGCCTTCTGGCTTTCATCGCTCACCCCAAGTTTAGGAAGCGGATTCGAAGCTACACAGCCAAGGGTCATAGGCTCTGCCGACCAAAGCCCAAGATTCAAACCAAGACAGAGGCCGCAGCTCCAGCTAAGGCCCAGACTTCACCCCCAAGCTTAGGCTCCCAAAAGTGCCCAGTGGAGGCCCCATAGGAAAGGCTTCTGCCAATGTGAAGACAGACAGACTGGTATGACACACCCACCTACACACAATTTACAGATGACCAGTGTCCTATGCTGTTTAGATGAATAAATCTGAGGCAAGATCTGTTAAGAAGAAAAGAGAGAGAAGAAAGAAAGAGAGAGAGAGAAAGAAAAGAAAGAAAGAAAAAGAAAGATGAAGAAAGAGAAGAGGAGAGGAAGAAGTTAGACTTGTTTTGATTTTTTTTTTCTCTTAGGAAGGGACCATTTATACTGAATTTATTCCTGCTATTAGAGAAAACCAAAAAGCATTTAAACAAAAATCAAGCAAACAAATGTGTAAGGCTTTTCTGTGAGTACAAGGACTTCCGTGTCCCCAACAAAAGTCTTTTTAAATCTTAACTCCAGATTCCTCTCTGTCTTAATGGACTTGGGCTTTCTCAACTGCTGTCCTGTGCGGAAGTACTGGCAAGGTTCTGTATGGACACTAAAAGGTACTCATGTAGCTATTGAAGTTTAAATAAAACTGGAATGTAAACACCAGTTCTCCTGAAACTCTCTTCATATTTTGTTGTGTGGAGGCTGGGGCTCCTGTAGCCTTGTTTGGCCTTGTAATCTTTACATATCCAAGGATGACTTTGAATTTCATATCGTCCGACTTTAACACTGGGATTATATGAGGCCTAGTTTTTTTGTTTTGTTTTGTTTTGGTTGGTTGGTTTGGTTTGGTTTGGTTTTCCAACTTGACACAAGCTAGGGTCATTGCAGTAGAAGAAATCTCAAATGAGAAAATAATTCCATCGGGTTGACCTGTAGGTAAGTCTGGGGACATTTTCTTGACTGATGATTGTGTTGGGTTTCAGACCCAGGACAAGTGGCTGAGGTGCATATTTAACATACCAAAGTGCACTTGGCCTCTGGGTTCTCCTGGCATCCCTCAGTCCCTGCCTGTTATAGGGCTGGCATATCCTGCCCTCTGTGCTGAACCTTCCAGCCCAGGGTCTGGGCTTCCTCTCCCCTAGAGGCTCTTCACTACATAGTCCAGACTCTCTCTCTCTCTGCATGTGCTCTTTGTATTTCCCTCTCTCTGTTCTTCTCTGCATGGCAGCTTCCCTGGCCTCATTCCATGGACCCATCTGAGAGCTACCCCCAATAAACCTGTCTTTGTACTTTAATTTGACCTGAATTGGCTCATTGACTTGAATTGTCAGCGGAGATAACCTATCAGATGACTCATTTTGTCATTGGAGATAACCTGTCAGATTGGTGTGGAAGAAAGGGCCCAGCTCACTGTGAGAGCTTGGCCAAGTGGTCCATGGAAGACAACAGCCTGAGGGGTGGAGACATAGATAGCTCAGCGCTTAAGAACCTACTTGTCTGAAGGATTTGTGGTGGCTTGTGTGTCTGTAACTCCAGTCCCAGGGGATCCAATACTCTTTTCTGCCTATGCAGGTACATGGCACACAAACACACATGCAGGCAAAATACCCATAATCATTAAATTAAAAAAAAAAAAAAAAAAAAACAGGCTGAGCAAGCCCTGAGGAGGGACCTAGTAAGCAGCATTCCTTTGTGGCCTCTGCTTCAGTTCCAAGTTCCTGACCTGACTTGCCTCAATCCTGGACTATAATCTACTAGGTGAAACAACCTTTCCACCGCCAGTTGCTTCTGATCATGTTTATCACAGCAATAGAAGCCTAACTAGGACGGCAACCGTGGCCTGATTTTGCAGCGCTTGGGGTCGAACCTTGGGCTCAGTGTGGAGTGGCCAAGAACACTACCTAGTGAGATGCATTCCTGGCCCCAGCGGTCCCCACTTAGAGCGATACTGGCTGCTAAATCAGACAAGGGTGACACACAGCGTTTCCATCATTGTAAAGGTGCCACGACGGGAGACTGCCCTGCCACAACCAAGGCTGGCCAGAGACCAGAGGAAACAACATGAATGAACTGATGTCACTGTCCTCCCACTCGCCAGTGATCTGTCTCACTCAAGAGCAAGCAAGTGGGAGGACAGTGACATCACAAAGCACAGCTCACAATGGCTCCAGAACACCTGAATCACCTGGCCACTTTTCCCCAATCTATGTCGATTCCTGAAGACTCTACACATGTAGTTCCTGGAGCTGCTGTTTTAAAATGTCAACATTTCCAACTGCAACCTCTTCCTGGGACAACCTCTTAAGCGCCCTTGCTCGCAGCTCAATATGGAATTGGTTACAAGCAACATTTGTGGGAGAGACTGCTGTGCCCCAGCCAACCAATTTGGGGCTACTGGATAACCTCGCGCCAGCTGTGCAAGTCATCCTGGGGATTTCCTTTCTGATTTTGTTGGCAATTGGATTGTTTGCCCTATGGAAACGAAGTGTTCGGTCAATTCAGGTTGTATTCTTTTTGTTCGTTTGGTTTGTTTGTTTGTTTGCTTGCTTGCTTGCTTGCTTGCTTGCTTTTTGAAGACCGGGTTTCTCTGTGTAGCCTTGGCTGTCCTGGACTCATGTTGTAGACCAGGCCTCGCCTCGAACTCACATAGATCTGCCTGCCTCTGCCTCCCAGGTGTGCACCACACCTGGCTTCAGGTTGTATTCTTATAGAGAAGTTTAAGTCTTTTGAGGGGGTGTTTGTTGGGGTTTTGTTGTTCTGAGACAGGGGTGGTGGCTTAGGCTGGCCTTGAACTCATTGTAAAACGAGTCTGACTTCAAATTTGTGATCGTCCTGCTTCGTTAAGCCGTCACTCCTAACTCTCACTCTCGAGGGCGGAGACAGCAACATGCACCTCCATTCCTGACTCAACAGTCAATTTTGTTTATTTCACTTCCATATTACTGCTACCCAGGTTTAAAAAGTCCATGTAAGGAATGAGGGAAGTGAGCCATTTTCTGCCTCTTGAGTTGGTTGAAACTACGCTGTCCTTGAAAACCTCCACCACTTAGGTTGTGAGCATAAAAATACTCTTTCTCACCATGCTGTTTGGCTTCCCTCTATTATAAAATAGATTTGGACAAGTTTGGCACTTGAGAAAGTCATCTGAGCCCAAATTTAACTGACTGCTTGTCTCTGAGAGCCTACCATGTTCATTGGATGGGCAGTGTAGGACAGCCAGGTTCTTGCATGTGTGTGTGTGTGTGTGTGTGTGTGTCTGTGTGTGTGGGGTGTGGTTTTTATTCTTATTGCTACTGATTTTAATTTTTCTGCTGTTTCTCTTTAACTGATAGAGAATTGTGTAAGCTAAATCACCCATTGCTTTCATTATTGTGTTTTAACATGCTAAGTCCCCAGAAACAAATAGGGGATCTTTTAGGGGAATAGAAATTTAACATGCTGGGATCCTAAGAAACATTTGGAGTTGGCATAATTCTATTTAACCCTCAATAATAATAACAATAGCTCGTTTATAACAGGGTCCTCGGTGTTATGGGAAATCTTAATAATTCCATGAAATGGAGTTTTTTTTTTTTTTTTTTCATGTGGGAAATAAGGAAAGGGAGGTGCAATGGAAATTTAAAGAGACAGACTTTAAAGAGGGCTTTTGTTTCATTTTCTCAGGAAGGATTCCTGTAGCTTGGGCTGACCTCAGCTTCATTAACTAGTTAACCTTGGACTAACCTTGGTTTTCCTCATTTCACCTACCAAATGTTGGAATCACAGATAGTCCTGAGGGCTTTCTTAAAGGTTTGATGAGTATACGGAGGTACTCTTACTAAATCATTTTATAGCTTTCCCTTCTTTTCCATTTAGGAATCATGACTGAATGTACTTTCAGGTTTAACTTCAGGAAGCCCTATGTAACAGGCAGAACAGGGGTTATCATGCCCACTTTGGAAGTGGGATAACCTGGCTCCTGCCAAAGGTCGTATTGTTTTGTTAAAGCTGGGAAAGCTGGAGTTTGAACCTAATTTTTAGAGTTCGTTCAATTTTAGCTTTTGTTCAAAAGCTCATATAATAGAATCCAACAAATACACTCAATACAAGATTTTGTGGGGGTGTGTGCACATACATATAAACAGGTTTCAGTTATATAATAAAAGTGTAAGGTAAGAACACAAACTTTCCAGTTTAGCGCTGATACTTGGATACTTGGTACTTGGACACTCTAGGCAGAAACATGACAAAGGAGTCAGGGGTGGTGATACATGACTGAAATTCCATCCTTTGGAAGGTGGGGGTAGGATGATTGGACATTCAAGGTCATCCTTGGCTACAGAGCACGTTGGAGGATTGGCCTAGAATACATGAGAACCCACCTCTAAAAGAAAAGAGGAAAAAATGGGGAAAAAGGTACACAAACAAAAAGGAGTCAAAAAGCAGAGTAAGAGTATGGGTTCAGGGGTCAGACTGCTTGGTATACATTTTGGTGAACTATCTACTCTGAACAGAAATCACTCATTTGACCTCTACTCCGGTTTTTCCTCATCTGTAAAATGGGCATGCTATTAAGTACTGCCTTATAGGGTTATTGCAAGGCTTAATGTGTATAGAATGTGTATTAAGCTTAGCCTGTGTTCATTCAATAAGCAGTGTAGATTGCTATAAGGGGAAAAAGTCATGGTTTTATGCTTATCCTACCAGAAATTTGTTGTACCATATTAAGGCAATTTTTCCATGACCAGTGTCTTAGTTGGGGTTGCTCTTGCTGTGATGAAATACCATAAGTGAAGCAACTTGGGGGGAAAGGGTTCATTTGGCTTACGCTTTCATGTCAGGACAGGAACTCAAGGAGGACAGAATCCTGGAGGCAGGAGCTGGTGCAAAAGTCGTGGAGGGGGGCTGCTTACAGGCTTGCTCCCCAAGGCTTGCTCAGCCTGCTTTCTTGCAGAACCCAGGACCGCCAGCCCAGAGATGGCCCCACCCACAACAGGACGGGACCCTCCCCCATTGATCACCAACTAAGAGACATTTTCTCAATCAAGATTCCCTCCTCTTATGTGACTTTAGCTTGTGTCAAGTTGACATAAAACTATCTAGCACAACCAGGAAATCTGCTTTTTAGACCTCAATTTCTGGATGCCAGTCTTGGCTTTACAAGTTTCGGTCTGTAGCTTTGAGCATTCACAGTCCACACGGGATGGTGTGTCTGCGCAGATGGGTTTTCCTGCAGGAGTAGTTGGTGAGCTGACAAGCTAACTTCTGGCACAGAACCCATCACATGGGAACAGACTTTGAGCAAATGGAATTTAATATTGCTGTTTTTATTAAATACAAATTAAATCCCTGACCTGTCTACCAGTCCAGTTTGTAAGTGATAGTGATCCAAAGATTAAAGGTAGGAAGGCTGGAGAGATGGCTCGGCAAAAGTAAAGATCGCTGGCTACTCTCCCAGAGAAACCCAGCTTTGATTCCTAGTTTTGAACCTTCATGGCAGCTCATAACCATCTGTGACTCCAGTTCCAGAAGATCCAAACCCCTCGTCTGACCATCATGGGCACCAGCGGGGCATGTTTATTTACATACATGCAAAGAAAACACTCATACACTTAAAGTTATAAGTATATCTTTAAAACCTTTTTAAAACAATTTAAAGAAGGTGAGAAAATGTTCTGTTAATGGGAAAGCTCGTCTCGGGAATGCAGGATTGTTGTTACTAGGAGATCATCATTCTGTTTTGTCTCTGTAGCTAACTGTGACATTTCACCTGCATGACCGAGTAACATTCCTCTTGTTTCCTTTTAGAAAATAGTGGTGTTTGTAATTACACTCTACCAGCTTTACAAGAAGGGCTCAGACTTTTTTCAGGCTTTGCTAGCCAACCCAGAAGGAAATGGTCGCCAGCTTCCAGACAGTAGTAATGTCTTTCTGTCAATGGGTCTGCAAGAGAAAATTTTGAAAAAGCTTCAGATGGTGGAAAACAAAGTGAGAGACCTGGAGGGGATGATTGTTGCCCAGAAACCTGTGGTGAAGCGAGACTGCTCCTCTGAGCCGTACTGCAGCTGCTCTGACTGCCAGAGTCCCTTGCCTACGTCAGGGTTTACTTCCACATCTGAAATGTGACGGACTCCAATCTTTTCCAGAAAAGCACTGCTTCCCTCACGTGGGCAGTGGTGTATCAATAAAATAGAGAACTATATTGATCTTATCCTGCAAAGATCTGGTTCCCTCTTCAGCTGGGCCCAGTGACTACTTTGTGTGCGGCCGGGTAATGTTGGGTAATGATAGTTGGAAATGTCTCCGAGGATGGGGACTGTGGCTTGGTGGTAAGTCATTGGCCTGGGGCACACAGGTACGGTGCTGGTTCAGTAGGCCGGGGACCCTTGGGGAAATGCAAGATAACCAGATTGGAGTGGAAGCAGAAAGGAGAGAGGGTAATCAGGGCTGTGACTTTGAGGTCCATGACAGGTCCAGCTGAAGACACTGGAGATGTTGTAACATAAGCCAGTCACAGAGGGCCATGTTTTGTGAATAGGCTGTCCCATGCTGTTCTTGACATAAGAAAAGTATGCAGTCAGAGACCACTGAATTACACAAAGGTGAGCAAAAGTGAGAGTATGCATAAAAGGGGAACAGGGTGGTTTTTTTGTTTGTTTGTTTGTTTGTTTGTTTTGTTTTTGTTTTGTTTTGTTTTAGGCAAGATTTCATTAGGTACCCAGCAGGACCTGGCCTGTGTGTTGTTGGGGGTGGGGGTGGAGGGAGGGGAGTGGGGTTGGGGAGGAGGGATTGTTGCCTGGGTTGTCTGTATGCCGCTTGCTTTCCTGGTTTCCATGGAAGCCAGAAGTTATTGGTAACAGGTAACAGTTTTATAACACGATGGCCATCTCTGGCCCTTAATCCTTTCTGCTCCCTCTTCTTCAATTCTCCCAGAACCTCAGGGGCAAGGTGGTGATTGGCTATGTACCATTTAGGACCGGTAGCTGTAAGTTCCCACGTGGGCACTAGAAATCAAACTCCAGGCCTCTGCAAGAGCAACAAGTGCTCTTAAATCCTGGGTCATTTCTCCATCCCCAAGTATGCTCTTATTTTTATAAACTATGGTTTGCCCAAACATATCCATCTCACTAGGAGATTGATGAGAGAATTTTGCCATTTATGTTTACATATTATCTAAATGTACAAATTGTTTTTATTTCGATTTTTTTGTTTGTGTTGTGACAGGGTTTGTCAGAATTTATAATTGTATATTTCTACTTTTATTATTTATAGTAATATACATAATAATGTTAATGATAGTTCAGAAGAATTCTTTCAGAGCCTCTAGTTACAGGGATTTTTTTTTTTAAAGATAAGGCTTTGCTGTGTAGCCAAGGCTGGCCTCAAACTTGCTGTCCTCCTGTCTCTGATATTCAAGTGCTTGGAACTACAGATGCAAGGCTAACCTGGTCTACACAGCAAGTTCCAGGTCCGTTGGGGTTATGTAGTAACAGTCCATCTCAAAAAAAATTAAATATTCTTTACTTTACAATGTACATTTTGTTGCACACAGAAGTTTAAAAATGTCAAAATTTGCTGGTGGGCAGTGGTGGTGTATGCCTTTAGTACTAGCGCTTGGGAGGGAAGGGAAGGTGGATCTCTGTGAATTTGAGACCAGCTGGAGCTACTGAGTGAGTTTCAGGACAGCCAGGGCTACACACACAAAAAAAACCCTGTCACAACACAACACAAATGAAAAGTATCAAAATATGTTTGACCACTCTAGGGAAGTAGAATGTGTTGATACAAATGGTAATGGTGAGAAGAACAATGTTGAGGCCCTGATCCCTGTTTCTCTCAACCTTGGTCAGAAAAGCTTTTTTGTTCCCCACCCCAGGGCAGGGTTTCTCTGTGTAGCCTTGGCTATCTTGGAATTCACTCTGTAGACCAGGCTGGCCTTGAACTCATAGAGATCTGTCTGCCTTTGCCTCCCTGATTGCTCCTGAGTGCTGGGATTAGTGTTTGCCACAAATGCCTGGCTTGCTTTTTTTTTTTTTTTTATCCATATTTCACGTATATTAATGCTCTGTTTGCATGTACATCTGCATGCCAGAAGAGGGCATTCAGTCCCATTATAGATGATTGTGAGTTACCATGTGGTTGCTGGGAATTGAACTCAAAAACGTTTAACTGCTGAGCCATCTCTCCAGCTCCAGATGGTCAAAGTACTAAGAATAAGTGACTGAGTGCTTAGCTCTAAATGGTACATAACTGTCACCATCTTGTCCCTGAGGTTCTGGGAGCACTGAACAAGAGGGAGCAGAAAGGATTAAGGGTCAGAGATGGCCAGCATGTTATAAAATGCTTTCTTTGGGACATGCCCATTGCACTCATAAACTCACAGTGGCTGCAACAATTGGTACAAGATCAAAACAGTCAAAATTCTAGTATGGATAAGGGCTCACCAGGCCTCATTCCCAGCTAAGGAGTTATTGGCACTGAATGGATGCTGGGTCATTTTTCTCTGGAGGCATGGCTAATGGTGGGTTGCCCATGTTCGCACACCCACGCGAGTGCAAGCAGCATTAATTGGATTTGGTCCGTTTCAAAAAGAAGAGGAGTCAGACTTAGTGACTTGTACCATTAATCCCAGCACTCTGGAGGCAGAGGCCCATGGTTCTCTTTGAGTTCAAGGCCCACCAAAGCTACCAGTGTCTCATTATGTACTCTGGCTGTCCTGGAATTTATTATGTAGACCAGGCTAACTTCAAAGTCATAGAGATCTACCTGCTTCTGCTTCCCAAGTTTGGGAACAAAGGCGTGCGTATGTGTGCATATATATGTAATTTTTGCTTTTCCAGACAACATGTCTCTATGTAGCCCTGGCTGTTTTGTAGCCTTGGTTGTCCTGGAGCTCAGTATATAAACCAGGATGTCCTCCAAGCCATAGAGATCCTCTGTCTTGCCTCCCAAGTGCTGAGATTAAAAGTCTGAGCCATCATACCCAGCCCTGTACACATTTTTAAAAAGCTAGACATGGGGGCTGAGAGCAAAGTATTTGGAAATATGAAGATGGGAACAAACTGTTTCCTTCTTCCTCTTTAATAAGCAAACCGTTAAAAAAGAAAACAATCTTGAAAATTGATGTAGGGTTGGGAACAAACTCCTTCCTCTTCAAAATTTTGTTTGTTTGTTTGTTTGAGGCAGGTTTCTCTGTGTAATAGGGTTTCTCTGTGTAGCCTTGGTTCTCCTGGACTCACTTTCTTGAATTCACAGAGATCGCCTGCCTCTTGAGTGCTGGGATTAGAGTCATATGCTGCCACACCCAGCCTCCTCCTCTATCTTTTTAAATATATTAACGGGAACAATCTTGAAAGCAATCTAGGAGCATTTTCTAATGACAAAAGTGGTTATTTGTTATGGCTTAGATATGAAATATTTCCACTTGGCCCGCGTGTTTCACCCTCAATGATGTACTGTGTTTAGGAGATTGTGGGCCTTTACTAGAAGAAGTTAGATTGCTAGGGCCTTGCTATCTCTCAGCTCTTTTTCTGCCTGGGTCTTTTATTTCCTGGTCCACTGAAGTGTGAGCAAGCAGCCTCAAGCTCCTGCTACCATAGAGACAGCTAGCTGTTGGGGTAATCTACCTGCATACAGACTGTATCCACTAGCTGTGAAGGTGTGTCCCTAGCCCCTCATTTGTCGATTGCTGTGCCTCTAGGGCCAGGTGCTAGTAGGATATATGGCATTGTCATTTCTATAGCCCACATAAGTTTCTACATGTAAGGGTTTGTTGCTTCTTTGCCTGCTCAGAAAGATGATTATCTGAAATTATCCTGTTAAAAGAAAATGGTGGGGGAGGTCACGTAGCCCTCAATCTGGCCAATAGACAACACTAAGAGATGGACAGGGCATAGTCCTACTGCTGATTGGTTCAGAGTGAGAAAGCTGTGGAACCTTTCTCAATATGCTAATAGCTTTTTGTGTGATTTTTAAAATTTTATTTAATTTTTGTATTTTTTTGAGACAGGGTTTCTCTGTATCACTCTGGTTGTCCTGGAACTCGATCTGTAGACCAGGCTGGCCTTGAACTCACAGAGATCCACCTGCTTCTGCCTTCCAACTGTTGGGACTAAAGGTGTGTGCCATCACATCCGGCCTGAAAATTTTTTTGTTTTGTTTTTTGAGACAGGGTTTCTCTGTGTACTTCCTGAATGTCTGGGAACTCTCTCTGTAGACAAGGCTGGCCTTGAATTCACAGAGATCTGCCTGCCTCTGCCTCCCAAGCACTACCATCACCCAGCTGGGATAAAGAGCTGGCAGCTGGAGCTCGGGCAAAGGGAAGGAAGCAGAACAAGAGCAGAACAGGGAAGTTGGGTGGAGTTGAGATGGGTGGCTGTCAAGATGGGTGGCTGAGGGACTGCCCCAGAAACAGGTTAACAGCCTTGTAGTACACAGATGTCTCAATGTCTCTATTGTTAAGCCCCAAGTGGGACACCCCAGAAGCACCAGCAATAACCAGCTACTTCAGATGCTGGAACAGATCCTCACATTGATGCTTTCTGATACTTTGTCAAAGCATCAGAAAGAAAATCAATACCAAGAAGTACAATCTTTGTTGTGATAAACCCGACTGACCATTGGTTCATAAGACTCTCTAACTGGTTAATGGGGGGAATGTGGAAGGGTTTCAAGCTGTGTGCTAGAGGGAGAGTGTGTGCTAGAAGGGTTCTTCGAGCTTTGGAAGAACTTAATGGCTGTTTTGATGGGAGTTTGGAAGATCAGACAGTTAATGCAAATGTAGTCAGTGGCGGCCACCCTCCTGAAATTTCTGAGGGGAATAAGAACTCTGTTGGTAACTGGACAAACATACTTGTATTTCATTATATTGCAGGGACTCTATATTATATGCTGCTAATGGCTTATACGTTAGCAGTCAATCTAGGATGTTCAAGAGGAGCACAAGATTCAGCGGCATTGGTGTATATGAACCCTCATCTGCTACACAGAGGATGGAGATGATGAAGAGAAAAGCACCACCAGGATGGATCTCAGAGATAGAATAGGCCACCTGATGAAAGGAGCCAGACTGACTGAAATGACTGAGTGCTTGTTTTCCTCCCACTTATAATCTGCTGGCTAAAAATGAGGTTGTTTGTTGGTGGGAGGAGGAGATGTTAGAGCTTGAACCACCGTCTTCTTGGGTTGCTGGCTTTAATCATAAAACACAGCTTAAAGATTCAGTTTCTGGTTTTTGCCTGTGTGTCATGTGGCAAGGGAACTTACAAATAAGGGCTTTCCCATCAATTTGTGTTCCTGCATCTATATTTCATAATGCTAAACAAACAGGGTTGGTTCACTTTCAATTCCTGTTTTGCTATAAGTGCTAAGAACTACCTTAATTAGATAAGAACGGGGTACTAGAGTAATAGCTCAGTGGTTAAGAACACCAGCTGCTCTTCTAGATCACCAGGGTTCAATTCTTAGCATCCATATGGCAGCTCACTGTTTTGGTTCAAGAATAGCCACACAAACCACTCAGACTCTTGTCTCAGATATGGATGGTTTATTGAATATTGAAGGCAACACCTCAAGACTGGTCATGACCAGAGACACAGAAAGGAACTCGGGAGTCTAACTGTGACATTGCCTAGGTCTCAGAGCAGTTTTGTTCTGTTTTTTAAATAGAATGTAATGCAAAAGACATCAGGAGGGCAGTCACACATTTTGGCTAACCTTACAAAGCAGTATTACATTTTTGGCTAACTAGATAAAGCATTATCAGCTAACCTTTAAGTTGATTGGTCCTAAGTGAGGTTAAGTGAGGCAGTGCTTAGGGTCCTCTAGACCACAGCCAAGGTGTGGCTAAGTTTGTAGATAAGAAAGGTGCAACCAGAGTGTTGCCAAGTGAATAGATAAGAATAGTTATAACACTATTGAATCATAGTAAATTATAAGGTCAGCTCGACTCTCTGGCAGGGTTTGTTAGTGTCAGCTCTGAATAACTGCTTCTAGGAAGCAGAGTTGAAAATTTTACAATTTTGACCTTAATTTCACCTTAGAAGCAAAATGGAAGCTGAAATGGCTGCAGTTATGTCTTAAAGCTGACTGAAGTATTTCAGGCTTCAACACTCACAACCCTCTTAAAGCTCCAGTCCAGGGGATACAGTGTCCTCTTCTGGCCTCCTCGGACACTACACAAATGTGGTGTACAGACATACATGCAGGCAAATCATGTATACACACAAAATCAAATACTTCTGATTTTAAAATGTAAAAGAATGATAGCAGTTTTTAGTAAGCCAAGGCTGCATAAAGAAACCCTGTCTCAAAAAATAAATAAATAAATAAATAAATAAATAAATAAATAAATAAATAAATAAATAAAGTTGACAGTACAGTCAGGCACCAATAATTTTGTTAAAAGCAAAAATCCCCCAAACAACATTTGGTTGCAAAAAGATTTTGTGATCTTATTATATTGAAGTAATTCACTCTGTCAAGCGACTTATATTGATTGCTCTTGTGTGGATGAATTTAGGCACGGTTGTGAAGTTTGAAGCCTCATTAATCTCAACATCATTCTTTTTAAGATTTTATTTATTTATTTTATGCATATTAGTGCTCTAAGAGGGCAGTAGAAGGTATAGATGGTTGTGAGCCACCATATGGGTGCTGGGAATTGAACTCAGGACCTCTGGAAGGGCAGCCTGTGCTCTTAACCGCTGAACCATCTCTCCAGCTCTAATCTCAACATCTTTAGTTTAACAACTTCACCATACTTTATATTTTAGTTGGAGCTACAGATTTAGCTTGATTCACTGTAAGTAATGAATTATACAACTTGGCAACATCAGTTTGTAAAAATCATTAAATTGTATTTACTTTTGGTCAAAAAATTCCAATTTCACTTTTCAAGTAAAAATGTATTAACAGGAGTGGTGCGCGCGTGCGTGCGTGTGTGTGTGTGTATTGGCGTTTGAAACAAAGTCTTGCTAGGATTACAGGCAGTGGCCACCAAGCCCACCCCACCTGTTTGAGGTTAGAAATGCTATCTCTCCATAGTTGCTTTGTCCCAGGACACACAGGCCTCTTCTGATTACGCTCCCCGGATGAGATGAAAAGTGTAAATGAAAATCCTCATCACTGTTGTCATTTTCATCTCTTCCATGTTCCCCAATTCAGAACTTCCCAAGACAGGCCAAACGACCGCAACTGTAATGCCTTGTTTGGCTAGTTTTCCCAGGGATGCACCTCTAACCTTTTGAACCGCACTAAATAGGATACGTTTAGAGCCTCTTTCATCCTTCCCGACTCCTAGGTGACAGGGGGCCACCCTGTCAATTCCAGCTAAACCTTTCTCCCAGCCGGCCTCCCCAGGCGGGGTAAGCACAGCGGTCCACAGCTCTCTCTGGTGAACCCACCAAAGCAAAGGACCACGCGGACCCACACAAAAAGAAGGCCGGAATCTTTGAGTTGGAGTCCTGCGCGCAGAATCCGGAGGGAAGTTCCAGATACACCGTCTCTCAGTCTTCGGGCCGGAAGTGAGGAAGGTGGGGGCAAGTCTTATTCTAGCGGAAATAAGTAGGGCCTGAGGGAGCAAGGACAGGGAAGAGTGTTTTTGTGACACTGCTGGTAGCGCTGAGAGATGGGAGTCTGAAGAGACTCGGAAAGGACCCATATCGCTGTGACACCGCTGGCACTCCCTGGGGGACGCGTGTCGGTGTGGCACCGGTGCACGCTGAAGGAGCGGGTGGGACTGGGTGACCATGGGGATGTGGGCATCGGTGGACTCTGTGTGGGACTTCCCCGCGGAGAAGCGAATCTTCGGGGCTGTGTTGCTCTTTTCCTGGACTGTGTATCTTTGGGAGACCTTCCTAGCCCAGCGGCAGGTGAGCAGAGATGGGGCCCGAGCCCCTGAACAGCCCTAGGCCAGCCTGAGCCGCTATCCAGGCCCCGGGATGTCTGGCCGGTCACAGCACCATTCTGTGCTCCCGAACCTCCAGTGAGCTTCTTAACTTTTCCCAGTGGTGGCGGTGGCTCTTGAGGGGTTCTTGGGACTGCAGGAAGTTGTCTGCAATGTTCTGCAATGTTGTAATGGGACCCAAGCCTGTTAGCGTCTAATGAAAGGAAAGGGCTGCTTCTCCGTCAAACTGGAGCCTGTCTGTGCCTGCCCTGGAGCATATTAAGGATCCTTGGGCCCAGGCTTGACTCTTTTTATCTTTGATATAAGCTTTCTAAATGGAGGTGCTAAAATTTTAGAAGAACAGCTTCCCATGACATTGAATTTAACCATGCTCAACCATGGGATTAGGAAACCACTTTTTTTTCTGGCAATATTTTGCAACCATTCTAAAGGCTTGCATACCTTAAAAAAAAATCCTCATTAGTGCAAATGTTGTTTTGGGCCCCAAAATATGTATATGTGTGTATGCTTCATTAAAAATACCTCCTTTAGTTTTGTTTAAAACGTTTACTAGCGCAGTAGAAAAGCTAACAGTTCCCGGAGATAGCCATAATTCTAACACTTTGATTAGATGTTTGAATGTTTTAAGTAAGATAGACTTTGTAGCTGGTGGTTTTATTTCAGTCTCACTACTGGTTGGCTTTACTTATACTCTCCTGTGCTTTCCTTGGGAACCTTTCCCTTTAACTGCTGGACCTATTTCTTGAGCATTGCAGTGTTTTTCTTATGCAGTTTTCTTTTAATTTACACTGTAAATGAGTTTATTTGGCCAGGCAAGCGCTCTTCCACTGAGCTATATCTCCATCCCTTCATGAATCTCTTAACTGCAAGTTTTAATTAAAATAAATCTTTTTTGTCTTTGTCAGGTTTATGCCTCATTCTCTTCCTTTAGTATGCTCAAAGTGTTAAAATTACTATAGCGAGGTACTCAAAGCTTCATTAGTTAAGAATTGTGCAACTACCCTTGCCTGAAGCACACATGTAGTATCAAATCAGCAGGGTGAGATATTGAACACTTATCTGACATAGTTTACTTAAAAGTTCCTTTTCTTTTTTTTCTTCTTCGAGACAGGGTTTCTCTCTGTGTAGCCCTGGCTGTCCTGCAACTCAGTCTATAGACTAGGCTGGTCTTGAACTTACAGAAATTCACCTGCCTCATCCCCCTGAGTGCTGGGATTAAAGGCGTGCGCCACCACTGATTGGTGTAGTTGCACCTTTGTAGAGTTATTTCTTAATACCTTGAACTTTTACTGTCGTGGAGGGTCTGGCCTCTTAGACCTTTTGGTATTTGTTCCCTCTGTTATGTTCTACGAGCTGACATTTGTTACAAAAATTTGATGCTTTTGTTACTCTCTAACTCTTACTTAATTTGACCTCTAGGACCAAATTCAATGATGGAAGATTCATTATTAAACTATTAAATGTATCTGTTAATTTGTGAAGTGAGCATGTTTGCTTCTCTTTTTTCATGCATATTTCCTATACCATAAGACATGCATCATAGAATGAACAATTCCCTCATGACATTACAACTTTGGCTTGCTTGGGCAAACTGACAACCCAGGTGACCATTCTTCTGGGTCAGCTAGCTTTGGAATCTTTTTGTCTGCTTTTACTTTCCTGTGTTGCTTGCTTCAGTGGGCATTGTTCTTGGCTCGATTCAGTTTGCACATATATGTAACAAATTTTACAAGCCCACTTGTCAGATGAATGCTATAGACTATTTGATGCTTGACCACAAATCATTACTATGTAAAAAAAAAAAAAAACAAAACAACAACAAAAACTCATTAAAGTGTTTTCTTCAACATATTTTAGAGAAGGATATACAAAACAACGACTCGAGTACCACCAGAATTAGAGCAGATCATGGATTCAGACACATTTGAGAAATCCCGACTGTATCAACTGGATAAAAGTACATTCAGCTTCTGGTCAGGGCTCTATTCCGAGGTGGAAGGCACTGTAAGTAATTTATTTCTTGGAGACACGATTCTTGGATTGTTTAGGACTTTGTAATGCTTGCTTTTGTCCTCGTCTTTTTGTGACACAGAGGATACAATGCCTGTAAATCCTGGAATGCCTTCTTAACATTTTTATATTTAACATTGTGTTCATGTCCTGTTGCTGTGAAGAAACACCATGACCACTGCAACTATTATAAAAGACAGCCTTTAATTGAAGCTTACAGTTTCAGAAGATAATTCAGTGTCATCATGGCAGTAAGCACGGCAGCATGCAGCCAGACATGATTAACTGTGGCTCTGTGCCCTGTAAGCCCAGCTACTTAAGAGTTGACGCAGCAGCGTCACTTGTGTCTAAGAGATAGAGACCAACCTGGGCAACACAGCAAGACTAGAGCAAAACACCATCGAGAACTGGTATGATTGGGGATGGGGAAGAGCGGAGTAGAAAAGCTCAGGTGGTGTGTGTGATGTTCACAGCGCCTTGCATGTGTGCATGAGCGTGTGTAAAGGCCAGAGGTTCACGCTGGCTGTCTTCCTCAGTCTCTTCTCCATCTCATTGTTTGAGACAAGGTCCCTAACTGAGCCTATAGATAACCTGTTTTGTAGACTAGATGGCCAGAGGGCTCCATGAATCCTCCTGCTCACCTAGCCATGGCATTATCGGTGCCTGGGTTTTTATGTGGGTGCTGGGATTCCAAAGTCAGGGCCTCATCTTGCTCAGCAAACAAACACTTTGCTTACTAAGGCAATTTCTCAGCCCTTTGGTTTTGGTTTTGGTTTTGGTTTGGGGGAGGTTGTCTCACTATATATATGGCCCTGGCTATCCTAGAATTTGGTATGTAGAGCATGCTGGCCTTGAATTTGCAAGAATCCTCTTAGCTTGTTGAATGTTAAGATTATAAGAGTGACCCATTAGTCTCAGCTAAGCTCAGATTTTTGCTCCTCTAGGTTCTAAATGTTTCTATATGAGCATTTTAAAAAAATTTTTTTTGTTGTTGTTTTGGGTTTGGTTTTGTTTTTCGTTTTTCAAGACAGGATTTCTCCGTGTAGCCTTGGCTGTCCAGGAACTCCATTTGTAGACCAGGCTTGTTTCGAACTCAAAGTGACCTGCCTGCCTCTCCTTCCAAGTGCTAAAATTAAAAGTGTGAGTCACCACAGCTGGGGTAGTAGTTGCATCTTTTTAAGGCTTATTTTCTCATTAAAGATGACAAGTAGAACCTGGAGGTGGTTCAGTGATTAAGAGCACCTACCGCTTTTCCAGAACATCCAAGTTTGATTTCCAGTTCCCACCTTGGAGGGGCTCACAGCTGCCCAAAATGCCAGCTGAAGGGGATCCAGTGACCTTTTTTGGCCTCCATGGGCATTTGCATTCACATGCACATATTCCCCAACACACATACACATACACACACACACACACACACACACACTAAATCTTTGAACACATTATAGAATAGAGGTGGATAGACACTAGACCTTTGAATGGCTGTGGCGTGGACTGAGCAGGCAAGGTAACATGAATGAAGCACTACATACAGAGCTCAGCATATAATAAACACTTCACCACCTACTTTAGCCTCTCTGCGCTCCAATTACTTCCCTGCCATGTTTGCTTTTCAGACTCTAATGAAATAGTGTATGTCGGAGTACTAGAGTTGTGTCTGTTGCCCTTGTTGATTCTTGTCCCAGGACTCCCAGGAGTGTACTTGGTGAGATTATTAGCAGGGAGAAAGCTTAGAGCTTACCATTCTTGTTTTTCGGTCCCCAAAGAAACTAAACAAGGTTTGAGACAGCAAAGCTTCCAAGTGTGTTCACAAATCACTCAAAGGCATGTTAAAATACCTTTAGTGTTTATTTCAAAGCTGGAATTTTAGTAGTAACTGTTTCAGCCTTCTGTCAAAAGCAGTATAATTCCTTAATTCCACAGTACGTGTTGGCATTGGGAGACAGATAAAAGGAATGCCGTCCTAGGGCAGTTAGCTCAGCTTGTGTAGTGTATGGCAGGTAGCGGTACCAGAGTGTATCTTTTTTTTTCTTTTTTGTTTTTTTTGTTTGTTTGTTTTTTTGAGACAGGGTTTCTCTGTGTACCCTTGGCTGTACTAGAACTCACTTTGTAGACCAGGCTGGCTTCAAACTCAGAGATCCACCTGCCTCTGCCTCCCAAGTGGTGGGTGGGGTTAAAGGCTCCAGACCATATCTTTTACAAACATTGTTTCTTATGGCCACAATGGAGTTAATTGTAGCAATGGGTGTGCCTAGAGTTCACTGTCAGATTTTTTAATTTTTTGAGACAGAGTTTCTCTGTGTGGCTCTGGCTGTTCTGGAGTTCTCTCTGTAGACCAGGCTGGCCTCCAACTCATAGAGATCTGCCTGCCTCTGCCTCCCAAGTACTGGGATTACAGGTGGGCACCGCCACTGCTGGGCCACACAGTCAGATTGTGTAAACAGTCTCCTGTAAGTGATTGTCTGCCAGATTGATGTGCAGGCTGTTGGGTCTTGCTCAGTCCAGCCTCTGTGCTGTGGCTTGTACTTCTGGCATAAGCTCAGGTGCTGCTGTTCCTGGTTAGTTCCGAAGCATATTTGAGACCTGGGCAAACCAATGCAGCTGGTAAAACTAAATGATAGCCAAGTGTGGCGATGCACAGCTGTAATCACAGAACTGGGGAGACTGAAGCAGGGGGATCGTCCTGAGTTCAAATCAGCCAAGGCTACATAGTGAGTTCTAGGCCAGCTTTAGCTGCATAAGACCCTGTCTCAAAAACACACCAGAACTGTAAGAGGTGGATAGTATAAAGTGTGTGTGAGGTTGGAGAAGGGTAAGAACACATGTACTGTGGGTGGATGTATAACGTAGTGGTAAGCATTTAGAGAGCAGCTGTTAATGCCAAGGGACGTTCAAGGTCATCATGGAAAGATCTTTATAAAAAAAATAGTTCAAGCCAGATGTGGTGGCTCGTGCTTTTAATCCCAGCACTTGGGAGGCAGGGTTTCTAATGTTCTGGCGACATGTGAGTGTCTGTTTACTTATTTGTCCAAGACAAAGACTGGTAAGGGCCTACCCCTGAAGCCCTGATTCCTGCCTTAGGATTCATCTTTTCCTGACCAAGGGAAGGTCCGAGTCTTCTGTCCCACAGCCTGGTAAGTGGACAAGACTCTCCACTTCTATATCAGTACTAATACTTCAGCCGGGTGTGGTGGAACATCCCTATATTCCCAGCTGTGGAGGAGGCAGGAAGATCATTTGAATCCATGAGTTCAGACGCAGCCCGGGTGACATCATGGGGTGACATCCCAAACAAACAGCAGCAAGCTAATTCCTCTTTTCTGGCTGAAGAGGACACTTTCCTTTCATGGAAAAGATAGTAATAAAGCCGTATTGCCATCAGATCCATCTTTGCTCATGACCTGTGGGATTTGGAACAAGCCATTTAATCTTTGTAAGTTTAATTTAGTTTGATAAATTTTTGTTTTAGACTCTTGGCAAATGTTTTTATTTGCTCTTTTTTTCTTTTTTAGTAATTTATCTTTATTTTATATGCATTGGTGTTTGGCCTGCATATATGTCGGATCTCCTGGAACTAGAGTTACATACAGTTGTGAGCTACCATGTGGGGTGCTGGGAATTGAACCCAGGTTTTCTAGGAGAACATTCAGTGCTCCTAACTACTGAGCCATCTCTCCAGTCCCTTTATTTACTTTTTTAAGCTATTATGGTTAACACATATGACTCATATTTCTAGGGTACATTAATGTTTTTAATACATTGTAATAATGATCATATCAGGGTAATTAGCATATAACACCATAAACAATAGTCATTTGTGTGTGAGTGTGTGTGTGTGTGATATAAACATTGAAACCCTCTCTTCTACCTGTTTCAAATTCAACTATACAAGACCATAATCTGTTCTTTCTGACTTTGTACTTCTTAGTTAATTTCTCCTCATCCGCCTTCCTGGTTTTTATTTTTTAATTGGTATACAATGTTTACGCTCATTTATGAAGTGCAGTGTAATTTAGAAAATTTATACCATATATAACAATCGGGTCAGGGTAGTTAGAATTTCTATTTCCTTAAACTTTTTTTTTGTTTGTTTTGTTGTTTTTCAGGGCAGGGTTACTCTATATGTAGCCCTGGCTGTCCAGGAACTCACTCTGTCAATCAGGCTGGCCTCAAACTCACAGAACTCCACCTGCCTCTGCTTCCCAAGTGCTAGAATTAAAGGTGTGCACCACCATGGCCCAGCTCTTCCTTAAACATTTTTATGCCAGAAACTTTTGTACTTGTAGTTCTCGTGAAACACTTCATACACTAAAGTTACTGATTTGCTATAGATGCCTGGATTAAACCCTACTGACTCACTGTTTTGATATCCATTATTTAGCATATTTCTAGGTCAATTTCTCCCATTTCCTTTCAGTCTCTAGTAAATACTATTATTTTATTTTCCCCTAAAAGAATGATTTTTTAAAATCCTTTAAAATTTTTTTGTTTATTTTTTGTTGTTAGTGGTGGTGGTAGTGTTTGTGTGTGTGCGTCTATGTATGTGTATGTACATGATGGAGGCATAAATATGTTCCACATTGTGCATGTGGAGGTCAAAGAACCATTTTTGGAAGTCAGTTCTCTCTTTCATATATATATATATATATATATATATATATATATACACACATATAATATATATGTATATTATTGTATTATATATATACATATATATATATATTATATTTGTTTTTTTTTTGAGACAGGGTTTCTCCTCATAGTCTTGGCTACCCTGAAACTACCGTATATCAGGCTGGCCTTGAGCTCAGAGATTTGCCTGCTCCTTCTTCCCCAGCGCTGAATTGAAGGTGTGCACCGTCACGGCCAGGCCTTAGGTTTAACTTTTAAATGGGTTTTTTAGAATGTAATTTACATACCATACATATACAGTATTTAGTCAAAAATATCTCAGTGGTCTAGACTTAGTGTCTCAGTGGTTTGTAGTTTTCCAAATGTGTATTTTATTCTAAATGAGTTATGTCCCCTCCCTTTTTTATAACCTATTTATTTTCCCTCTCATTTTTCCTTGTAAAAGATTCTTTCATATGCTAGTTGCCAAGCTTGTTCAGATGTGATCACAGTCTGCTTTGTTTTACAGTTTATTCTTCTCTTTGGAGGGATCCCTTACCTCTGGAGACTTTCTGGACGGTTCTGTGGTTCTGCTGGCTTTGGACCAGAATATGAGGTATGTGGTTCCTTTGCCCAGATTGCTCAGTCTTTATTTTGCTTGATAAGCTTTACACTGAAGTTGTTGCCTTTTTGGCTTCTACCATCCAAAGACTTGCTTCTTAGTTTCTGCAGTCCTTGTTTGTGTATGGATTAGCATAATCCTAGGGTTTTGGATGCTTTTCTATTGCCATAACACTATACCCAAAGCAGCTTGTAAAAGAAAGCATTTAATATGAGTAAGTCTATGACCGTCATGTTGAGAAGCATGGCAGCAGGCAGGCCTGGTGCTGGGGCAGCAGCTGAGAGCTTACATCTGATCCACAAACAAGAGGCAGTGACATACCTCCACCAACAAGGCTATACCTTCTAATCTTGACCAAACAGTTCGACCAACTGAGTACCAACATTCAAATGTATGAGCCCATGGGGGCCATGTCATTCAGCTACCAAAGCTAGTTAATAACTCCAGAATTCCAGTGACTTCTCACAGTTAATTTCCCAATCACGTAGTTATTTTTAGTTAGCAAGTGACTTTGTTTCATGTGGTAAGGCAGGGAGTCAGTTTTGTTTTTTGTTTGTTGGTTGGTTTTTCATTTTATGGGTTTGTTGCCCAGTGATGGTGGGAAGAATATGCCTTCTTTTTAAATTCTGTAATACTAAGGTGATGCTATCTTACACTCATGTCACATGCTGAAGAAGTCATTTGATCTTATTCAGCTGGAAGGGAGCGGGGGAATGTAGTCTTGATTAGACTGCTGCTTCTTAGGAACAGCCTGCCGTGACAGGGGAACTGCTCATTTGTGGAACTCATACTTAGTAGATAACTTCCGTGGCATGCACATTAAGCAGGCACTTCAAATTAACACAGAAAGTCTATCCTCTGGGCAAGGCCGCAAATGAATTCTCCGTGTGTAATGAATGCTGTAGCCCTGCTTCCTGACATTCTCCTGGAAGCTGCCAAGTCATTTACCTCCTTCCTGATTCTTTATTGGAAATCACGGATCTTCTGTATAGATACTGTACCCTTGACTTTAACTCTGCTCCTCCTGCGCCCCTTTTCCATATACCATTTCCTAAAGCAGCAAGACTCTTACATGTTGGGGGGGGGCAGGTATGGTGTGTGTGTGTGTGTGTGTGTGTGTGTGTGTCTAAGAGTACAACTTGCAAGAGTCAGTTCTCCCTTCCACCATATGGCTCTAGGGCCTGAACTGTCCCAGTCAGGCTTGGCGCCAGGCATCTTTACCCTCTGAGTCATTTTGCAGGCTCAGAGCAGGTATACTTTGTTGAATGAGTAAATACAACTCTACATGTGTCAGTCTGCTGGGGCATGGACAACTAATGGCTGTTCTCCCCTCCAGCCCTGACCAAAAAAAGTGACTTTCCCTCAGCAGCCCTCAGCTGCCATTAGCATCTCAGCTCAGGATGAGTCTGTATCTTATTGGAATATTTTATGTACTGTTCTAAGGTACGGACTTTGTATTTAATAATGACTTAGGGTTCTTATTGAGGTAGGCCTTTGTTCTTTAACAGCTGCATGATACTGGAGTCCTCACTTGTGTATTTCTGAAACATACAAATGTAAGTTACCACAGTGTGGTTGTAACACCAGCCCGTCAACACTGTGGCTCAATTTCTAGTTATCATAATGTATTATTATCTGAATAGTTAAACTGCAGACTTCCCTGTTAGGTGTTCAGTATACAGATCACAATATAAGTGGTAGTCAGGATCAGTCATGTCAATATTTTCATCAATCTAAATAACTGGTTACTGCATGTCTGATATTCAGAGTGTAATGCCTCGTTCTCTTCCTGCTAAAAATACAAACACGTTTATAATGATAGGTAGTTGATCTGGGTCCAGCGGTGCACACCTCTGGACTTAGATACATGGGAGGCTGAGGCTGGAGAATCACTTGAGTCCAGGCATTCAGGACAGCATAATGGTGTGTGTGTGAGAGAGACGAGACAGAGAGGTACAGAGAAAGAGAAACACAGATCTAGAAGGAAGGGAGCTGGAATGATTGAAAGATGGAGTTGGCTGACCAAAGTGAAAGTGCAACAAAGAAGAGAAAACTGGTAACCCTGAAAGTGAGGTTCCGATCTAACTTAATGAACTTGCTGTGTAGACCAGGCTGGCCTCAGACTCACAGATCCATCTTCCTCTGCCTCCTGAGTGCTGGAATTAAAGGCATGCCTGTCTCCTACCATGCCTGTCCCTGGTAGATATTTTGTACATAGTATCCTTGTGCATATATTCTGCATTTATAAAGAAAAAATTCTGAAATAATGTGTGCCAAAATGTCAAAAATGGATTTCCCTCCAGAGAAATTAGCTATAAGAAAAAACATTTTCTTTATTTAAAAATGAAGCCGGTGGTTGTGGCGCATGCTTTTAATCCCAGCACTTGGGAGGCCGAGGTAGGTGGATCTCTGTGAGTTGGAGGCCAGTCTGGTCTACAAAAGCGAGTCCAGGACAACCAAGGCTACACACAAAAAACAGAAAAAAAGGAAAAAAAAAATGAACCCATGCATAATGGTATACAGTGTGTAAGTTTATACCCATAATCCCAGCACTGAGTAGGCTGAGCAGGAGGCAGGAGGATTGTGACTCTGGGTACATAGTGAGACCCTGGCTCAAAAAGGGAAGGGGCATAGGAGAAGAAGAGGGAGGGAGGATGAGATTGGGAGGGGATAGGGAAGGGGACTACAGCTGGGATACAAAGTGAATAAACTATAATTAATAAAAATAAAATTAAAATTAAAGAAAAGGAAAGGAGGCAAATAGGAAGAGGAGAAGGGGGAGTTGGAGAATCGATCATAGCTTACTCTTTTTGAATGCAGCATGTTTTCTGGCAGAACTTCCTGGTTTCCCAAACTTCCAGCAGGGAATTTCACAACTAGTATCCTATTTCTGTGCAGCAGGATAAGGCCTGGTCTTTCTCAGCAAGTAGTGAAACCTCCTTGACTTAGAATACTCCAGAACTCTTCATGTCTTTAAGAGGTGGGTAGGTCTGAGTCTCTCTCTTCGTGTGCAAGCTTCCTTGTGCTATGTCCTAGAATCTTTGAGCAGTCACAGAGAGAGACAGCCTGGGTCTTGCTGGCTTCTTGAAGCAGTGTTTTCACATCACCCAGCTTCCTGAGGCGTCCTCCTTCCGGGCTGGTTTGGCAACCAAGGACAGCTGCCACTGTCTATATACTCTGTAGGTTTCTCCAGGAGGGAGTTTCCTGCTGCACTGCTTCTCTCAGCTGGAATGATTTCCTTAACTCTCTTCCTTTCCCAAGTTCTAGCTCATACTTGGCTTTTGGGAGTGGAGCAGTACTGCAAAGAAGCAATACGAAAGTTGGAAAAGTGAAATAAAAAAAAAAAAATAGAAGAAATTAAAGGGAAATTGAGTAATTCTGGCTTTGATCTAACAATTTTTTAAAGGTGATAAAAGTAATTATTGGGGATAATTTTCTCTATTGGAATTTGGCTTTTTGTAAAAAACTTGAACATACTGTGCACCATCCATCTAACTAGTTTAGCTTTTCCCTTCCTTCCTTCCTTCCTTTTTTCCTTCCTTCCCTCTTCCTTCCTTCCTTTCCTTTCTCCCTCCCTCCCTCCCTCCCTTCCTTCCCTTAAACAGGCCCTCACTTTGTCCATAAGCTGACTTCAAATTCAAATCTCCCTGCTGTTTCTGTCTCCCAGTGACTGCCAGGCCTGCTATCTGTTCGGCGAGTCAACTTAGTCATAGCCAGGCCAGTCATCTTGTCCGCATGCTGTTGGACACCTTTCTTCCCAATACTGGTGAGACAGAGGCAGGTGGATCTTTGTGAATTTGAAGCTAGCCTGGTCTTCATGGTCAAATAGTTTCAAACCAGCCAGAGCTCCATGGTGAGCCCCTGCCTTAAAGCAAAGACACAACAAAACCAAGAGTAAATCTGCCTTGAATACAACTAGCATATGTCATTTTCTCTGTTTCTGAATACTACCAACCATTTGTCCCTACAACTTAAGGTAGCTTTCAGGTTGTGCCTCCTCTTCTAAGTAAACATTTTCCAGGGCAGGATGCTATTGCAGGCCTCTTCCCATTGGATCACATGCATTACTTGAGATGGAATAAGCATTCAGTATATACTTGCTGATTTGTGCTTCATGGTTCATTTGATTTTTTTTTTTTTTTCTTTCTTGTGCTTAGATCATTCAGTCTTTGGTGTTCCTGCTGTTGGCCACACTCTTCAGTGCACTGACTGGCTTGCCGTGGAGTCTGTATAATACTTTTGTGATAGAAGAAAAACATGGCTTCAATCACCAGGTATAATAGAAGCTATCAGGATTTTTAGTATGAACATTTTCGGTGCTTTAGTCCTATGCAGGCAATAATTTAAATATAGTTTGCTATTCTAGAGCATGAATCAACTCAGAAAAAGAAACCACAGATATGGTAAAGACATTACTTTAAGGTTTTGATAGAAACTCCTACTGCTTTTCAGCTAGTATGTACTACATTCTGTTTTAAACTATGAAATGCAAGACTTTTGCGTATTGTCCTAGGCTGCCTTGTGTTCACTTTCAGCTGTTTTAAAAGCAAACCTGAAAAAAATAAAAATAAAAAAATAAAAGCAAACCTGTTACTCTGTTAATAATAGTAATATTTTCTTTTTTTCAGACTTTGGAGTTTTTTATGAAAGATGCAATCAAAAAATTTATTGTGACTCAATGTATTTTATTGCCTGTATCTTCCCTTCTGCTTTATATTATTAAAATTGGAGGTGACTACTTTTTTATTTATGCTTGGCTGTTCACATTAGTTGTTTCTCTGGTAAGTAAAATCTTTGTGTCATTTTCTTTTTTATTATATTCATTTATTTGAAATTTTCATATATTAATGCTATGTTCACATTTTTCTCTCCCTCCCTCTCCTCCAGTTCTTCCTACATTCCTCTCATTCCCTCTCAAATTCATGACCTCTAATTCTTTAATTATTTCATTTTCTTTTGCAAAAGTTTCTTGAAATTATGGGGGTTTAGTTTTTGTCAAGTAAGTAATTTCTAAGAAAAGGTTTCAGTGTAACCAACTGCCCTTATCCATTTTCCTCTCAATTCCTGCTTTGGGATATAAAATAGGAGAACTGACCGACCATGGATTTTCTTCTCATTATGCCAGAAGCTAGTTGCTAGTCACTTAATGGTCTGGCTGCTAGGCAACTGAGACAGTACTTGTAAGTTTGATCAGGATGGATAACTTTTGACTAATGTATCCTGCCCTCCTACCCCTCCAGTGCCTAAAAAGTCTTATTAATGTTTTGAAGAGAAAATAGATTTATGAGAGACAGAAAAGGAAAGCATAGGGCTAAGGGTGTAGCTCAGTCAGTAGAGCGCCTGTGTAGCATGCACACGGCCCTGGGCTCAGTCTCCAGGACTTCATAAAGCAGGAGTGGTAGTGCTCCTAGGGGTGAAGACAGGAGGATGAGAAGTTCAAAACTATCCTCAGCTGTATATGGAAGCTGAGACCCTGTGGCCAAAGAGCATATGTTTTACTTACTCAGCTTTCTTCTGCCCTCTCCTCCCCTTTCCTCTTTTCTTTAGTTTATGTAATTAATTAGTGGATTTTGTTTGTTTGTTTGTTTGTTTTAAAGAAGCATCTTGCTTTTCAGTTTAGACTGGCCCAAAGCTACTATGTAACCTAGGCTGGCCTCAAGTTCATGGTAATCCTCCTGCCTCAGCCTGCTGAGTGCTGAGATTATAGACATGTACCATCATGCTTCTTTTTTTCTTTGCCCCTCTCTGTTCCTTCGCTTTTGTCCTTTTACCCACTCGCCATCCTTTCTTTCTTTCTTTCTTTCTTTCTTTCTTTCTTTCTTTCTTTCTTTCTTTTCTTTTCTTTTCTTTACCTTTGTCTCTTTCCATCTACCTCCTATCCTTCCCTCTCTCTTTCCTCTTCCCTTTTCTCTCATCCCCATTTTCTTCCTTTACATCTTCTTTTCCTTCTGTTTCTCATATTCTAAACTGTTTCACCACACAGGCACCTGTACAGTCAACTATTATGTTCATGGGTCCTAGAAAGTACCACCTATCATTTCTTTAACTCCATTGGTGAGGAGGGTGATTTCCATCTGAACTGTATGGTGTTTGTTGCTTTATCTCTTGTTGGTAGGATCAAGATCAGAAAATGGGCTAGCTGGATTTACAAATACCTATAATGTGACAAATTGAAGTAAGAACAAAGACCCAGGAAATGCTCCAAAAGTGCCATTTCATCCAGAGTAAATAAGAATGTGTGCTATAATCGGCTTATAGTGCCAGGAATCCCCAAGAAAGGGCTATTGACTAGGCCGAGAGTTCTGAGTCACTGTTAGTGGCTTATCTTTTACAATTAAGTCAGTGCTTACTGTGCTACCACACCGCTGTTTTGATTTAATTTCTTCCAGGTGTTGGTTTGATGAGCATAATTCTATCACATAATTGAATTGTTAATAATAAGCAGTTTTTCTGTTACTTATTTTTCAGGTTCTTGTCACGATTTATGCTGATTATATTGCCCCTTTGTTTGACAAATTCACACCTCTACCGGAGGGAAAGCTCAAACAGGAAATTGAAGTGATGGCAAAGAGTATTGATTTCCCTTTGACTAAGGTCTATGTTGTTGAAGGTAAGGCTACCTGGAGGTGAGAAGAGTGATTAGAATACTTTATTCTTAAATCAGTCTTTATTGTTTGTTTTAAATATTTGGCACTTTAAGATTTATAAAATCTGAACTGGAGAGATGACTCAGCAGTTAACCCTGAATGCTCTTTCAGAGGAGCCAAGTTCGGTTTCCAGCACACACATAGTGGGTCACAATTGACTGTAACATAAATTTTCAAAATAAAATAAAAATAAAGAAAAAAGATTTATAGGAACATATAACATTTTCCAGGATAAAAAGTGGTAGCCTGGTGCCAACTCCTGTTCCTGTTTACCGTTCCATTTGGGTAACTGCATAGTACTGTTTTTAATCTTTGGCCAAAGCCTTTTTACCATCTCATACTGTGCTATATAACAGACCAATCACTCACCCTACTGTCTGCCTGGCTCCTTTGGGTACTTGAGTTGGACTCTTGAATGATTATCTCTATAGCACTAGTTTAGAGGCTGTAAAACAAAAGCAGTGTTCTTGGCTTTATTTCCCCTGGCAGACCATCAGTGTTCTGGAGGACTCTGACCTGTCAGACATCTTACGCTAGTTAGACTCTGTTAAGCCACCTATTGCCTTCATAATACTGCTTAAGTTTCAAGGAAGCCTACCAAGTTTAGAGGAAAACTTTTGTATGTGTCAGAATTTCTGTATAAAATAAAAATAACTGATTCTGCCTCAGCAGCTTACTAGCAGTAGGGTCTTAAATCACTTCTCTCTAGCTTTCACCAGTGATTCCTCTGAACAGTAGTTCTCTGTAAAAAGCAAGCTGTTTACTGTTCAGAGCTTTGTGGCCTACATTGTCTCCTTCAAATGTTTAGTTCTGTATGGCAGAAGCCACCACAGACAGGGCATGAGCATATGAACCTGGCTGTGTTCATGAAGTCTGCATGCAGCAAGCAGCACCTTGGATTTGATCTGAAGCCATAGTTTGCTGGTGCCTTCTAGAAACTAAACTTTACCAATGAGAAGCAATTACAAAGTGAAGGGAGAACAAAGATGGCTGTAACTAAAATGAGCAGCTCTAAGAGCACAGCAGTCTGACAGGCCTCTCTAAGTCAGGGTAAGGAGTTTGGTTTCTGTTCATGTTTGAGACAGTCTTAAGTAGCCGACGCTGACTTCAGAATTACTGTACAACTGAGGCTGACTGTGAACTCCTGATCCTATTGCTTCTGCTTCCCTAGTGCTGGGATTACAGGTGTGAGCCACTGCACAGAGCCAGAAGACTACCTTGTCCTACTGCATAGAGAATGCATTATAGGGTGAGGCAAGAATGAAAACAGAGCAGGTAGGAGGCTGTTTTGTTAGTTGAGGTTAGATGGCGTGGGTTTTTTTGTTGGTGGTGGTTGGTTGGTTTTGTTTTAAACTAGAGCAGTAGTAATGAAGAGAAACAGCTGTTTGCTAATAGATTACATATAGGGGAATAAGGAAGAGACATTAAGGATAACAAACAGCCAAAGTTTGATGTGGACAGTTATAAATGGCAGCTTGCCAAAGGGGAATAGAATTGGAAGAGCAGATTCATAAGAAACTAGAGTTCTCATGTCTGTGTTAGTATAAAATTCTTTTAAACAACATCTCAGTCACAGCTTTTCAGGAGTGAGTTATTTAAGCAGAAGAACTTCTCGTGATAGCTACAAAATCTCCAGAAAGCTGTTTACCAACCTTGGAAAATGGACTTTCCGATGGGTGGCTATGAGTTCAAAACTGTAGGGTAGAGCCAGTCTTGGGAAGTTACTGTTTTTGCCACTGCAGAATCCTGCATTGAAGGCTTGTATAACTTAGCCTCATTGGTACAGGGCTTGCCGTGCAAGTGTGAGGACCCGAGTTTGCTCTCCAGAACCCATATAAAAATGCCTTGTGTAGTGGCAGTCCGTGGTCTTCCCAGAGCTGTGGAGGTGGAGACCAGAGTCCCTGGGATACATTGGCCAGCCAGTATAACCTAACTGATGAGCTCCAGGCCAATAAAAAGCCCTATCTCAAAGGAAGTAGGTGGCGTTTTGAGGATAACACCTGAGATTGCTCTATGGCCTCCACATGCACATATATACATGTACACACATGTACATACACAAACATACCAATACATTTTTTAAAAAAACAGAAAGGGCTGGAGATGGCTTAAGTAGTTAAGAGCGCTTGTTGCTCTTTCAGAGGACCCAAATTCAATTCCTGGCATCCACTTGGTGACTTACAATTATAACTCCAGTACTGAGGGATCTGTCACCCTCTTCTGACTTCTTAGGCACCAGACACACACATAGTGCACACCCATATATATAAATAAAAATAAATAAATCTAAAAATAAATTTAAATACTTTTTTGTTTTGTTTTGTGGAACCCTAATGTTCCTGTCACGGCAGCTGCAGAATGAATTCTTGGCTGCTTTGATTCTGTGTGTGACTCTCTGACTATTCAGAATTCCAGGGCTGCGTCTTACCCACTAAGCCGGTGCACGGGGCTAGCTGCCGAGAGCTGCTGAGAAAACAAATAACCTGGCTTTTAGGTTTTCCAGATGAGAAGTCTCATCAGACCTTCACTGTGTGAACTCTGAATTCTGAAAGGAAATTCCAGTAATGAGCAGGGGGAAGCACAAATAAAAACATGAACATCTAGGGACTTGGAGAGGTTGCTCAGCAGTTAAGAACACTTGCTGCTTTACCAGAGACCCAGAGTTTGGTTCCCAGCACCAACATTGGGAGTCTCACAACCACTTGTAACTCTAGCCCCCAAGGATGCTTAGTCCTCTTTAGGCCTCTGCAGGTACTCGCACATGTGTGAGAATACTCATACACATTCATAAAAACTTCTTAAATCTTAAAAAACAACAAATAATGGGTGGAGAGAGCCCAGTGAATAAAGGCCCTTGCCATCAAGCATGAGGACTGAACTGATCCCTAGAACTTGCATGGTAGAAAGAACTAACTCCTGCAAATTGTCCTCTGAATGCCATGGTACATGGTACATGCATGTGTACACACACATGAGCCATGGTACAAGCGTACATACGCACAAAAATAAATTATCTAACCTGGAGAGTTGCATCAGCAGTTATAAGAGTGCTTGCCTCAAAATCATGAGGAGTAGAGTTTGGATCCTAGCACTGCCCCACTGAGTAGGAAGTTCCACAAACACCTGTATCTGTAGCTCCAAAGGCTGTGACATCTGGTCTCCAATACCACACATGCAGTGCACGCACGCACGCATGCACACACACATACACACTTTAATTAAAATTTAAAATTCCTTAAAGAATACAATCTTCTGTAGCCTCACATTGTTGGAAACCCCTCATACGATAACTGGTTTTGCATTACACTGCAGAACGGTTTCCCAGGTCTGTGGGAAGGGGCTGCAAGACAGCTAGCAGGACGTATGAAAGCCCTAATCATCTTGAGTGACACAAATGAGTAGGAGCTGGGCTTGTTCATGTTCAGATGACAGATTGCATTGAGAAGCGGGCAGATCCCTCTAGCCTAAAAGCATCCTAAAGGAAATTGCTTAAAGTGAGATTCCAAAGATCTTAGAGGAGGATTTTGAAGTTTTGTCTATGCGCTCACAATTCAGGTACAGGCAGGAAAAGTCCAAGCAGGCTAGAACTCATTCTAGCCTCATGTTTCTAGCCTGGTGTTTCTAGCCAGCTCTTTTTTTCTTTTTTCTTTTCTTTTCTTCTCTTTTCTGTTTTCTTTCTTTTCTCTTCTCTTCTCTTCTCTTTTTTCGTTTCTTGAGACACGGTTTCTCTGTGTAGCTCTGTACTCGCTTTGTAAACCAGGCTGGCCTGGAACTCACAGAGATCCGCCTGCCTCCGCCTCCCCAAGTGCTGGGATAGCAGGTGTGCACCACTGCGCCCAGCTTGATACTAGGCTTTCTTACAAGGGCTGTCTTGAAGAGAAGTCTTACATTTAGGTTTAGGAGGAACTAAGGTGGTCTTGTTGGGCAAAAGAAGGAATCACAGCTTGTGAGTTTCTTTTCTCTTTTGAAAGATTTTTATGGGTTGTTTTATTTTTAGATTATTTTATTTTATGTGTGTGAATATTTTGTTCAAATGGATGTCTGTTTATCACATGTCAGCCTGGTGCCGTGGAGATCAGAAGAGGGCATTGGATCCCTAGATCCATTGGAACTAGAGTTATAGTTGGTTGTGAGTCACCATATAGGTGCTGGGAATTGACCCTTGCTCCTCTGCAAGAACAAGTGCTCCTAACCACTGAGCCATCTCTCCAGTGCCACGAGTTTCCTTAAATAAAAATGTATTTATTTTAAGTAATTCTGCCTATTATTACACTTAAAAGAAACTCTTTTGGTTTAGAATTTAGTATTTTTTATAGAAGTAAGAAAAATTAAATTTAGCACTTAAAAATAGAATTAATAAATGTATCTGTAAACTTCCAGTGTAGACATGCCACAAGCAGTTGCATACACAAGCCTGGGGTTTCAGGGAGAGAGGCCAGTGCTCAGAACATAGGTTTGGAAGTCTCTGGCACGTGGCTATGTTTAAGGCTAAAGATGAGGGCAACACCAGGCTCAGAGCTGGCAGGGAGGAGCAGACAGCAGTGAAGCTAAGTGTTCTAGGAGGCTGTGCTCACCTGTGTCGGGTGCCATCCAAGGTCCTATCTGGAGCAGAGGTGAGGGCACAGGTGGCATCACCTTTCATTCACACAGAGTTTGTATTCTCAGGAGTTCTCAATGCATTACTTCACTGTTTACTAGTATCATTAGTCCAGTCAGTAAACAAGCATTATTGAATATAAACTTCTTTCCAGACACAGTAGTACAAAAGGTTTACAGTGTAGTACAAAGACTCCTAAACCTTAATTACATAAAGATTTCCTGGAAAGCTTGATCTGGACAGGTTCTAGAGAGTCTAGCTTAGTAGGTGTTTCCAGTATCTGTGATTTTTGATGTGGATATTCCTGGAACCACACTTGAAGAAGCTGGACCAATGAAAACTATTAAGCGTCAGTTTTATTTGTCTGTATACAACCTGACCAGCCCCATCAAGTTTCAGATAGCATCTAAAGTTTTGAACTAACTGCAAGTGTGAGAGGAGGACTGGGCTGTAACTTGGCTGATTGCTTACCTAGCAAGCATGAGGCCCTAGACTCCTTCCTCATTTAAAAGGAGTGTGGGGGCTGGAGAGAAGGCTGGCAAGCTAACTGTGCCTGTTGCTCTTGCAGTACAACTGAGTTTGCTTCCTAGCACTCAGGAGCGACCCACAATTGTGAGCCAGCTCCAGGGGGTCCAATGCCGTCTTCATGGCACCCGCGCACATGTATGTACACATACACACATACAAAGCAGTATGAGAATGATAGTAAAGTTTGCCACAGTGCTGGCAAAAATAGGGCCATATGTTTGGCTCTTAACTTGCAGGAACCACACCCCAACAAAAAATACTACAGTGCAATAAATAATAATAACTACTACTTACTAAATTTTTACTGTATTCTAAACACACTACCACATATGTTATATTAGAAATATGCGGGCTGAAGATCTGGCTCAAGAGCACTGGCTGCTCTTACTGAAGACCTAGGTTCAATTCCTAGCACTGACTTGACAGCTTTACAACTGTAACTCCAGTTCCAGGGGATTCGACATCCTTACACAGGCATACATGTAGGCTAAATACCAATGCACATAAAATAAAAATAAATTATTAGAAAGAATAAATTATTAGCCAGGTTTAATCCCAGTACTCAGGATGCAGAGGCAGAAGGATCTCTGGGTTTGAGGCTAGCCTGGTCTTTAGAGTGAGTTCCAGAATAGCCAGAGCTATACAGAGAAACCCTGTCCTGGAAAAAGAAAATAAACAAACAAACAAATAAATAAATAAATAAGAGTAGATGCATGTCCAGGAAGGTGGTCCAGTTGGTAGAATGCTGACCTAGCTTACACAAGACCCAGGATTTTGTGCTAAGCGCCACATAAACCTTCTGTTGTGGCCCACACCTATAAACCCAACCAGCTCTTGGAAGGTAGAGAGGCAGGAGGATCAAAGTTCAACATCATAGCGTTGGTGAGCAGTCTGGGATGTAAAAGCCCCCAGTGAAAAAATTTTCAAGTACATATATTAACCTTTATTTTTATTATTTTTTAATTATTTGTATATGTATGGATCTGATTGTGCGAGATCAGAGCATCAGAACTGGAGCTAAGTTACATGTGGTTGTGAGCCACCCAATGGGAGCTAGGAATCGTCCCCTGTAAGAGCAGTAAATGCTCTGAAAGGATGAGCCACCTCCACAGCATCCTTCACCACATGACTTCTGTTGGCCCTGCACATAAGTGACATACACTCCCATAAACAAACACACATACACATGAATAAAAATAAGTCTTTTTAAAAATAGAAATGAGTAGATGCAGCATGCACATATTCTTTAAGAAACTTCAAGTTCTCAAGAGAACTATATATTTTGTCATTTATTTAAACACACACACACACACACACACACAAAGTAATAGCATTTAATGTGGGTCAAGGTATATTGTTTTAATATCTTATGAGGTACATATTAGCCTTGCTCCTTAAATAGGAAACTATAGCTTTAAAAAGAGTCCTAAATTTTCACAACTGATACGTGCCAAAGCCAGAGTTTGAGCTCTGAGTTGTGCTCTTAGTCACTATATTCAACACTCTCCACAATGAAGAACATTTGGAGATTGAAGAAATGCATGCAGAAGAAAGTAATATGAACCACAGTTCAGGAACTCTCAGTCTCTGTTGAAAGTTTAGTAATGATTTCTTTCAGTCTTACAGAGCTTTTTCTGATAATAGATGTCTGCTTTAAAAAAAAAAAAAAAAAAAAAAAAGCCCTGGAACAGAGACAAACAAAATCCACACTTCTGGGTCCTCATAAACTATACTTTCTTCCTTTGGTAATTTTCTCATAGCCTTGGGTTTATGCTTTTTTGTCTACATGCACATTTTTTTGATAATATGATAACCTTAGACATGTGTGGGTGGCATTTTGTATTCTTCATGATACTTTGGTGAGATTTTCTCTTGGTAAATTTCCCGCAGAGAAAGAGAGAGAGAGAGAGATAGACCGACAGACAGACAAACGGACAGATTCGTTGACCACAGTTTAATCATTTCAAGCTGTTGGGTGTGTAGGCATATTCTATTATTACTACAAACCAGGGAGCATAAGTGGAGCAGGGTGACAGTCACTCCACTGATGCCAAGGATTTATATTGATACAGTTTTTCTCTGGGTATTGAACAGCTTGCAAATGTTAATGCCCTTTCCATTAGTTCCAAAGGACCCTGGATGTTTTAATTCTGTCCCATGCTTTGGACTGTCTTTTCCTTAGGATCTAAGCGCTCTTCCCACAGCAATGCTTACTTTTATGGCTTCTTCAAGAACAAGAGAATAGTTTTGTTTGACACTCTGCTAGAAGAGTACTCTATGCTAAACAAAGACAAACAGGAGGAGCCTGGCATGGAACCCCGAAATGATGGCGAAGGGGACAGTGAAGAAGTAAAAGCTAAAGTGAAAGTGAGTTCTTTTTTCCTCAGAGACTTTGACTTAGTTTTTATATACAGTTTCTTTGACAGATCATAATAATGCCAGTTTCTTTGCTGTAAGTAGTGTTCACCACAAAATATAATACTGCAATTTTTTCAAGTTCTGCTATTTGGGAGAAGTAAATGACTACCATTATCAATATGCTAAACTACTTTGCAAGCTTTCACAACATTGAAATTAAAAGACCTTATTTTACCAGTCCTGTTACTAGCTCTGTGGGGGGGGGGGTGCACATGCACGCACCATGGCATACATGGAAATCAGGACAACTTGTGGGGGTTGAGTCTCCCCTACCACTGGAGGTCCTGGGGATTGAACTCAGCTAGTCAGGATTGGTGACATTCGCTGTGGGAAGACACGGTTTAAGCCAATAAAAGTCTATAGTGGGCCATCGACTCCACTGTGTAATCTGTAGCCCCGTGTAGTCCCAAGCCTTTTTAGAGTGAACTTTTAAGCACAAAAACCATACCCTGAATTGATGTGCTTCAGCTAACCAGAACAGTTAGCCAGAAGTGGAACTATGGAAGCTAAAGAGCAAGGTTAGTACATTTAGAGACTTCTCAGAACTATGGACTTTGATGGATTAGGTCTTTGTTTTCATCTTGGCAGGTGGTGCTGTCTCCATGCTGAGTTTTATGGCCTGAATGGTACTTCCACCATGGAGTCAGTTGTGTTAAGGTCTGGGGCCCTGTTACAACAATCACCTTTACCCAATGAGCCATCTCATTGACCCGTATTCCTTTTATGCTTATAATCAAAGAATTTCTGCAGACAAAATAAGGAGGTGAACGTTTAGTTTTTAGTGTAATTGAGACATAGCAGTCAGTAGGCTTTACTGGCTTTACTTTGGCAGTAGACAGAACAGAGACCTGGTCCTGTCATTTAGTCACTGAGGAACCTTGGGTACATTATGTATTAGTTTTATTTGTTTTTAACACTTATGAAGTATGTACTTTTTACTGAACGACTTTGCTTGGCATTAAAAATACAAAAGGAGCCCGGGGATGGCGATGCACACCTTTCACCACAGCCCACGAGAGGCGGAGACGAGTGATTAAAGGCCAGCCTGGTCTGCAGAGCAAGTGCCAGGGCTGTCAAAAGTAAAAGCAGGGACTGGGAATGTGGCTCAGTTGGTAAAGGGCTTGCCTAGCATGCACAAAGCCTAATTCAATGCACAGCACCAAAGAAACCAGTCATGATGACTCACACCTGTAATCACAGCACTCAGTAGGTGGAGGCAGGGATCAGAAATTAGAGCTCATTTTTACTTTTGCATTATAAGTTCAAGGCTAGCCTGGGAGATGTGAGATGCTTTCTCAAAATTGGAAAAAAAAAATTTTTTTTTTTTTTGAAGAGTAGTTTAATCTTTATAAACTTAGAGTGTAAAGAGGGAGTGATCAGGCAAACATCCTTTGCTTAGATACTGGAAAGATATATAGATATAAAATGCCAGGGAATATAAGAGAAGGCATTTCTTCCTTTCACTTTTTATTTATACACAGTGTGTATGTGCACACTTGTGTGAGTGTGTGTTTGTGTGAGTGGCATATATGCATGCCATAGCATGTTTCTAGAGGTCAGAGAACAATTTTGTGACATCGATTCTTCTACCTTTTCATAAGTTCCAAGGATCAAAGTCAGGTCCCCAGGCTTGTTGGCAAAGACATTTACCCATCAAGCTCTCTCACTGGCCCAGGAAAACTTTCCTGGGTTTGTTTGTTTTTAAGACAGGGTCTCTGTATGTAGCTCTGACTGCCCTGAAACTCACTATGTAGACCAGGCTGCCTTCAAACTCAGAGATCCACTCCCAAGTGCTGATATTAATGGCCGGAGCTGTCATACCTAGCCCCCCAAAAAACTTTTCTTAAGTTGGACCTAAGAGTCTAAACATATTGCTGGATGAGGTCAGCTAATGCTGACTAGAAAAATTTTAAAGTACTAAGAATGAATAGATGAGGAGGGTAGCAAGAAATGATAATAATCTTTAGAAACAACCCCTAGTGTTTATATGAGGGATTGCATCTGTCCTTGTTTTGGTGTCATGTGAGATGAGTTTAGACCCCTAGTCACTCACCAGCTACATAACTCCAGGCAAGTAATTTAAGCTTTCTGGGTGTTTGATTCCTTCAGGCAAAGGGGAGGCTGACAGCAGTTTTCAACCTCAACATTACTAGATAGTCTTTTTTGTGGCCACTAGAGACGAGTGACACCTCTCTTACCCACTCACATGTTACAACCGAAATACTCCCCAGATGTTACCAGATGTTCTTGGGTGAGAGTGGAGTAGAGTCAGAATGATGCAAGATCTCTCGTGGTTGGGAAATGTTGGTATAAAGATGCTCACCTTTTAGGGTTGCGAGGTGAAATTAAAAACACCCGTGAAATCTCCTGTGCTTTTCCTTTTAAGTTCTGAAAGATAACGATTGTCATTTGAGCATTTGTTTTTATTTTAAAGGGGTTTTTATTTTAAAGCATTTGTTTTTATTTTTATCTAGTAGGTGACTTTACCAGTGATGACTATGTAGATGAGACAGTTTCTGTGCAAGGATTAAATAGTATGGTAAAGGGATTAATGCCTTCAAATTCTAAAAGGACTTATTTGCAATTATGTGTATGAGTGTGTGGGTGGCTGTGTAAGTGCATGTGAATGCAGGTGCCAGTGGAGTCCAGAAAAGGGTGTCTGAGTCCCCTGGAGCTGGAGTTAGAGGGGATTATGAGCCACTTGACGTGGATATTGGGAACCAAACCTAGATTCTCTGGAGATCAGGAATCACTCTTAACTTAGAAGTTAAGACTGTGTGTTGTTTGTTTGTTTTATTAGATTTATTCATTTGTGTGTATGTGTGTGTGTTTATGTGTCTGTATGTACCATGTGCAAGCTTAGTGCCTTCAGAGGTCAGAAGAGGGTATCAGCTATCCTGGAACTGGGGTTATGGATGATATGGGTGTTGGGAATCCAACCGGGGCCCTCTACAAGAACCATAAGTGCTCCTAACTATTAGTCCAGCCCTTGGGTTGTTTGTTTGGGAGTTTTTGTTTTTGTTTGCTTGAGACAGAGTCTTGTGTGGCTGAGATGGCCCAGTGGTTAAGAACACTTGTTCTATGGACTTGAGGACCTGAATTCGAATCTGTGGCAGCTATTTCTCCAGCCCGTTGTACCTGCTTTAATCTTGAAGACCCCTGAGGGGTTTAGAGTACAGGTCTAGTGAGATTTGCATTTGTGCTGCTCCATTTCTTTTTTCTTTTTCTTTTCCTGCTTTTTCTATCAGAGATCGTATTGATTAACTTGAATTTGAGTTTCTTTCTTAAAAAAGTTCGGTTATTACGATTGTATGTTCAGGGCATGGGCATTCACTGTAGTCTATCATATACAGTCCTCTGCTCCTAACAGGTCACTGTGTTTCCTGTCAGTGTTTCCAGTGGAAGTATGCATAACTGTTGCTTGATGACAGTCATCATGAACAGTTTCTATGTCAGAACAAACTTTGAGGATGAAGTTTCTGATGGGTTTACGACGTGGCTGCCAAGTGCTTTCCTTATGACTTGTTGAATGACCCCTTACCTTACGCATAAAGATCTGTGCTTTTTCCAGTGTTTTTTTCTAATCTAAGTTAGTCTAGGGTGTTAAACTTAGTGAAGTTGGAGTCTCTCTTGTGTATAGTTATCTCTTTCGGGGACACCAAAGCCTCTCACATGGAGTGAATGCTCTGTTAAGTGAAGTTCTGTATTAGAGTCTGCTTGTTTAATTAGAATCAATGAAGGGATATTACTGGGTCAATGCTAAAGATACAAATGACTTCAGGGTTGCTAATTGGTTATTTTCCTCTTTTTCCCCTTTGATTCAGAATAAGAAACAAGGATGTAAAAATGAGGAGGTGCTGGCTGTACTTGGCCATGAGCTGGGGCACTGGAAGTTGGGACATACAGTAAAAAATATCATTATTAGTCAGGTAAGTTTGGCGTACTTACAATTATACTTTGTTTTGTTTTGTTTGAGACAGGGTCTCATGTAGCCCAGACTGGCCTGGAGCTCACTATGTAACCAAAGATGACCTTGAACTCCTAGTCCCTCCGTCTTTGCCTTCCACTTGCTGGAACTACAGATAGTCATCATCACTCTGCCTCAGTGACATTTCTGTAAAGGAGTAGTTAGAATGGCAGAAAGGTGAGCATGGTGGTGCTCACTTGTGATCTTAAGTGCTCAAGTGACCCAAGCAGAAAGATGGCAGGTTGATGGAGCTGGTGAGATGGTTGAGCAGTTGAAGGTGCTTGCTGCCAAGCCTCAGTTCAATCCCCAGGACTCACATGGTGGAAGAAGAGAAGCTACTCCCTCAAGTTTCCTTGGACTTCCACACTCCCACTGTGACATGTGTTCTTGTGCACACATGTACATAAGCTAAATCAATCAATCAATCAATCAATCAATCAATCAATCAATCAATAAAAATCTTTAGAAGCTGAAGGCCATTCTAAGTTAGATAGTAATTTCCAGACCAAACTGAGCTACATAGTGAGACTTGGTCTTAAAAAGAAAAGCTAAGCAAGTAAATTAAATTATGACAGTCCCGAGACATTATACAGCAATGGGTCAAGACAGACTTCAAGCCAGGAGTGATTGTACAGGCTTGTAATCCCAGCATTCAGGAAGCCTGAGGCAGGAGGATCTCAATTTTGAGGCCAAACTACCTGACTTCTCTTTGTGGTTGGTTCCCTGAGTTTACATATGTGACCTGAGGCAATTCCTTAATGTCTGTCTGCCTCCATTTCTTCATTGAGTAATATAGTATAGAGCTAGTTAAGAATTAAATGAATAGTACTGGCAGAGTTTGGAATGGACCGGGAGCATGGTGAACATATTATTGTTTATTGCTGTCACTACCATGGCTATCACTTCTAGAATTGCTCAGATACATGAGCTGTGAAAACCAAAAAGAAGCAAAAGTAGGTAAGTTGTATATTAAAATGCTTTTCTAAGGTTAGTGAGATTGTTCAGCATGTAAAGACACTTGCCACCAAGCCTGACAATGTTAGATTGATTTCTGAGACGCGCCTGGTGGAAGGGGAGAGCTAACTCCTGCAGGTTGTCCTTCTGACTACCACATTTGCTGTGGCATACTTGCCACCACAAAAACACATACACATGAAAACAAAAATAAATAAGTCATAAGTATAAAAAATAGACACTATAAACTTGCTCTGTAGACCAAGGCAGCCTCTGCCTCCCGCGTCCTGGGATTAAAGGTATGCACTGCCCTGCCCAGCTTCTATATTTCTAGTTTTTAAAGGTTTTAAAAGAATCTTTTGTAAAATAAAATTTTTAAAAGTGTTTTTTATGATTATTTTATCATATGTAAGTCTGTGTCCATGCATATGGGTATGTGTACTTGAGAGCAGGTGCCCACAGAGGCCAGAGGTATAGGAGCCCCTGGAGCTAGAGTTAAAGGTGGTTATGAGCCACATGATGTTGGTGCTGGAAACTGAGCCCATATTCTTTGCAAGAGCAGCAAATGCTGTTAACCGCCGAACCATCTCTCTAGCCCTAAAAATCTAATTTTTTCCATGAGGGCATTTTGGCACTTCAGCTGGTGCCAGCATAGCTATTATTTTGTATATGTTATATATGAAGTTATGAGATTAAAGGTGTATCCCTTCAATCTCAGCACAGAGGAGACTGAGGCAGGAGGACTGTGAATGTGAGGCAAGACCCTGAGTCTTAGTTAGGGTTTCTGTTGTGATAAAGCACTATGACCAAAAACGACTTGGGAAGGAAAGGATCTATTTCATCTTAAAAATTCTTAAGTCACACTGCATCACTGCAGGAAGTTCAGGCAGGAACTCGGAGGCAGAAGCCATCAAGGAATGCTGCTTACTTGCTTGCCAAGCTTACTTGCTTGCTTACACCACCTAGGACTACCTGCTCAGGGGTGGCACAATTCAGTCCCTTCCCATATCAATCATCAATCAAGAAAATACCCTACAGATTTGCCTACAGGCAATCTGGTGGAGACATTTTTTCATTTGTGGTTCCTCGCCCCAGATATGTCAAGGTTTATATCAAGTTGACAAAACCAACCAGCACATCCTGTGTCAAATGAAACATAACCAAAACTAACCTAAAACTTCTCCCCTCTCATTTAAAAGTTATTATATATTCACTGAAAATTATAGAAAGCATTAAAAAAAAAGGAAACTTCTCAGGTTATTGCTAGTCTTTATAAACCACGTCATTTTTAGGCTCTGGCTGAAACAGCAGTTAACCTTGTTGGCTGATTCTAAGTACATACAGCCTTAAATGAGTCTTGCTTGTATGTTTTTTGAGATAGCCTCTCATAGACCAGGATGGCTTTTAACTTGTAATCCTCCTGCCCCTCATATATGTACATATATATATGTGTGTGTATATATATATATGTGTGTGTGTGTGTGTGTCTGTATGTGACACACACACACATTTTTTTTTCAGGTAGGTTTTTGTTGCTGTGATAACATCATGACCAAAAACAACTTGTGGAAGAAAGGGTTTATTTCATCTTACAGCTTTCAGGTCACACTCTATCACTGAGGGAAGTCACAGCAGAGCAAGAACCTGGAAGCCGAGGATATAGAACAGCTGCCCTCAACCTGGGTAGAGACCCCTTTGGGGCATATCAGATATTTATGTTACAGTTCGTAACAGTAACAAAATCACAGTTAGGAAATAGCAACAAAATAATTTCATGGTGGGGGGTCACCACAACATGAGGAACTGTATTAAAGGGTCTCAGCATTTGGTTGAGAACCTCAGGTCCGTAAAGGAATGTTGCTTTACCGGCCTGCTCCTGCTTGCTTGTGCAACCCAGGACTGTCTGCCAGGCGTAGCACCATCCGTGAGCTGGGCCCTCCCACAGCTGTCGTTAATCAAGAAAATGCACTGCAGGTTTGCTTAGCATCGTAGTAACATACAGTGTTATGTTCTGTTTTCTAGATGAATTCGTTCCTGTGTTTTTTCTTGTTTGCTGTATTGATTGGTCGAAGGGAACTTTTTGCCGCCTTTGGTTTTTATGACAACCAACCCACTCTGATTGGACTTTTGATAATCTTTCAGTTTATTTTCTCACCTTACAATGAGGTAATGTATGCTTTTTAAAATTACCACATATATGTTTATGTCTGTTTTAAGTTTAGACTCTTTAGGGTCGTGTGAAAATAAATCAATAGAGCCCTGCAGCCTTCTAGTTCCTCACTGATTGACTGAGCAGTATAAAGGTAGCAGAGAAGGCTGAGTCTAAGTGCTCGCAGTACTGTTAGGAGGTAGAAGAAGAGAACTGGCGCAATGAAACCTTGACACGCGTACTCCAGAGTGTCAGAGCTGGGGTCGTGTCCTAGTCCATGCTAATCAATGTGGACACGAAAATCTGTGTGTGAGAGGACAGAACAAATAACTGAGTAGGTGACAGCTAGACTGGACAGGACTGTGTGACAGTGTTCCTGATTGTTCGCAGTAACTTCAGGGTTCCTTCCGGTACCCACCAAACCAAAAGTGGCTATTCCACAGGTGAGTAGGAAGCACTCTGGATCAGATCCTTTACTTGTGTTAAGACATGGGTTGATGAGACTGTATTTCAGAGCAGAATCTCGCTGTGTTCGGTAAGGCTTCCAGAAGCTAAGCAGTACTGTTGGTGATCTTGAGAAACCTCCATTCATCCTGAGACAGGTTCTTTTATTATTGTTATTATTAATTACAGTTTATTCACTTTATATCCTGCACCTCCTCCCGAGACAGCTGCTTGAGCAGTGGCTCTTAACCTGTCTAATACAGCTCTTCATGTGGTGACCGTCCAACCATAAAGTTCTCTTCATTGCTACTTTATAACTGGAATTTTGCTACTGTTAGGAATTGTGATGTAAATGCATGATATACAGAGTATCTGATACGAGGCTTCTGGGAAAGGGTCATCCTTACCTCTAACAGTGTGGTGACCCACAGGCTGAGGATCTCGGCTCTAGAGGAAGGGTCATAAGAGAAGTGGCTGTAAAGCGTTATTCACGTGAGCTAAATATATCTTGCAGAGAGCGTGTATTTATTGTTTTTAAATTACAGATACTATAGACTATTTTTGTTTTTAAGATTTATTTTTATTATTTTTAATTGTGTATGATGTTTGTATATGGCATGTACAACTGAATGCAGGTGCCAGCAGAGGCCAGAGTTGGTGAATGCTCCTAGAGCTGGAGGTACAGGCCCCTGGCAGGGTTGCTGGGAATCCAGCCTGTGTGCCTGGAAGAACAGTACATGCTGGTAACTGCTGAGCTCTCTCTCCAGCCCCTGATTGTTGATGAATATATTCATAAAATGCCTTATGCAGTTTGGTGCTTGGACATGATGCAGAGCTGGGTGGCAGCGCACACCTTTAATCCCAGCACTTGAGAGGCAGAGGCTGGTGGAGCTCTTGAGCCTGGTTTACAGAGTGACTTCCAGGACAGCCAGGGCTGCACCTTATAAAACAGCAGCAAAACATGATACAGGATGCTTTTGTCAGTCTCAGATGTCGTGAGGACACTGCACATACATAGTAAATGATCCCAAAACAACTTGCTTTTTAAGAGTTTTGCTAATTTGGCTAATTTTTTTCTTCCCCTTTTGGGCTGATAATATCACTGTGGTTTTCCACTAGTCTGTGTTCAGTTTTCTTTAACTTGATGCCTTTGCCTAGAAAGTCTGACAGCCCAGCTCAGAGGCAGGGCGCAGAAGGAGTGCTCCCGAAGCAGGGAGGAAGGTGCTCCCTCTGAGGCAGGGCTTGGGGTGATCCTGACGTTTTGGCATCTGTTTGGGCTACTCAAGGATTTTTATTTTATTTTATTTTATTTTTGTCTTAGCTCCTTACCCAGTAGTTGAATTCACTTCAAAAATACTGAAATAAACACGGAGTATTAGAGTGGTGTGCAATGTGATTCATCTACAGAGGTCCTAACAACTAATTACAGTCTTGAGTTGCCCAGGAGATGTCTTTCACAGGCGCTGGGTATTTAGCCTGGTGTCTTGTAAGCAGCACCAGAGTTTAAGGGGTCGAATAGGAAAGATACTTTCCTGGCATTGCCCTTTCAAAGCAGTTGGAGGACTAGCCCGTGGTTAGGAGTTAGGCTGCTCTCCTGAGGACATAGGGTTCAGTTCCTGGAACTCACACAAGTGCTGCCTGCAACTCCAGCTCTGAGGGTTCTAACAGTCTGCCATCTGAAGGCTCCTGTCCTCATGTGCCCACCCTGCGTACATACATAATTTAAAATAAACTTTTAAGAAATGTTGGAAACAGGTGGTTACTAGTTTGTTTGCTTATATTTATTTATGTATTACAGCAAAAGTCAAAGACTGGTTGACAAGGGTACTTAAAAGACTTGAGGGATTTTTTTATAGTTCTGACAACTGAACCCAAGACCTCACATGTGCTAGGTGAGCATTGAGATAAAGTTACTAGGGCCAGTGCGTGAAGGTTGGAGTTGCCTCTCCCCCTGCCCTTCCTCTCTGCCTTGAGACAGGGCCTCACTGTGTTGCTAATATGGCTGGCCTCAGTAACTGGAGTGTTAGCTACACACCGCCACATCTGCCTCAGAAAGCCAAACCAAAATGTATAGTCAAGATCTGAAAGAGATTTCATGAAGAATTTGGTGGCAGCAAACATCTCACAAACTTTATTAGGAAACTACTATTTGTTAGTGATACGAGATATATACAGAGAGAGAGTTGTATACATAAGAATGCTTGCCCATGTGTGTGCCTGTGGAGACCAGAGGTTAACACTGGATGCCTTCCTCTGTTGCTCTCCAAGGCCAGACGTTAATATCAGGAATCTTTCTGTGTCCCTGAACCTGGCTGCCCAGTAAGCCCCTGAGATCTGCCTCAACTCCCCCATCCCTAGCACTCAGGCTTCTGATGTACATTTGGCTTTTCAGTGCTGTAAAATCAAACTTGGGTCCTCAGGTACTTTACCCACAGGGCCTTCTCCACAGTCCCAAAAGCAAAAAAAAAAAAGAAAAAAAAAGTAAAAAATATTTTTTTAAAGATGTATTTATGCCTTTAATCAGGTTGGAGTAGGGAGGGGTAGGGGTGATCCTGATGTTTGGCATCTGATTGATTTACTCAAGGAGTTGTCTGTGAGTTGAGGCCAGCCTGATCTACAAAGGGAGCCCAGGACAGCCAAGGCTACACAGAGACCCTTTCTCTAAAAGCAAACACAACAACAACAAAGATGTATTCACTTACTTGTTTTTATCTATGTGTGTGCTCATCTGCATGTACACTTGCATGCCAGAAAAGGGCATCAGATCTCGTTATGTGTGGTTGTGAGCCACCTTGTGGTTGCTGGGAATTGAACTCAGGATCTCTAGAAGAACAGCCACTGCTCTTGACCACAGAGGCATCTCTCTAGCCCCATCACAATATTTTTTGAAATATACGGCATGCCAGTCAATCTGCAACACTTGGGTATACAAAGACCTTTTTTTTTTTTTTTCCCTTTGGTTTTTCAAGTCAGGGTCTTTGTGAACTTACTCTGGAGATATTGACATAGACACACTTAGAGAACATTCAGTTCTGACTCGGAAGGCTGAAGTGGGATGGTGAGTGTGAAGCCAGCTGCATAGCAAGACCAGGTCAATAACAAAACAAAATCTGCAACTGTTGTCAGAGGCGCTGCCATATTTTTACAATAATCTCAGAGAAGACTGTTACTAAAGATAGAATGTTAAAAGTGATCCTGTGGGGCTGGAGAGATGGCTCAGTGGTTAGAGTACTCACTGCCCTTGCAGAGGACCTAGGTTCAGTTTCCAGCACTTCTGTGATGATTCATAACCATCCGTAACTCCAGTTCAAAGGGATCATGAGGCTCTCTTCTGACCTCTTTGGTCACCAGGCAAAACACAAAGTAAATATTTGAAAAAGAAGCTCTGGATGCAGCCAGCGCTTGGGATGCAGGGACAGAGGATGAGGAGTTCAAGGTCAGCCTGGTTTATATGAAACCTTGTCTCAGAAAAACAAAGACAAAGAGTATCAGAGACAGAGTGAGCCAGGTCTGACGCTGGTTTGGACTGGCTTTGGAGTCACCCTTTCATAAGATCTATACCTGTTTCTGGTCTGTTTGCTTGGGGTGGGGAGGCTCAGTTTGACATAGTCCCCCACCTTGAGCCCCCACGTCATAGTCTTTTAGGTTTGGCTTGGCTTTCTCACGTCCTGACTAACTTCCTGCAGAGCCTGGCTCATGAAGACTTCAGTGATGACAGAGGTGCCCAGCGGCTGAAACCTTTGCTTTCCTTCTGCAGGTTCTGTCTTTCTGTCTCACAGTCCTGAGCCGCAGATTTGAGTTTCAAGCCGACGCTTTTGCCAAGAAACTTGGGAAGGCTAAAGACTTATATTCCGCTTTGATCAAGCTAAACAAAGATAACTTAGGATTCCCGGTTTCTGACTGGCTGTTCTCAACGTGGCACTACTCGCACCCACCACTTCTGGAGAGGCTTCAGGCTTTGAAAGACACAAAGCAAGACTGAGCCAGCTGCTCAGGTTCCCTGACTGGACACACGTGCAGTTATTTCTGTCCTGGCAGCATGTTCCAGCTCTTGATGTTTTTAATTTTTTAAGAAAAATGATTAAGTACATAAAAGTCCAGATTTAAATACATTTACTATCTCATTTCAAAAATGATTTTAATAATCCATTTCTTAAAACACTGGATATAGTCTTGAGGCTTAATATTTTTAAAGCAGTTTTATCTCGCATCTGGCTTACCATCAGTTTGTAAAATTATTTAAGGAAATGCACAACTCATTTTATTTCCTCACTGTGTGGAATCTGCATATAGGGTGTTTAGGTCATATGTTTAAAGGTGGAAACACCACCTCCAGGCACTTTCTGCGAGGCAGAAACAAAGCGTGATCCCAAATCATTGTGCTTGTACCTATGTGGAATTTGTTTTTACCTTAATGCTGTTGCGATTTATCTAGCCAATCAGTGTTTTTAAATAAGAAAGAAAAGTAAAAATTAGTAAGGCTAATGCTGCTGAAATGCACGCTGTTAGACATGCTACACTGTTGTAATTGCAAAGTTTTCTGTTCCCTTTCTTGACACACACCAATCAGGAGTCCTCTCCTTTCCTGTTTTTGAGATAAGGTCTTACTCTAACCCTTTCTGACCCCAAATTCATTCTTTTTTTTTTTTTTCCTTTTGGTTTTTCAAGACAGGGTTTCTCTGTATGATAAGCCCTGGCTAGCCTTGAACTCACAGAGATCTACCTGCCTCTGCCTGCCAACTGCTGGAATCAAAGGCACGTGCCACCACACTCAGCTCCCATTGTTTAGCCCAGAATAGCTGGGATGGCCTAGAACCTTTATCAGGCCTCCTGTCCTGGTCTCCAAATGCCAGGATTGCAAGTGTGAGCCGTCACACACAGTTTAGGAGTTAACAATAATGCTTGAAATTAAAAACCTTCTAAATCATTGAGTTTGGGTTTGCTTTCAAGACAGTCTTAATTTTAAACCAGGCTTGATAGCACTTACCTTTAATCCCAGTGATTGAGGCAGAGGCAGGTGGACCTGTGAGCTGAGGCCAAGCCTGGCAAGTTCCAGGCCAGCCAGGGTTACATAGTGAAACTCTGTCTCTAGAAAGAGAGACAGGAAGGAAAAAAGTCTGTCTCAATTTTTATCTTTCCTTCCACCTTACCTTATTAGTGATAATCTAGCCTTCTCTCATTCATTTTTTTCCCCCAGTAAAATAATAGTACATCCTTCTCACTTTGCAGAAGTTGTTGTATTGTAGACATTTCCCAGTGTCAATTGTGGCAGAATATGAAAAAAAGAGATTACATTTGAAAAGATACGAAGGTGAAATATTCATGATTCTCATATAACAGGAAAAATATAGTTTTTTATCTTTTTTCAAGGACAGAAGTGTCTGCTTTTATTTTTGTAATTTTTTTATTCACAAGTCTTAATTAGGCCAGCTTCCATCTTTTTAAAATTATAATTCTTGGTAGGCAGGCAGATGTTTACTTGCAGAGAAAGCATCATAAAAGATTTCCAGTGGGAGAAGGTGCGTGCTTGACTGCCTCTATTGTCTGTCCACGTCCTGGATGAGAATCATCCTGCGCTTGCCGCTGCCAGCGAGTGGGAGCATGCACCTCCTGGGCATTTTCTCCACATGGGACTGACCGTTCGCCGTGATGTCTGTGCCCGCTGCCATGTGAGTGATGCCTTCCCGTGAACTGGCAGAGCTCTAGTTCAGTACTGCATCGTTCATCTCCTACAGCTACGCAAAGCAGCCCACGGTTTCTCTCCAGCATCCTCTCCTGTGACTTCATGCTCAGATAACTGCCTCTCCTTCCTTCTGTGCCTTTAAAACACATTTCAGTTCTGCACAAGTGAGACATTAAAAACTGCCAATGCAGATTTACATCCTGGTGTTGGGTTTGGTGTGATTTGTGCGCCACATGTTACCCAGACGCGCTGGTCACCTACAGAACAGTGCGACCATGGACTTGGTGAGCAGCCCTGAGTTGCAGTGGCATCAGCCCCAGCGCCCCTCAGGGCTGCCTCCCGCCTGTCCAGCAGGCGCATCACCAGTTCTTGCTCACGCTCCCTCAGAAGCAGCATTTGGAGTTATTCCTTCCCCACTGTTGCAACCTCACACTGTCGTGGGCTTGCTTACTGTTCTGGCTGCCCTCTGGCTCCTCTGTCATCCAGATCAATCGGGAGATACCCCTGCGTATTCTGGAGCCACAAAAGCAGGGTTGCCTCTACCGACAAACAGAGGACCACCTGCTGGGCCAGAGCTCCCCTCTGACCCTCAGTTACAGTAAGTAAGATGCAGTGGTCCCCTCTCACTGTAGTCCGTATGTCTGCCCATGCCAGACATACTAACAACGTTTGTCAAGTTGTTGAAGAGAGACTTTCTCCTGAGTTACGGTTCCATGTATTCCAGGCTAGCCTCAACCCCACTGTGTAGCTGAGGATGACCTTGAACTCTGGGATCTTCCCGTTTCCACTTCCTGAGTGCCGGAATCACAGGGCAGCATAAGCCACCATGCTTAGGTGATGCTTGGGACTGAACCCAGAGCTTGCATGTGCTCAACAGGCACTGTGTCCACTGAGGCCCAGGCCAGACTCTACACAGAACATGCTGTCAAAACTGTTCTGTTAGTTACTGTTAACCTCTCACTGGGCCTAATTTAGAAGCTAGACTTCATCACAGGTATGTGTGTATAGAAAAGAATGATAGTGGGACCCAGTGACAGGGCACTGTGGGCATCTGGAGGCCTCTTAGAAAGGGGGAACTATAAGAATAAAAGCCTTGAAACAAGTGAGCAGCTGCACCAGAAGGCCGGAGTGGCAATGGTGAGTGCTAGAGGGACTGGGAGGTAAAGCAGGAAGGACAGGTTTTACTGGACCTTGCTTGCCACTCTGAAATCAGGCTTTGGAGGTGGGGGTGTGTGACTCGGTTGAGTACCTGCCTAGGATGCACAGGGTCCTGGGTTTGAGGATGGAGAGGATTTAGACTTTTACTTGGGTGTGATAGAAAGCCATTGAAGGCTTAGGCCATGGTGTAGCTTCTTAGTCCTACAGGCTAGCCCTGGTTCCTACCGTAGATGTGAGTGCTTGGTGGAATCTGCTCACCCTTGTGACAAGAAATCTTGGTGTTCCCTGGAGTGGTAATTGGGGAGGCACTACAGGGTATGACCAGGAGGAGCCATGTTGAATCTCTGGGGCAGCTGAACCATCTAGCTGTAATGTTCTTTCTGGAAAAATGTCAAGTTTCCTCTGTGTCTGTGTGTCCGTGTGTGTGTGTTACTGAGGACCAAATGCAGGGTCTCACTCATGCTAGGCCAGTGCTCTATCACAGTACCCCCAACATCATTTTGGCTGTTCAAGGTTCAGTTGGGGAGGGTCAGGGTCCTGCTCTTGGTGCAAGCAACTACTGCAACTCTGCCGTACACAGGCTGCCACCAAGTCTCTTTATTCCTAGTTTGGTAACTAGTAGAGTCTTGTTTCTTTGTGTCCTGAATATATTTTTATTAGTATAATAAATACTGCGCACTTACTATATACCTGGCACTATGCTGAAAAGCGGAACAGTGAACAAGAGAGGCCAAGTTCCTTCCTAGAGTTTCTATTCTAGTGTCTTAGGTCAAACAGAAGCACTAAGGAGAAACAGGCAGCCTCGGATGGGGTGTCTGCAGTGCCGGGAAGGGTGGGGTCACTGTTAGGCCAAGGGTGAAGCAAGGTGCTTGGAGTAAGGATAGTTGGTGGAGCAGCATTTGCAGCAGCAGGTACAGCATGTGTGTGGCACGGCGTGCTTGAGCAGCCCAGGGAGTATCATGGCTGGAATAGGATGGACTGGGGCCAGAGCATGGGGGTGCATTCAGAGAGGTATGCGGGAGACTCATCACATTGATGTGATCAGAGAGAAATGCACCGCCAGGAAGCTGCAGAAGGCACAGACCACTGGTGCTTAGGAATTTCAGAACTGAGGTGCAATTGAGTACGATTTGTGAACCCTCAGTTTCTCTTATCATTAAAACCATCCAGTGTGTCCTACTCACTAAGTCACAGAGGGGACCAGGGAGGGCTCCTAAGCCAGCACATGAAGAGACATCAAGGAGTCGGGATCTCTCTTGGCACCAGACCAAGTATGGAATCCTGTGTCTCAAGAGAGAGCCACTGCCACCACCCATGCCCTATGGGTACCTGAGTGTCTGCTCAGGGCCAAGGCAGCCAGCCCTCTTCCCTTCATTAGGCCCCAGATCCTCTGTATTCCAGGGCTCCTTGGCAGCCACACACTCTGTAGGCACTGGGGTGTCACAACAGAACCGGCCGAAGCACTAAAGATAAAGCAACTTTGGTGGGCCTGGGTGCTACCACACCCAGTACTTCCAGCTGACCCCAGCTTGTGGTGAAGGGGCTACTAAGTCCCTGATGGTAAATGTGTGTTGAGAGGAAACTGGTGAGGACAGTGTCAGCAGGTGGCAGAAGGCGGGCCTTGGGCTGCAGTGCTGTGTGCCTCCAGAAGGGGGTGAGATGCAGAGTGCTTCATTTGGGGACAACACACGCCCAGATCGATACCGAAGCAAACAAACGAAAATTAGCCATCTATACTGGCTAGGTTTATGTCAACTTGGCACAAGCTGGAGTCATCAGACAGGAGGCAGTCTCAATTGAGAAAATGTCTCGGGAGTAGGCAAGCCTGTAGGGCATTTTCTGAATTAGTGATTGATATGGGAAGGCCCAGCCCATAATAAAACTGACTGAGCAAGCCAGCGAGCAGCATTCTTCCCTGACCTCTGTATCAACTTCTGTCTCCAGGTCCCTGCTTTATTGACCCTGTCGTGATTTATTTTGATAATGAACTCTGATGTAGAAGTGTAGGCCAAATAAACCTTTCCTTCCCAGGTGGCTTTGGTCCTGGTGTTTCATCACAGCAATACTAACCCAGACTAAGACACCAGATAATTTCAAAAGCTCCTGGCTGGCCAATAGAACAATGGGCAGCGGTAGACAGACCAGACACAAGCCAGTGTCCCTTAGCGTTTTACACACATCCCCGCCCCCTCGCCCCCCCCCGCCCCCCCACGGAGCACAGGGGCCACTGGGGTGTGATTTAGTTGGTAGAATGCTTGCCTTATCTACAATGCATGAAGCACTGGGTTTGACCTTCAGTAGCACAAAGACAGTGTGGGGGTGAACACCTATAATCCCAGCAGAAGGTAGAGACTCAGAAGTTCAAGGTCATCCTCAGCTATATAACAAGTTCAAGGCCAGCCTGAATACATGAGTCAAAAAGGGAGGGAAAGAGGTAAAGGAAGGGGGAAGGGAAAGAGGAGAGGGGAGGGGAGGGGAAGGGAGGAGAGGGAGAGAGAGCACCCTGGCATCCCAGTGAATGTGGTAGACTCTTCACACATGGCATGCCTAAGCCTTTGTCACCACTGTACAAAGAGGCTTAAGAGGTCTGCCCATAGTTACGTGGTAGATCAAAACCAGGGTTGAGCGTCCTGATCTTGACCACCACACAAGTTTTTCAAGGAGGCCGGCCATCCCAATGCTCACGACTTAAGATGTGCCCACGTGGAGGGCTCAGATTTTGCCTCCCCTTTGGGAGCCCTCCAGCAGTGGAGACTCAGCAACAACTTCCCATCCTCATCTACAAGACATCAGTTTGTAACCAACTTGGGGACTTTTATTTGCAGGAAGGCCAGACTGGGTGTGGGCAAAGGGGACTAGGAAACAGTGATGGGTGTTTAACTGCTCGGATGGGAGGCAGAGAGGCAAGAGTGAGGCTAGCCTGGGGGTTGCCTGCCACCTCAGGCCCTTCACCCTCAGCAGATACTCAATAAAAAAGTCCAGAAAGTAAGAATGGGATGAGGACCATCAGAAGCCTCAGCCCACGTGCTGAGGGTGGGACGGCCGGTGCGGAACGGCATGGATGAGGGATAGACAGTTTGTACTCCGGGAAGAAAATCTACCCTCTTCCCTTGAGAGTAGTGGCTCTTCAGTACTTGCTCTGTAGGCCTCGCCTTTACTCCAGTGCTCTCCCTTCCCCGACCCCTCCCTCACTGAGCTTGTCTTCAGGATCCCAGAGTTCCAGACAGGCTCCTGAGGAATCTAGCCCCCTGGGCTGAGACTGGGGTGCATGTCCACCCAGAGGTGATCCTGCATGCTAGTGGGCTCTGTTCTGGCTGGTTGGCTCATGGCCCCTTGATGGACCCAGGCTCTGTGAGGCGAGCAGAGGCATAGGCTGAAGCTCCCAGGCAGGCGGCAGGCTCACAGAAGCCTGGCAGCCCCATGGGTCCTGGCAGGCCAGGTCGGCCAGCCTCTCCTGGGGCTCCTGGGGCTCCTCGGTCTCCATCTTTGCCATTGATTGCCTGGCCAGGTCGGCCAGGAAGACCTGGGAGGAGGAGAGGACAGGCATTGGGAAATCGTTCAGGCAGGAAAATCAGGCCACAAATTTGATGGGAGGAAGGCACAGATGCTGCCCGACTCAGTCCCAGCTGCCAGCCAGACCCCCCCAGAGACTCAGACCTCCCGGAGACTTGTAGGTGCTCTCGTGCCAGGCTGAGTGCCAGGCTTCCACGAAGAAAACCCAGGTGTCCATAGATCATCAACCCCCACGCTCAGAGACAGAGGGTGGCTGAACTGGACCCACGTGTTACCTGGGATCCCTGGAGGGCCAGGCATCCCGGGATGCCCATGTCCCATGTCTCCTCGATCACCCTTCTCTCCGCGCTTTCCTGCAGACAAAAATAAAAAAAGGGGTGTCTTTCCCCAAACGGACAAATACTTCTCCCGCTATTTAATTTGTTTCCCACGCAGCAGCTGTGGCAGTATACTAATGGAGAAAGTTGAAAAAGGACCACAGAGGGCTGGTTAGATAAAGGGAGGTCCAGAGAAAATGTGGGAGGTTATATATCAGATAAGGTGTGTCATGGGAAATGCCCAGTAATACCTGGCATTTACTAGGTCCCAAGCTGCTCTTCACCCAATCCCCCTTGCCCAGCTCTAGCTCCAACCCCAGCGTAGCACTTACCCTTGGGCCCAGTGTTGCCAATCTGACCCACTGCTCCGACGATGCCAGGAATGCCTCGGGGGCCAGGGTGTCCATTGGGTCCCTGTTTGCCCGGGTATCCAGGAGGTCCAGGAGGTCCTGGAAGGCCCACCATTCCAGCAGCACCCAGGGCCTCCCGCTTGGCACTCACAGCCACCTCTGCCAGTTGCTCTGAAGGGAAGAGGAGGAGGAAGGGTCTGACATGAGCTTGGAGAAGACAGAGCATCCTGATGGCCCCTGGCCCCTAAATAGAAAAGCCATTGAGCTTCCCCTTTGCTTAGGGCCTGCTTCGTGGCAGTCTAGCCAAGGCTCCACCGTATCCGGTAGGCAGAGCTGGAATGCACACCAGGGATTTTAGACCCTCCAGCAAAGTCACATGGAGAGGCTGGTGAGGGATGAGCAGATACTGAGGTGAGCTTTGGGGAGGGGCTGCAGCCCTCCCCTCACCTTGAATCATCTTCAGTACCACATCCACGATGTGCTGGTCACTGGCAGCTCGGCCCTGAGAGCAGAGGACACAATTCAGAAAGAAGCCCTGGCTGCCAGGACCAACCGCTCCCTCCACCCAGGCCCTGCGGCTCCTAGCTTCTTTCAGCATTTTTGGGCATTTCGTCACACCGATTCTCTTCAGCTGGGGCCAGTCTCCAAGAAACCAGATCTCTGGGAACTACCAGCTTGGGCAATATGCTGTAACCCCAAGAAAATGCCCTTCCTAGAGAATTCCCTGGCCCTGGGGTCCACTCACCACTACTCCCTGTCTCCCGGGTTGTCCTGGCAGGCCTCGATCTCCCACCAGTCCTCGGGGCCCGGGAAGCCCGGGGTAGCCCTGCACTCCTGGAACACCGGCATCTCCGCTCGGGCCGGGGTGGCCTGGCTCTCCACGGACTCCTTGCTGCCGGGGGACCGTGTGGGATAAGAAGTTATGAAGGGGGAGGGGGGGCAGGCAACAGAAGGACATTCTCCGTGTGGGAGGGAAGAAGGAAGGGGTCGGGCTCACCTGTCCCTTGGGCCCTGGCTCACCCGACAGGCCCTGCAGACAGGGAGAGCAGTCAGGACTCCGTGGAGACCCCCCGAGGCCACCCCCATCCACTCCCCCATTCTGCTCCCGTGCCCTGCTCACCTTCTCTCCCCTCTCTCCCGGGAGTCCAGGCACACCCGGATCACCCTGCAGAAAGAGAACCTCACGTCAAGCGCCAGGCGTGGTGGCGATGGTGTAGGGCTCAGGGTCTGCGGTGTGGACAAACGCGCAACCCCAGGCAACGACTGAGAGCTGGACTTGGGGTGCTGAGACTCACCACTCCGCCTCGGGGCCCGGTCTTCCCTGGGGCACCCTGGAAAAAGAGATTGGGGCGTAGTGAAATGTCCTCTCCGGGGAGAGGAGTTCGCTAGCCCCCTGTTCCTCCTGGTCTAACCAACCCTTCAGCCCACCGCAGCCACCCGTTTCCATGGTGTTTGCCAGGGTCCTCTGGCACCTTATCGCCTTTGATGCCTGGCAAGCCTTGAGGTCCTGGAATTCCCGGGGGGCCTTGCTCTCCCTTGGGGCCCTGAGGTAGGAGAAAAGAAAATGGAATAAATCAAACAAGGAACCGGATGTGAGCCCAGTGCCCCCTTCAGAAGCTGGCCGGTGCTCACCTGTCGTCCTTGAGGGCCTGGCTGCCCCACTGGCCCTCTCTCACCCTGGTCACCCTGAAATTAAAAAAAAAAAAAAAAAAAAAAAAAAAAAGGAGGTCACACCTGGGCTCTCGGGAGAGCCAGCCTTGTAAGTCAGGCTGGAGTCTAGCAGGACAAATGCCGTCCATTCTGGTCGCTGCCAGCAGGGGTCCTTCTTGTTATTCTTTTTTTTCACACACATTCATTGAGGACTTGGCAGAAAAGACGACCCAAAGCCAAACTGCTGCAAGGATCCTTAAGAAGGGACCATTTACCTTCTGCCCCATGATTCCCTGTGGACCAATTTCTCCTCGAGGCCCTGGCTCTCCCTGGGAGGAGAAAGGACAGTGAGCAGCAGGCCTGGTGGGACCCTCCTTCCCATCCCTGGCTCAGCCTTCCCCACCCTTGAATGGGTTATCGGCTTCAATAAAGGCAGCTGGCCCAGGAAGCAGAAAGAGCTTAGCTGGGTCAGTGGGACAGACTCAAGGCACTCCCCAGGTTTGGGTCCTATCCTGCAGCCTCCTCCTGGCTCTAAGCTGGGGTCAGGGACTCAGGCCTAGGAGGACCAAAGGCCTCTGGGAAGAGTAGAAGGGGATACTCACTTCTTTCCCAGGGGGACCGGAAATTCCGGGGAAGCCCTGCTGGCCTGGTTCACCCTGTAGGAAAACACAGTTCTCATGCCAGTCTGGCTGCCAATCAGCCCTTAGTCTCAGGTAGACCCTGGAACCCTGAGCAAAATCTACAACCAAATAAGCAGGAAAGGGTGCAAGGTATCCTTGATCAAGTCCTCTGGGATCCATTGCTTTTCCTGAGTTTGTTTCTCCCTTGGATTCCAGGCCACAGCCTGCTTCTGCTAAGCTAGGTTGAGTGGCAGGGTGGTGGCAGAAGGTTTGGCCTAAGGATCTTGTGTCAGGCCTTGGGTGAGAACTGGGCCTTCATGATCTTTAAGCCATGTCCCAATTCTCACTCCATGATTTCCCTGTTCAGGTAGAACTGATTCTCCTGGCTCAGGGTCACCTCACCTTGTCTCCAGGGCCTCCTTTTGTTCCAGGCTGACCCGGCACACCCTAAAGAAAAAAGTTGGTATTGGTGTAGGCCCTGGCATGGGGAGATGAGGGCATTTGCCATGTTGCCTCAGTGCCCAGTCCAGATTTTCTCCCCTTTGTGGGAGCTAAACAACCAAAGATCTAGCCATGGTACCAGGAACTTGGCTGTTTTTCCAACCTTGCTGTGAGCCCTGTGGGAGACAAATGGGCTTTGATAATGGCCTGTCTATCAGCACCACATCCATTGGGAAAGAGTAGCATTCAGCGAACGCAGGTCTACACATGAGCAGAGAGGCAGGCTTTGGCCAGTCTGCGCCCTCAGGAGGGAGGAGGGTAGACACTCACAGGCTGAGTCCAAGGTAGGCATGGGTCTGTGCAATGAGAAGGTGAATCAAGAGGGTCAGAGACCAGCAAAGGCCTAATGGTGTGGAGATAGAAAAGCCACTGCAACGTTGAGAAAGGAGGACAGAGGGGCGGTATCTGATCAAGAGGGAAGCAGGCTGGCTCAAGTTATGGTAGTCACTGGATGCCAGGAAGAGCTAGTAAGGTCCACGATTACAGCGGCCCCCTTTGTAACTGCTCCATCATCACAATGGACCATCACTAACTATTGAGTAGCTAAACCGAGTGATTTTCCTACAGGCAGTGGGGAGCCTGGAGGGATTACAGGGAAGTGGTTAGATTCCGTTCGGCCAATGTGGAGGATGTGTAACAGCCAAAGAGAAGGACTAAGATAACTGTCCCGATGATGAGGCAGCCAACACCAGGGGCTGCACAGACAGTGATGAGGTGATAGAACCTGAGCTTACTGATACATGAGTGATGTATCAGCCACTCATGCCCTCCCAGAGAGGTAGGCGACAGAGTGGCTGGCCCTCTGGGGCCCAGAAGGATCAATTTGCTCGTGGGCAGCCCTGGTGGCTTCCTTTGATACTCACCGCTAGGCCCTGGTGGCCTGGGCTCCCTGGCCGCCCCACCTGTCCTGCACTGCCCTGGAGAGACAAACAAACAGAAATACAAGTTAGAGCCCCAACCTGAGGGCTCATGGCTCCCACCTAAGTTCAGGCAGGGAAACAGATCCAGAAGCAAGGGGACCTGCCGGAAGCACACTCAGAGCTGCTGGTGCTGAAGCCTCTAGGATTGGTGGGCCCGGGCTCAAAGGCCCGAGGAGGAGCAAGCCTGGCCATGCCTGACCCCACGAAGGTTCCTCCCTCTTACCTTCATGCCAGGTATGCCTGGGGTCCCATCCTTGCCATCAAGGCCTGGAGGGCCCTGCTCAGGAAGAAAGTTCAAGAGAGACTCATAATGGGAAGACCCATGGGGCCAAGCCACCCACACTGTCCCACAAGCCTCCGTGACAGCCACAGTGAGAGCAGAGAGAGGCTCTGATCATCTCGGGAAACACCAGCCCACTGGGGACAGCGTTAAGAGGGACAAGCCACACCCTTCCTTTGTGTGGATGACTGTTCAGCTTGCCCAAGCTTCCCACTATCCCTCCATGATTTCCCACCACCTTCCAGAAAAAAAAAAAAAAAAAAACTCTCAGAAAAGAAAGCGTGTTTGTCAGATTACAGAACCAGCAGCCTACCAGAGACCCTCAGATTCCTCTCCATCTAGGGATGCAGACAAACTGGATAGGGCCAGGGCCAGGGCCCAGACTCTAAGCACTTACTGGTGCTCCCTTTGGGCCTGTTATTCCCTGGGGTCCTCGGACACCTTGGCTCCCCTGCAAAACAGAGAGCAGGTCACATTCACAATGCTGAACCCCTGGCTGTGGAGAGGGAAAGGCACGGCTGAGACAACGGCTCCTTAGGTCCCAGAATCCTCCTGGCATGGGCCAGACGGCTGAATGGGAGGCACTCAAGATGTACACCTCTGTCCTGGAACCAAGGGAAGGCTGTCCAGATCAGCACCACACCCACTGGGCCAGAAGGGCAGTGCAGTAGTTCCCGGGAGCCCCAGGCAATCACATACAGCGGTTACTCCGGTAAAGAAACAGTCACCAAGAGTGATGGGTGGGCTTCGTATTGGGTAGGGGGTGTCTTGATTTGAAAAAGAGCTATGAAAATAGTTTGGGGAAAACTAGAACAAGCTAAAGACAGATTAGCTCCTTGGGGATGCCAGAGAATAATTGCACCCTTCTCAGTTTTCCTTCCAATTTTTAAACTTGTTTGTTCGTGTGGGCAGGGTCGGGGCATGTGCCACAGCATGCTTGTGGAAGGCAGGGGACAGCTTTCAGGAGCTGTTTCTCTCCTTCCACCATGTGGACTGTCTGATGTCCTGGAGGCGAAGGCCTTTGCCCTCTGGGCCATCTCTCCAGTTCTGATAATAACGTGATTCTGTGGGGAAAAGGGTTTAATTTTTAGAGATGCATTCAGTCATGTGAGGAGGCAAATGAGATGAGCCAAGCATCTCTTGAAAATATCAGAGCCAGGAGGCAGAGGTAGGCAGGTTTCTGAGTTCGAGGCCAGCTTGGTTTAGAGTTCCAGGAAAGACTGGGCTATGAGAAACCCTGCCTCAAAAAAAAAAAAATAAAAATAAAAATAAAAATAAAAATAAAAATAAAAACAAAATAAAATAAAAGGAAGGAAGGAAGAAAAGGAGGGAGGCATGGAGGAAGGAAAAGGAAGCAAGAGAGGGAGAAAGAAAGAGTCAGAACAAAGCAGTAACCTAGTGAAGGACTTTGGGATGGAAAGGGAGGTGTGGGTGAGGGGCAGGACAGTAAAGGGCTGTAAAAGAAGAGGTCGCTGCAAACGTCTCACCAGAAACCAGGAGACAGCCACAGGGATTCTTTGCAGCAGTCTCTCTACTTTTCTATGTATTTTTAAACTTGCACTAAAAATACAGTTAACTGAACCTTCCGTCTGTGGTTCCCACCCCCCCAAAGAAAATCAGTAGTCTTTTTTTTTCCATTCTGTTAACATAGCGCACACTTCCACTCTACCTCAACCACACCCCTCCCACAGACACACACACACACGACACACACACTTAACTGTGTACCTTAAGAGGTTACCCACAACATTAACGAGTCTGTTTCCCACAGTAGGAAATATCTCCTTATTATCACAAACGGCAATACAAAAATGACCTTTACACATGTCATTTTGCCCAAATTTAAGAGCTGGTGAGATGGCTCCGTGGGTAAAAAGTATTTTTGCAAGTCCGATGACCTGAGTTTGGTGTCCAGAATCCACAGGTGGAAGGAGAGAACTGATTCCTGCTAGGTTGTCCTCTGACCCCACCCCCCACATGTGCTAAGGCACGTACCATCTACACAATAATAATAATAAATTATGAAGCTCAGTTAAATGTAACGGGCTGGCTGTGGTGGCACACTGTCCAGCACTCAGGAGGCAGAGGCAAGAGACTCCAGCCGAGACTACACTCTCAAAAAAATTAGTGTCACAATTTTTTATTTCGTTTTTGTTTTTGTTTTTGTTTTTTTTCTTTTTTGAGACAGGGTTTCTCTGTGTAGCCCTGCCTGTCCTGGAACTCCCTCTGTAGACCAGGCTGACTTCAAAGTCAGAGATCCGCCTCCTTCTGCCTCCCGAGTGCTGGGGTTAATGGTGTGTGCCACCACTGCCTGGCCAAGCACAATAATTTTCAAAGATAAATTGAGAATTTTTTTATCACACTTGATAAATGTGATGAAGATGCACATTTGAATTCTTACGTGCATTGTCAGATTGTCCTCAAATGGGGTATGCCAATTCACACTCTGCAGTGACACAGGGGAGTAGATACTGTTCCAGTAAACCCATTCCACTCAGGCTTTTCTCTCACCAACCCACAGAAATCACAGTCCCCAAGGGCACAAATGACCTCGCTCTTGCTAAATATAAAGTTACAACATGTGCGCCAGAAGAGAGCACTGGATGCCCCAGAACTGGAGTTATAGAAGGTTGTGGGCTGCCATCTGGGTGCTGGGAATTGAATCTGGGTCCTCTGGAAGAACCACAAATGTTCTTAACTGCCGAACCATCTCTCCATCCCTCAGCCCACTCCCCCAGCCCCTTTTTTAAAAGGCATGGTCTAAGTGTCTAGCTTCAAGTAGCCTGGAAACTCTCTGAGTAGGTTGGCCTTGAACTCACAAAGATCCGCCTGTCTCTGCCTTCCAAGTTCTGGGATTAAAGGTGTGCACCACCGTGCTCAGCTCATATATTTTTAATTTAAAAATTCTTTGGCAACTTCATTCACGTATATAACAGATTTTGGTCTTTTGTAATTCCTATTGCCCCCTCTCCTTCCCTGCCCACTTCTACTACACATCCTCCTCCTCCTCAGTCGGTTTTCCTGTTACTCTCATGCCTTTTTGTTTAGTGGGTGGTGGTAGTTGTATTTGTGTGTGTGTGTGTGTGTGTGTGTGTGTGTGGTATTGGGGAACATGCAAGTGATATAGTATTTCTATGGCGATCAGGAAACAACTTTGTGGAGTTGGTTCTTTTCTTCTTTCTACCTTTTTTCAGTGGGTTCCAGGGACTCAGCTCCAACCACCACCATCCTTTTTGTGTGTGTGTGTGTGATAACTGAGTTTAGTTAGGGTTGCTATGTAAGTGCATAGACGGGGCTATTTACTAGAATATGGCGACTTGCCAGTGGCTTCGAACTGGAGAAAATTACTGCCCTTTTCCAGGTAACGATTTAGAAGTCCCAAGCCACACGCTTCTGCTCAGTTTTCTGTGATTTTAAAACTGCTCAGAAAGCCAGGGGTGGTGGCACACGCCTTTAAACCTAGGGCTGGGGGGGCAGAGGCAGGCGGATCTCTGTGAGTTCCAGGACAGCCAGGACTATGTAAAGAGACCCTGTCTCAAAACAAACAAACAAAACCCTGTTTGAAAAAAGGATCTATGAAAAAAAAAAAAAAAAAGGAAAGACTGGAGGATAAAAGAGAGAAAGAGAGAGAGAGAGAGAGAGAGAGAGGTAAGAGTTAAAACTGTGATAGATGCCTTGGGATCGAAACTAAATCCCATTACTTCCATGGTTAATTTGCTGGAATTTCATTGTCTGACCTCAGTAGCTACAAGATTGGACCCCAAGACTTCTAGTGAAGTCTTAACACAGAAAGCTGATCTCACCTCAGATCATAGCACACAGCACACGCATGCGTGTGGGCGAGCCCAGAAGTGACCCCCATCCAGACCAACAGGCACATACATAACTCCCTACGTGTGCACACACACACACACACCGGCCTTAAATGCTGAGGGCTCCCTTTCCAGTACTCCGCAGTGGTACTGACCAGAGGAGGGGTGCCTGAGAGCTTACCACATCCCCCTTTTCACCGACTCGGCCTGGTGGCCCCCTGGGGCCTTCTTCACCCTGCCATGAAGGAGACAGGAGTCCAGGTCACATGAGCCCACGAACACCAGCACCCACTTTGAAGCCGTAGACCTCCAACGTAGGGCTCGAGAACAAGAGCAGAGCAGGCTTACCGGCGGCCCTGCAGCCCCGATGGAGCCCACCATGCCTTTATATCCACGAGGCCCCTGGGGAGAGGAAACAACCGTGGCTCAGTCCTGGCTGGACTCTGAAGCCCAGAGTACTGGTCACAGCAACTCATTCAGGCCACCCGTACACTCACCATCTCTCCCTTGGGTCCTGCCATGCCTGGGTAGCCCCTGATGCCTTGGGGGCCCTGTCAGAAACAAACAAATGACAGTGAAGACAACCGCCTCATTAACACCTTTTCTGACTCCACCCCTTTTCATAACGCCCCTGTGAAGTGGGCAGAGTGTCCCCAGCTCGTGCACAGTACCAAGTTGCTCAGATGTAGAGCGCTACCAGGGGCACTGAAAGGAAGAGTGGCAGGCCCGGACCTCAGCCAGGCCTGCTGGTGGGCAGCTTTGGCCCTGTCCGCTCTGTCCCTGCAGCCAGCCCCAAGCTTTCACTCCACCCAGGCACACCCAGCCAGTCACAGATTTCTTTTATAAACTAGAGGTCAAAGCAGGTAAATGGTCCCATGAAAGGGCTCCCAGGATGACAGAAGGCATAACAGTCAGGTGCTTCTTACAGGTGGTCCAGGGATGCCTTGTTCTCCTGAGGCGCCCACATCTCCCTTGGAGCCCTAAGGGCAAGAAACAACTGTCAGACTAACAGGCAACTAACTACAAGACAAACAGACATCAGCAACATTTCCAAAACAGCCAGGCACGGCAACTAGAAACCACAGAGTCCAACCACAGGAAAAAGAGACTCGAGGGACCCATTGGTGTTTAACACTCGCCTCCTGCCTCTCAGCTCAAAGATCTGTTCCCCCTTGGATCCATAGGGAGAGGAAGGGATGAAGAAGAAGGCAGATGTTTGTAGGATTGTCTCCCCATAATACCCTCAGGCCTGACCCTTAGCTCTCATACTCACCGGCTTCCCCTGGCGACCAGGATCACCCAGCATCCCCCGTTTGCCTGGATGCCCCTGAAAGGAAAGAGGGGGCTCAGCCCCAAGGTCTTTCCAAGCACCTGTTTCACCCTCTCAGGACAAGCCACCCCTTCACCTTCACTCCTTGTAGTCCCTGGGGGCCTTTCACGCCAGCTGGACAGTTGGTTGGACACTGGAAAGAAAATTCTATAAGGCCCGGAGGTCTCTTGCCTGGCCAGGACCAGCTGGGCAATGCTTCCTAAAACCCCCTCCCAATCCCCCACTGAAAACCCCTGTCAGTCTCTCCAGACTTCGTTTCTCACCAGGAAATCCGCACTCCCTTCCAGGCCCTGGATGGTTCCTGGTCGGCCCTGAGAGGAGACGGAGAAGGATGAGACCTGACCTGACCCATCCCCACTGCAAGCCACTTCCTCAGGAACACATGGCCATTCAGGAGAGTTGAGGACACTTACTGGTTTCCCAGGGGGCCCTGGGGGCCCTGATGGTCCCTCTGGTCCTGGATCCCCCTAGAAGCAAGAAGAGCCCAAATTACACCGGCATCCTGCCAGGCCTCAGTTTACCCCCGCTCTTCCTCAACTTCCGACCACAGATCCGTCCACACCGCCCTTCAGGGCGCCTCCAGAAGGCTGCCACAGTGAGGAGATCTAGGAGACTGGAAGGCGGCACCAGCCCTGAGCCTCCCTGGAAGACTTGCTGGGGGTCCCAGGTTCAGCAGGAGAGGTTCTGCCCCAGGCCTCGAGGAATTCCTTGTTGGCCAGAAGCAACTCAGAAACTCCCAGAAAGCCTGCCCCAGACTGCCAGCCTAGGCACGCAGGGCAGGAGGCCAAGTTAGAGGGTGACGGGGGCTCACCTTGGGGCCTGGGGTTCCAATCTCACCAGGGAGGCCGACAGGTCCGGGTGGTCCCTGTGGGGCAGAGAGGCGGCTGACCAGGCTGCCTCACGGGGTCAGCCACCTTAGTAGATAGGAAGGTAGGGACCAAAAGTCTCTTCTCCACTGTGTCTATTTAAACAGCTCGAGGCAGGTACAGCCTGTGGGTCTGCAAGGACTAGGCCATTTCAGACTCAGCACGCTAGCCCATTTGTGGCACCAACACAGTGTGCTGGTCGTTCCACCTAATGGGACCCTCCTAGAGGCCCTCCTGTCCTTCCCCAGTATCTTGAGCCCCTCCCCGCCCTACCCGTTCAGAACTTACGGGAGGTCCAGCAAAACCGGGGCCCTGCAACAGAAGGAAAGGAAATCAGACTCATGGCTCCCCTCCACAGGTCCTCACAAACCCCAGGGGCTCCCTCTGTACCCTTGTGGGTGGTACTCACCGGCAGGCCAGGGGGCCCTGGGAGCCCAGGCTGGCCCTGCAGGAGCAATGGGAAAGAGTCAGAGGCTGGAGCCTTCTGGGATGGGTATGCCCCTCTACTGCAGGCCTTCTAAGCTGCAGCCTTAGTCTGTCTTCAGTGAGCACCCAGCAGCCACTTACCTTGACTCCAGGGGTCCCCAGGGGGCCAGGCTCTCCCTTGGCTCCCATTAAGCCCTGGGGAAGAAAAGAGATAGTAGGATCATTGAGGTGACATCTGCCCTTAACTCACAGGGCATGGCAAGTCTAGGGGATTCTTTAGGTTTCCATTGGATGGAGGCCTGGGGACCTTAACTTCCCTCTTCCCTAGGAACTTCCTTCTTCCTTAGGAATCCAGGGAGGCTGGCAAACAATTATACTTTCTTTCTCTCTCTCATTCTTTTTTAAGGCACGATTTCAGTATGTAGCCTAGGCTAGCCTGGCTCTTGCTGTGTCCACCAGGCTGGCCTCAAACTCAAAGAGATCTGTTCTAGGATTAAAGGCATGTGGTACCACCGTGCCCTGCAATCATCTTTCTGTTGTGTTGTTGAGATAGTAGCTTCCAACTCACTAGGTACCCAAGGATGACCCTTGAACCTCTGACTTTCTTTCCCCTGCCTCCTGAGTGCTGGGATTACAGATGGGGTACAGATGGGCCCAGTTGTGATGCTAGCATTCCACAGAGTTTCATTCTCAGCCCAGTTACCCTCTGGTTGAGAGACTAGAGACTAAGACTCAAAGACCTGTGGGCTCAGCCTCATCCCTCATGCTCTGAGTCTAGGGCACCCAGACGCAGAACTGGACTGGAGATGCGCTGGGTGTCTGTTCTTGGTAACTTCTGAAAGCCTTCATCTTCTCATTTGCAAATGAATGAACACATTCAGTTCTCTGGCAGACACCAGCTCTGACGCTAGAGTGAGGCTGTGAGGTTTGTAGTCTTTGTAGGGTATGAATGAGGAGTTTCAAGGGGCCCTGTTGTCTGGAGCCCTGGCCACACCTCTTGAATCAGCAGGACAGGAAAAACTCAAAGAGGCTCCTCTCCTCCCATCTCTAGAATCTGCCCATGGACTCCCAAACATCCACCAATTAACCACCCCCACTTCCCTAAGACTGTCTGTCCTCAGGAATTTGTGGCTTTGAGGGCCCTGGGTACTCTGTAAGGATGTTCCTCCCCTGAGCTGTGCCAGAATTGCGGAGGTTATAGAAGGAAAGTGAAGCAACAGGGTGGGGGTGAGGGTGGGGGTGGGGTCGGACAGGACACTCAATGGCCATGTGATCCCTAGGGGCCAGAAGTGTGAGAAGAACTCACACCTGCAGACAAGTGGGACAATCATGCACCTCGCAGAAAGCAAAGCCCATCTCTGGCTCCCAGTTGCCAGAGATCCAAGGCTTCCAGACAGCGTCCATATGAGATAGGAGTAAAGTCACATTGTATGACCTAAGGAGGCCTAACTAGCTATAGAGCCGCCATCTTGCCACCCTTCTAACCAGAACACCGTGAAGAAATCGAGAATCAGACACTCCTCCCCCAGTTTTGGGTACTCACATCGATGCCAGGCTTCCCATCTGGCCCATCTGGCCCGGGTTTGCCAGGCTCTCCTTTTGGTCCCTTGAAATCAGAAGCAGAACAGACATTAGCCAGAGGAGAGCAGGTATTGGAAGAGTCAAAGGTCAAAGGAAAAAAAAAGGCACTCACCGGAGGCCCAACCTTTCCTGGAGGCCCCTTGTCACCCTGCAAGACATAGATTGTGAGACAGCATCTCCTATGGGTCATGCTTCCCCAAGCGGGTGTGGACAGCCTGGCTGGGTCGTCCCAAAGAGCCCTCTCCTCTCTCTTTCATGCTGAGACTTGCAGTTTTTTGTTTGTTTTTTGTTTTGTTTTTGTTTTTCGAGACAGAGTTTCTCTGTGTAGCCTTGGCTGTCCTGGACTTGCTTTGTAGACCAGGATGGCCTCGAACTCACAGAGATCTGCCTGCCTCTGCCTCCTGAGTGCTGGGATTAAAGGCCAGTGCTACCACTGGAGCGTTTGTTTGTGTTTGTGTTTGTTTTTTGTTTTTTAAACAGCTTCCTTTCCTCAAAATGAAATTCAGTTGTGGCCTTTAGTTCCAGAACTTGGGAGGCAGCGACAAGATTAAGTCTGTAAGTTCAAGGCCAGCCTAGTGTAACAGCGAATTTCAGACAACCACAGCTACATAAAGAGACCTTGTTTAAATTAAATTAAAACAAAGCAAAATATAAGTGCATCAACACCAACCTACTGAGAGGGGCATTTCGTAGCTTTTAGACATGCTGATGTTGGCGGGGTACTAGCTATGAGGTCACTGGGATTCAAGTTAATTGGGAGTACTAAGCAAAAGGAAGTAAAAAAACGCATGCGGGGGTGGTGAGGGTTCTTTAGAGAAATCTGAAGGGGAGAGAAGTGAGATGGGTAGTGATTCTCAGCCAGGACAAGCAGAGTCTGTGATAAAGGCATGGAGCAAGGGGACCAGCCTGTGACAAAGGACCCTTGGTGGGAGACAGGCGTGGCAGATTTAGCCCCAGGGAGGCCCCGGGCCATTCCAGGGCCTGCAGCAGCAAGAGCCTGGCTGGGGCCCAGCGACCTGCGTTTGAGGGTGGGGGCACCGGACTGAATAGAAGTCTGTGCGAACTGTAAACACGCAGCGGACCTCCTCAGGGAGCCTCCAGAATGAGGCCGTTAACCCTCAGCACACTGGGAGGACCGGAGAGGGGCGCAGCCCAATCTCAGCCCGGGGAGCTCAAAGGAGAGGGCGAAAGGGAGAGACAGGAGGATGGTGGTCCCTGCTGCTCACCAGTCCACTCGAGGCTCCCCGCTACCTTAAAGAAGCTCACGGAGCGTCAGGGGACGGCGCGAGGGGTTAAGTGGAGGGAGGGAGGGAGGGAGGGGGATGAGGACGCGCTGGGAGCTGAGCAGAACAGCAGGCCCTTGTTGCAGGATGGCTGCGACAGACTCCCTCGTTTCAAGGCCGGTTTGGGGTTTTTTTTTTTTCCTCTGAACAAACAGTCTCCTTGTGGTCTCTGCAGGCGCCGCCTTCTGGCAGCGGGGTCTCTGAACTTCCCGGCGCCCCCTCCCCGGTGCTCACAAAGTCCTTCTTTGTGGACAACCTTCCTTCCTCTCCAGTCTGAAGAAGTTAGATACTCACGTCGATGCCGTCCGAACCAGGCACTCCCGGTGGCCCCGGAGGACCCGGCTCTCCCGGTGGGCCTCTCTGAAAACACACACAAGAGTGAAGGCCTCAGACAGTGCGCAGGCCCGGGCTCCCGGGAACTGCTGGAGACCCCTAGGGAGGCAGCTCTCCAGGGGGAAGGCGCTCACTGGGGGAGCCTGCTGAGCAGCTCCCGGGTGCCATCACGCTCACGACTTAATGAGCTGCTCAGAACTCCAGGGGGCACTCTTAGGGGTGACAGGCGGAGGGCGAGGAAACACACAGACTGAAGGTTCGTGGTCCCTGAGAGGGGACGACGAAACCACGATTGCACTGGAGGTCGGCCGACTTCCTCCCCTCGAGCACACTGTCCTTGCACTGTCGTGGTTGGAAACAGATGAGGAGTCACCATTTGCTCAAATCACAGATGATGTCCAAGATGGTGCCTAGCCAACCGTAGCCCTTCAAGTGTTTGTTTTCTAACCAAAAACAGGTATGGCGCTGACCGGGTCCCTGGTGCGGGTAAGGTGCCCGCAGAGAAGGGAGGTGTAAAGAAGGGTATTCTTCCCACTCAGTCCTCCCTGAGGTGGCCTCATAGCAAGCCAGCCCCGACTCAGGAAGATGCTGGCGCCAGGTGCCCCCTCCCCCCCAGGTTAAGAAGTGCTAGGCTGGCGCCCCACGGGAAAGCCGTACCCCCCCCTCCCCAGGCCAGCACCGCTTGGAGCGTGGGCCGAGTCGCACTAGGCCCAACGTCCCCATTCGGTCCCGCTCGGGACATCCCTCTCCCAGCCCCCCTAAGTGCGACGGGAGCGCACGGTCAGAGGGGGCGGACACAGTGGGGCGACAGAGAAGTCTGGCTGAAGCCTGGGCCCCTTAGGAGACGCCGGGGGTGGAGGTTCCCGTGTCGACTGAATAGCCACCATTGTCTCCGCCACCACCTGGGCTCTCCCCGCTGCCAGGACCCCGCGCCAGCTCCTGCCCGACGTTGCCTGCTTCAGGCAAGGCAGAGCATCCCGGGACAGGGTCCCCCTGGCTCCCGGGCTGGTCAATCTCCCTTCACTGCGTGCTGCGTGCACCCGTCCAGCCTCTCTGTCCTCAGCTGCCCCTAGGGCTAGGGACAGAGCAGGTTCCAAGACTCCTGGAGCCCAAACCCAGGCCCTGCACCCTGGGACTCCGGTGCCAGAGAGGCGGCAGGACTTACGATCTGAGCCAGGGCGAGCCCCAGCACCTGGAGAAGAACAACCAGGCTGCGGGGCGCGGGCACGGCGGTCATGGCGAGCGGTGGGTTCTGGAGCAGGGATGCAGGGTCCACGCACCGACGGCCGAGGCTGCTCTCGGGGGCTGCTGGCCGGACCTCCCGAATACGCGGCGGGGCGGGGCGGGGCGAGGTCCTGCAGGCCTGTCACCTGAGAGCACTTCGGTGAAGGAGGTGTCCGGCTCCGCCCAGCCAGGGGCGGGTCCTCCGCGCCCACCCTGGGTCTGCCTTCTGAGCTTAACTAGACGCCCCAGCTAGGAAGTCCCACCCCCGGGCATACCGGGGTGCGGGACCAACCACGGTGACCCACTTTCTCTGGGGAGCGGAAGGCCATCTCAAGTCCCCTTTCCACCCTGCCCTTCAGGATCAAAGCCTTTCACCTGGTCCTGCAGCCCCATGCTTTGCCCTGGCCCGAGCCTGTCTGCGCCCACTCCCCTCCGGAGCCCAGGCTCCCTGTCTCAGGTTCTGCGGACCAGCCCAGGACCCCACCCAACTCTGTCTCTCCTAACCGGTTCAGTCCTCTCCACAGAGAATCGGGTCCTTTCCACATTAAAACACAGCAAACTCTTTCCCGAACCAGCCACCTCGGAAGTCTCCATTTGCCTCGTCTCTCGCCCTCCACGACCAATTCCAGTGGAGTTGGTCTGTGCCCCGAAACTTCCCTTTCTTCTCGCCTCCCTGCTTCCATCTACCTAGGAGGCTGATCTTCTGGAGGCGGGAAGATGGCTGGACCTGCCCTTGGCGATGCTGTCCTTTAAGTCTGCCGCTCCCAAAGCATCCACCACGCTCCGGCTTGTACAATCATATCCTGTAAAAATCCGTTTTTAATTTATGTGTATGAGTGTTTTGCCCTCATGAGTGACCATAGCCCCATGGGGGACCAGACACCGCAGAACTGAAGGGTTACAGAAGGGTATAAGCTCCCCTGTGGGTGCTGGGAACCGAACATGGGTCCTTTGCAAGAACAGCCAAGTGCTCTTAAGCACTGAGGCATCTTCTCAGGTCCCTACAATTACATACAGAGGAGGAGTACACGTTCTGAGAAAAGTGTCCCTCGGACTATCAAACATCATGTAGTTACACAAACGAAAATGTACCTGGACTGTCTAACCCTGTGTGGACCCACCTCCGTAGGTGACGTCCATTATCAGCCAAGTGTTACCGGTACACGGCTCTACTGCCTTCCTTCCCCCCACCCTCCCGCAGCGCCTCATGCTCTGCTGTCTCCTGGACTTCTCACTCACCCCCTTTTCAGCTGATCTTCCCATGTTCACGGAAACAACCACCACTTTATCTAGCAACTTCCCAGACCCACCTATCCAGTCACCTCTGTCCAGAGTCCATTTCCCCTTTCCTTCCCTTCACTTAAGCGACACTGGGTAAGGGCTGTGGGTCTCAGGCTGTCACTAACGACAAGCAAGCCAACAGGCACCTTTAAGTACCTAGACGAAGTCTCAGTTTCTTCCTCTGAAACTGAACGGTAGGGTTCCTATCTTAAAGAATTTATGTTTAGGAATAGTGCTTCCTCAAGATCCAGCTACAGCACTCCTGGGCATATACCCAAAATATGCTCAAGTTTACAACAAGGACATTTGCTCAACCATGTTTGTAGCAGCTTTATTTGTAATAGCCAGAAGCTGGAAGCAACCTAGATGTCCTTCAACTGACGAATAGATACAGAAATTATGGTACTTTTACACAATGAAATACTACTCAACAATTAAAAACAAAGAAATCATGAAATTTGCAGGCAAATGGTGGGAACTAGAAAAGATCATCCTGAGTGAGGTATCTCAGAAGCAGAAAGACACACATGGTATATATTCACTTATAAGTGGATATTAACCATATAATATAGAATAAACATACTAAAATCTGTACACCTAAAAAGGCTAAGCAAGAAGGAGGACCCTGGGTAAGATGATCAATCCTCACTCAGAAAGGCAAATGGGACAGACATCAGAAGAGGGAAAAAAACAGGCAACAGGACAGGAGCCTACCACAGAGGGCCGTTGAAAGACTCTACCCAGCAAGGTATCAAAGCAGATGCTGAGACTCACAGCCAAACTTTGGGCTGTGAGTACAGGGAATCTTATGAAAGGAGGGAGAGATAGGAAGACCTGGAGAGGACAGGAGCTCCACAAGGAGAGCAACAGATCCAAAAAATTCTGGGCAGAAAAGAAAAATTCTTTTCTGAGACTGATACTCCAACCAAGGACCATGCATGGAGATAACCTAGAACCCCTGCACAGATGTAGCCCATGGCAACTCAGTGTCCAAGTGGGTTCCCTACTAACGGGAACAGGGTCTGTCTCTGACATGAACTCAGTAGCTGGCTCTTTGATTACCTCCCCCTGATGGAAAGCAGCCTTACCAGGCCACAGAGGAGGACAATGAAGCCAGTCCTGATGAGACCTGATAGGGACCTCCCCTATCAGTGGACTTGGGGAGGAGCACTGGAGAAAATAAGGGAGGAAGAGTGGGATTGGAAAGGGATGAGGGAGGGGGCTACAGCTGAGATACGAAGTGAATAAACTGTAATTTATACAAAATAAATACATTTTAAAAAGAATTTATGTAACGACTGAAGGAGATGATGGTAAGCGAATGCTTAATGTTGCATCAACACAGTGGTGCTTAATAGATCTGGATCCTCACTGTCCTCTACTCTTTGTTCCAACTGGCATCCAGCATGGGAAGCTGACCACAAACAAATCAAGTGAACTGGCCAAGGAAGGGGCTGGAAAGACGGCTCCACAGTTAAGAGCACTTGCCGCTCTTTCTGTGTGTTTGGTGTGGGGGAGGGTCGAAACAGGGTTTCTCTGTGTAGCCTTGGCTGTCCTGGACTCACTCTGTAGACCAGGCCAGCCTCAAACTCACAACAATCCGCCTGTCTCTGCCTCCCTGAGTGCTGGGATCACAGGCGTGTGCCACCGCGCCTAGCTGCCCTCTTATAGAAATGTGGGGTTTGAAACCCCAGCAGCCACACCAGGTGGGCCACAATCACCTTTATACCTGCTGTTCCATAGAATCTGATGCTCTCTTCTGGTTTCCATGGGCACCAGCACACACACAGTGGACACATAAACACACACACATACACAAAATGAATAAAAAAAAGTCAAAATAACCATCAACATTTTTTTTTAAAAAAGTATGCCATGAAGCAGGAGAGATGGCTCAGTAGTTAAGAACACCAGCTGCTCTTGCAGAGGACCTGGTTCAATTCCCAGCACCCATGTATCAGCCCATAACCACTTCTAACTCTAGTTCCAGGGATCTGATGTCCTCTTCTGACCTCTAAGAGCACCAGGCACACAACTAATACAGAGACATGCATGCATAGATATATACATACATGCACATAATTTCAATTATGTCACATAAAATAAATAAAATGTAATTTTAAAAAAATGAAGCAGTAGTTCAAGGCCAGTCTTGGCTATGCAACGAGTTTAAGGTCATTCTAGGAAATGTCAGAGCCTAACTGTGACCCCCCCCTCCCAAAAAAAAAAAAAAAGTTGAGGCAAGATTGCTCACACTTTTAATCACAGCACTCTCCAGGCAGAGGCAGGTAAATTCCTGTGAGTTGAAGGCTAGCCTGGTCTATATATAGTGGGTTGAGTTTCAGGCCAGCCAGGGCTACATAGAAGACCCTATTTCAAAGTGGAGGAAGAAAAAAAAAAAGAGAGAGAGAGAGAAGGAAAGGGGAGGAGGAAGATACTTAATATCATCTAAGGATATAAAAGCCCAAACTGGAATTCTTTCTTATGCTTTGCCCACCATAGGAATTTCCCTTCAAAAATAAGCCTGGAAATGAGAGCCCAAGGAGTGAGTCAGGTTCTGACCAAGAGGGGAGTGAGTGATACAGTAAATTTGATGCAGCAAATCCACAGGGCATGGAAGTGTCTTCCCTGAGGTCCAGAGAGAAAAGAGAAGAAAAACAGGTGTCCCTTTTACGTTTCATCGGATTTAACAAAGAATTTCTTTGCTTCAAGATTAAGTTGTAGTTATAGGGATATTTTGTGTTTAAACAGAGATGGATTCGATTTACAATTTGTCTTAGTTAGGGTTTCAACTGCTGTGACCATGACCAAAACACAACTTGGGGAGGAAAGGGTTTATTCAGCTTACACTTCCATTTTACCGTATCATCAAAGGAAGTCAAGACAGGGACTCAAACAGGGCAGGAACCTGGAGGCAGGAGCTGATGCAGAGACATGGGGGCTGCCGCTTACTGACTCCCACAGACTGCTTTCTTGTAGAACCCAGGACCACCAGACCAGGGATGGCACCACCCACAGTGGGCTTGGCTCTCCCCGATTAATCAATAATTAAGAAGATGCCTTACAGCTGGATCTTATGGAGGCATTGTCTCAGTTGAGGTTCCCTCCTTTCAAAAAAGCTTTAGCTTGTGTAGAGTTGACATAAAACTAGCCAGCACACAACTCTTATCCTCCCAAGACACAGTTATCCATAGATGATAAGATGGTGGTGATGGTGATGATGGTGATGGTGGTGGTGTTGGTGATGGTGGTGGTGTTGGTGATGATGTTGATGGTGGTGATGGTGGTGGTGATGGTGATGATGATAGTGGTGGTGATGATAATGGTGGTGGTGGTGGTGGTGGTGGTGATGATAATGGTGATGATGATAATTTTGGTGCTGGTGATGCTGGATCAAACCCAGGGTCCCACACATAGGTGTTCTGTATCTGAACTACATTCCTAGTCTCTGTCCACAAATTAAGATTTTTAGTGTGTGTGTGTGCGCGTGCATACATGCATGGTTTATATGGAATGCCTTTGGTGGTCAGAGGACATTTAGAAATTGGTTCTCACTTTTAGAAATGTGGATCCTGGAGACTGAACTGGTGACTTTATCTGCTGATCCATCTTGATGGCCTAGATTTTTTTTTTTTTTTTTTTGAGACAGGGTTCCCCTATTCTGCCTAGACTGGTACTCATTTTTCAAACCCTCTGCCTCAGCCTCTCAAGCGATTTATAAATTTCATTAATTATTTAAAGAGGGTTCTTAAAGTCTCCAGCACAGATTGCAGAGTTCTTCACATTTTGTCAAGTTTTAAAAATTAAATAAAAAACATTAATTGAGCTAGGTGGTAGTAGCTCATGCCTTCAATCCCAGCACTTAGGAAAGCAGAGGCAGATGGATCTCTGTGAGTTCAAGGGACAGCCAAGGCTACACAGAGAAACCCTATCTTGAAAAGCCAAAAAGAAACAGACAAACAAACAAAACATTAATTGATACATAAACATTAATTGACACATAATTGATACATAACATCCTTCCACAGGCACGGTGTAATCTCTGCACGGCTCCAGTTGTGGCAGAGGTACTGTTGTGGCAGAGGTACTGTTGAAGTGAGCATCCTTTGTCAGTTTTGCTTTGTGTATGTGTGTATGTGTGGTGGTTTGAATAAGAACGTCCCCCGTGGGCTCATAAGTTTGAATGCAAAGTCATCAGAGAGTGGCACTACTTGGAAGGGATTAGGAGGTGTGGCTTGTTGGAGTAGCTGTGGTCCTGTTAGAGAAACTGTGTCACTAGGGATGAGCCTTGAGGATTCTAAGGCTCAAGCCAGGCCTAGTGGCTTTTTCTCTTCCTCATGCCTATAGAATCAGATGTACAGCTCTCAGCCACTTCTCCAGCACTGTGTCTGCCTGCCTGCTGCCGTGCTGTGACAATGGGCTAAGCCTCTAAAGTAGATGGCTTGAGCTAACATTTGGGTGCTAGAAACACAGAAACTCAGGTCTCGTCAAAGAGTTAACTGCTGAGCCATCTGTCTAGTCTCCTTCCTTCCTTCCTTCCTTCCTTCCTTCCTTTCTTTCTTTCCTTCTTTCTTTCTTTCTTTTTGTTCTGTTCCTCCAGACAGGGTTCCTCTGTATAGTCAGTGCTGTCCTGGAACTCATTCTGTAGATGAGACTGGCCTCAAATTAAAAAATCTGCCTGCCTCTGCCTCCTGGACGCTAGGATTAAAGGTGTGTGCACTACTGCCTGGCTAGTCTCCTTACTTTTCCTTTCCTTTTGTTTCCTTTTCTCTGAGACAGGATCTCACAGGGCCTACCTTGGAGCAGAGAATGATCTTGAACTTCTGCGCCTCCCACCTCTACCTACAGAGTGCTGGAATTACAGGCTTGTGCGACCACGCTCAACAGGCATTCATCACTCTGTTTTTTAAAGTGTATCTGATATCTGGATTCATTTTAAACTTGCCATTTGTGATTTATATTTTACTTTAAATAGTCCATTGATTTTTTTTTCCCTTGAGAAATATAAACAAATTCCTTATTTCCATAGGAATCATAATATCTTTAATTCTCTGAATTGGAGTTCACTAACACACCAAGTCTAGTCTTTAAGAAATTATTTTTTAATGTTACATTGGGGAAGCGAACACACGTTCGCATGTGCAGGCCTAGTGAGGCCAGAAGAGCACACTGGATCCCCTGGAGCTGAAGCTCCCTCATAAGGGAACCAAACTCCAGTCCTCTGCAAGAGCAACAAGCGCTTTTAACATCAGGGCTGTCCCCCAGCCACACAGCTCCAGCTTTCACATTTCAGTTCAACCATTCTTTATTTTGTGTTTGTCTGCAGCCTTATGGCTTCTAAACTCTGGCTTTTTTTTTTTTTTTTTTAAGACATTTTCGTGTGTCCCAGGCTGGCCTCAGACTTACAATATACTCAAAGATAAAACTTTAAAACTTCTGATCTTCCTATCCTCACATCCCTGGTACTGAGACTAGCGGTGTGCACCACCACGCCCAGTGTGTGATGTTGGGCATTGAAGCCCGGACTTTGTGCACACTAGGCAAGCATCCACCATCCGAGCCATGTCCCCGGCTTTGAGCTCTGGAATTCTAGACTATTTGCTCTTATACTGTTTCCTCCACTGGGGAGTGAAGTCTGTGCATTTTTGGTCCCAGCGTTCCAGTATCCTGCCAGACCCAGGTGTTTCCCACATCCAAGACACCCACAGGTGTTCCAGTCTGACCTGGCAGACTGCTTCAAGCTGGACCTGAACTTTCACTCCCAGCCACCGATGTTCTCACAGACCCTGGACAGCACCAAAACAGCCAACTCTTCCTGTAGTTGGCCAACATTTCAGCCTTTTGACCTCCCTATCGCCGCCCTAGCATCAGCAGGAAGTAGCTAAAGATGACTGATTTATTTGACAGTTACCCTCTTACTATCAACAAAAGGCTGGAATGGTGTGCTTCAGGCCCAGGACCAATAGCTCCAGGCTCTCCCAGCATTCCCTGGTCCCTATCTGCTGCTGCTGAGCGTGGCTGGCAACTCCACCCTCTACCCTGAACTTCTCAGGGCAGGGGCTTCCTCTCCTCACCATGCAATCTGGACACGTTGGTGCTCTTACTTTCTCTCCCTCTCTCTCACCCCCTTGCATGGCAGCCAAGCATTTATAGGCTTTAACTTGCCTTACCTGAAAAGCAGCCCAATGTCCTCACTCCCACCTCATCACCCCTCGCGCCCCCCCCTTTTTCTTAATTATAGAAAAGGGAGGAATGTTAGCTCTCAAGTCGATGCCTTAGCCCACTGCCGGGTTGCTTAGGCACCTGTGATGTCATCATTGGCCACCACCCATGGGGGCCCTGGATAAAAAGGGCTCCTTCTCCTTACCTCACTCTCTTACTCTTACTCTTGCCCTCTCCCTCTCTCCTGCTCCCCCGCCCCTTTTCTCTGTTGGGGCTCCTCCTCCCTTCCCCCACCATCTCTCTCTCTCCTTCCTTTTCTCTCTCTATCTCCAACAAACTCTTTCATATTATATCTGCTGTATATGTGTGGCATCGTTTTCACATACCAACAACTGACCCCCTCGGAACACTTTGCTGGAGGCTGTCTTCGTAGCCTCCATTTCAGCAGGCCTTCCTTCACTTCAAAGCCTCCCTCCTTTCCTTCCCTCCTCCTTCCCATCCTTCCTTCTGGAAATGCACGCTTTTTGCTTACAGTGGTGATGGGTGGTTTATTACTGTGCTGTGGATTCATGCTACCTTCCCCGGGACTTCCTGGTGAAAGCTGACACATTTCATCTGAAATTGTTTTGTTTTGTTTTGTTTTTTTAATTTTCTAATATGTTTATTTATTTCCCTCATGTGTGCACGTGGATGTGTGTGTGTGCACTTCCTTGGGTGTCAATTGTCATGTATGTGTCTTTCTTTCTTACAGGTCTCCTGTACCACAGGCTGCCCTCAAACTCACCGTGTAGCTGAGGCTGGCCATGCCTTCCTTACCTTCTGGTCTCCACTTCCCAAACGCCGGGACTGCATGGCTTAGACCGTGCTGAGGAGACCAGACCCTCTGTTCGATCATGTTGGGTAAGCAGTTAGCATGTGTGCTAGAACTCCCTGGCCCCTCCTTAGGGAGTCTTGACTTTATAGTGTAAAGAATACACAAATCTGAGACTCTTACATCTTTTCTCCCACACTTTGGTCTGCTCAGGAGAACTATGGAGCAGAGTCCCTGCCTTAGCCATGGTGATTGTTCCTTTTAGAGGCCTCACTCCCTAAATAGCCAGCCTGGATATTGTTACTCCTCATGAGGTAGGTCCCCTGGTTATGTCTGTTTTTTTTTAAATTTCTTTTTTAGATTTATTTGTTCTTTTAAATTACTACTACTACTAATTACTATTGTTATTTCAAGACAGGGTTTCTCTGCGTAGCCCTGTCTGTCTGTCTTAGAATTCACTCTGTGGACCAGGCTGGTCTCATAGTCACAGAGGCCTGCCTCTGTCTCCCAAGTGCTGGGATTAAAGATATGTGCCCATCGCCCAACTAGATTCATTTGTTTTACGTGTATGAGTGTTTGGTTTGCAGGGATGAATGTGTACCACATGCATGTGTGGGGCTTGAAACCAAACCAGGGTCTTCTGCAAGAGCAGCAGGTGCTCTAACCATTGAGCATTCTCTCCAGACCTGATTTATGTCTTTTGCTTGTTTTTTGTTGTCAAGACAGGGTTTCTCTGTGTAGCCTTGACTATCCTGGATGCACTTTGTAGATCAGGCTGGCCCCAAACTCACAGCGATCCACCTGCCTCTGCCCCCCTGAGTGCTGGGATCAAAGGCGTATGCCACCATGCCTGGTGATTTACGTCTGTTTAATACCAAATAAAACAGGTTTAGTGAAAGGGACTTTCCCAAGACCACACACCTGCATGATTACCGTTATTTCCTGATCACTGTTTCCTGGGTCCCAGTGTCCTGCGCATGCTGCCTTTTCCCCTGAGGCCACGGCATGTACATGTTATGAGCTATATACAGAAATGGATGAGAGAGGGCACAGGGGCCGCAAGATTGTCACAAGTTTGTAATTAGCTGGTCCTCAACTTTCAGAGAAGACTCCTTGGATTTTATTTTACCACATGAACCCAAATTAATGTGGTGGAAAACTAAGGACTGTTCTGGGATAAGCTAATATGACACTCAGGAATCACATCCCAGACCCTGCACTTGGATCTTTTAGTGGGCTTCCCAGACAGGAGTTCTTTGGACACATTCAAGAACCTTAAATATTGACACAGAAGATGGATTTATATTCATTTGACTTACCAACCAGGGAATTTCGTAAGGAACTCTTAATACAAGTAGCCAAACTACAATTTCCAAATGCCAATTTCATCATGTCCACAATGGAGAGATACTCAACAGCAGTTCACCGATACCAGGAATAAGACAAGGCTGTCCACTCTCTCCATGTTTTTTCTTTTATTTTTTAATAATTTATTCACTTTCTATCCCGATTGTAGTCCCCTCCCTCATTTCCAGCTGGGCCCAGCCTCCTATCCTCTTCCTCCCAAATCCCCTTCCCCTAGGCCACTGGAAGGGAGAGTCCTCCTTCCCTCGCATCTGACCCTAGCCTATCAAGTCTCATCAGGGCTGCCTGAATCCTCTTCTTTTGTGGGCTGGCAAGGAGGGAAGTGATAAAAGAGTTCATGTCACAGACTGCCCCTGCTCCCCTTCTTAGGCCACCCACATGGAGACTGAGCTGCCTATGGGCTACATCTCAGCAGGGGATCTAGGTCCTCTCCATGCATGGTCCTTGGTTAGAGCATCAGTCTCCTCAGGCTCCCTTGGGCCTAGATTTGTTCGCTTTGTTGGTCTCCTTATGGGGCTCCTGTCCTCTCTGTGTCCTTCTATCCCCTTCTTCTTCCCTGTGCTCTGCCCAAAGATTGGCTGTGAGTCTCAGCACCTGCTTTGATCCCCTGCTGGGTAGAGTCTTTCAGAGGACATCTACGGTAGGCTCCTGTCCTGTTCCCTCTCTTCCACCTCTTCCAGTGTCTACCCTGTTTCCTCTTCTGAATGAGAGTTAAGCATCCTCCCTAGGACTCCTTGGAATCTTATGTTTGATGGGAGGCCCAGGAAACTCTAGGAGTGTTTCGTATCCCTAAACTCTAACTGGATTTCGCTGGGACCTTTAGGAAAAGACAGCCAGGGTACCTCCAGTAGGCTGGCATATCACGCTGGCTGGTGCTCTGGCACCACCTCGTGGTCACCATTCACAGCTCGTCGTGCTGGTGTCTAAGTTGTGTAGAAAAGCCTATTTGGTGCTCTAAGGGAAACCAGCCAAACGCCGTGAGAACACAATTGAAGAGGGACTGGTGAGACTCCTCAGCGGATAAAGCCCCTGTTGCCAAGACTGAGGACCTGCGTTCCAGTTCCAGGACCCAGACGGCAAAAAGAGAACCAATTCCCACAAGCTGCTCTCGGAGGTATGGCACACAAATAAATAGCCTATCTTTGAAAAAGAAGCCTGGCTGGGCAGAGGCTGTGGTGGTGGGTACACGCCTTTAATCTAATCCCAGTCCCAGCACTCAGGGAGGCAGAGGCAGGCAGATCTTTGTGAGTTCGAGGCCATGCTGGTCTACAGAGTGAGTTCCAGGGCTACACAGAGAAACCCTGTCTCAGAAAAACGAAACCAAACAACAACAACAAAAACAAAACAAAACAAAAAACTCAGTTGGGGGAAAAAGATGACAACTTTTGAGAATTAGAAGGAGGGGGCTGGGCGATGACTGAGGCTAAGAGAGTTTGCTCCTCACACCCCCAGGGTTTCTCTGTGTGGCCCTGGCTGTCCTGGAGTGGTTAGACCAGGCTTTCTATGAACTCACAGATCTGCCTGCCTCTGCCGCTGCCTCCTGAGTGCTGGGATTAAAGGAGAGTGGCAGGACTACCTGGCTAAGAGCTTGCTGTTTTACAGAAGACAGCAGACAAGTTTCTGTAACTCCAGCTCCAGGGTACCTGAAGCCACTTTTGGCCTCTGCACAACACACCCCACCCTCTTACACACATAACATATCACATAATTGAAGATATTTCTCCCCCAGAAAAGATTCAGATATAATTTTTTTAGATTTTTTTATTATTTACACAGCATTCTGCCTGCATGTGTACCTGATCTCATTATAGATGGTTGTGAGCCACCATGTGGTTGCTGGGAATTGAACTCAGAACCTTTGAAAGAACAGCCAGTGCTTTTAACCTCTGAGCCATCTCTCCAGCCCCAAGATTCAGATATAATTAGATCCTCATTCTACCATATGTTGGCCAAGTGACCTTAGACAAGTCACTTCACCTCATTGATCCTCACTGACCTCCTCTGTAACGTGGAGAGCATGTGCATGCTCTTTATACATCCAAGGCATGTTTAACATGGCACCCCGAGAGCATTAGACGTTCATTTTAGGCAGAAAGCGCCTTGTAAGCAAAGGCAGGAAGCAGGACATGTGTTCAGAAGACAGTAGGTAACCGCCTAATTTCCTCTTTCCTGCTGCACAGGAGTCTCAGCTGCTCAGTCCTGTGCGGCAAGTGGGCCAGGGGATGAGTCTCTTTGGTGATGTTTATTTTAAAGACATAAAATGTGTGTGTGTGTGTGTGTGTGTGTGTGTGTGTGTGTGTGTGTGTGTACGTACCTGTAAATGAAGTGCACTCAGAGCTAGGAAAGGGCATAAGATCCTCTGGCTACAGTTATAAGAGGATATGATTCTCTCTCAAGGCTGTAGAAATAAGTCCAATCCCATCTTTTCTAGTTTCTGGAAGCTTCCTCTGTTCCTTTGTTCAAGGTGCTCTTCTACAGTCTTCAAAGTCAGCAAAGTTAGGCCTCCCTTTCATTCCCCTCTTCTCATCTCCTCTTCTTTTCTTTTATATTTTGAGAGTCTCTCTGTGTAGTCCAAGATTACGTAGTCCTGGGAAGCCTTGAACTTGTGATCCTCCTGCCTCAGCCTCCCAAATACTGGGATCACAGGCATGTCCCACTGCTCTTAACTTAGAGAGCCTGCCTGTTTTTAAGTGAGAGTATAGTTAAAGGTCAGAGTGAAAGCATTTGAGTACTTGCTACAAACCGAAAACAGGCTCAAGCCAACACATAGGTCCAGTCAACAATCCATTTTTATTTTTGGCTTCCGCTGAGGTAATTGAGGGGATATGTGTGTCACACACTTAATCTCAAAAGCATTTTCTCTCAGAATGCTCTGGCCTTTTGATCATATTAGCAACAGATCTCTGTCCTATGCCTCAGCTTTCTCTCCAAAACACACTTTCCTGATGGTGAAGCTTTTATTTTAAAATCAGTTGCAATATGAATAGGCTGATAATTCCCCTACCATCAGGTCCTAGGCTTGTTGATTTGTTTTTTGAGTTGTATGTAGTCTGTGTTGCCCAGGCTGATCTCCAACTCCTGGGATCAAGCAATCCTCCTGCCTCAGCCTTCCACAAATCTGGCACTACAAGCTCACAGTACCATGCTCAGCTTTGATAAAGCAGAATCATGATGTATAATGAAGCAGATACAAGATATTTTACATCCTGCATCTAAAATATTTAATAAGGGGTGTATACTTTAAATAGTTTTCATAACATTTGTGTGTGTGTGTGTGTGTGTGTGTTTGTGTGTGTCCATGCCATATAGTATGTGTGTGGAGGTCATGGGACAACTTGTGGAAGTCAGTTCTCTTCATCATGTGAGTTCCAGGGACTGAATTTCATTTGTCAGTCTTGCTGTCTAACACCTTTACCTGATGAGTTATCTTGCTAGCCTAGGCTACACTTTCAAATGCACTTTTTTGGCCTAGATGTGGTGGTACACACCTGTAATCTCAGCACTCAGGAGGTGGTAGAGGCAGGAGGATCTGAAGTTCAAGTTTATCCCCTGCTATGTGGGTATTTTGAGGCCAATATGGGTTAGAAATTTTGTCTAAAATAAATAAACTAGTGAAGAAATAAGAAGAAGGCACATGTTTTCCAGGGAAAGCCTTCAGCCAGGGTTAGCAAGATCACCAAGCAACCAGGGAATCAACACCGAAGTCACAGAAATCACATCCGACCTGCTGTGGCTTTCTGGAGATCAGTGAAGGCTGCAGAGGTCCGTGTGTTAACCTGAGGGCCACATGTCACTCCTGCATGTCACTCCAGGACACATGTCATTCCCACATGTCACTTCCTGGCAGGCTCAGAAGTGGCCAGGAAGGTGCGCTCTCTCAGACTTTGAGAACTAAAGAAAGGGGTTGGTGCTGATGGGTGACACATCTATTTCCTGGGCAGAAGCAGGACCCACAGCAGGACTCTGCAGGTGACATGCATGGTGATTTGCAAATCTGGCCCACTTCCTGTTCAGGAACCAGTTGTGAAATATGTTTGGGCAAGTTCCCCAACCAGCAAGTCAAGCAAAGTTCCCAACTTAATTTCAGGCCTCAATGAAGGGAGTTCTTCGGGTCCACTCAGCTGACTATTTCAGGAATATGGCACCTAAAGAAAGGGCTGAGCTCAAGAATCAGTGGGAAACAGCCCAAACATCATTACTGGTGAACAGGTTTAGTCAGGTGAAGAACCTTCCTTTTTCTTTTTAAACTTCATTTATTTATTATTGTGTGTGTACAGTGTGTGTGGGGGAGCACATGAGTGCGGAAATTTTCCTTTTTTAAAAAAAGTCTATTTGTTTATTATATTGTGTGTATATGTACAGTGTGTGTGTGTTCTTGATCTTGCACGCGTGTGTGCTGGGTGCCAAAATGTGCATGTGGAGGTCAGAGAACAACATTCAGGGGTCAATTCTCTTCCTCCACCATTGTGGGTCCTAGGGATCAAACTTGGGTGGTCACGTTCGGCAGCAAATAATCTGCCTGCTTAGCCACGTGGCTGGCCCAGTTGATCTTTTTGTAATGCTCCCCCCCCTCTCCCTCTCCCTCTCTCTCTCTGAGACAGGTCTCATGGAGCCCAGGGTCTGCTTGGTGGAGCTGGACAGAGGACTCCCACTGCTGACAAGTGTCCAGGCGCTGCTGATCCGGCTCACCTGGGCACTGTTTGAGGCTCACTGAACATGAGCAAGGCAACACAGGATGACAGCACGCGGCTGCTGCTGGGTTGTCCGGGAGCCGACCCTGCAAACAACTGCCCTGCTCCTGAGGTTCTTGTTCAGTGAGACTAGACCACTGTTTGTTTAAGCCCGGTTGGGTGTCTTAGCAATTCCATGTAAAACGTTTCTGAACTTGGAGCTGGGAGAAGAGCATAATTGGTGGAGTGTCTGTTTTGTGTGTCCAAAGCACTGGCTTCGGTGCCCCGAATTGCAGAATAAGCCAGCTCGGCAGTTCACACTGTAATCCCAGCATTTGGGAGGTGGAAACAGAGGATCAGGAGCTAAAGGTCATACATACTCAGAAACGCAGTAAATTCAAGGCCAACCTGGGCTGCTTAAGATCCTATTTCAAAACAAATAGACCCAAACCCAAAGCGGGGCTTGGTGGCACACACCTGTAATCCCAGTACTCTGGGGAGGCAGAGGTAAGGCAGATCTCTGTGAGCTCGAGGACTAGAAAGTGAGTCCAGGACAGCAAGGGCTACAAAGAGAAACCCTGTCTCCAAAAACCGTTAAAAGAAAATATTAACCCCCAAAGCAAGAAAAAGCCCAAGAGGACCAGGGAGATGGTTCAGTGAGTGAAAGTGCCTCTCGGCCCAACCACCTAAATTCAATCCCTGGGATCCACATAGAGAGGAGGGAAAGAGTTGATGCTTAATTGTCATTCAGAAGGGCAAATAGAATAAACACTGGAAGCAGTTGAAGCGAGAGAACAGGATGTGACCGTACCATAAACGTTCTCTGAAAGACTCCACCCCAACATGTGATTGAAACATGCTATCTTCAGCTCTTAAGGAGCTTTTTTTTTTTTTTTTTTTTTTTGTAATTGAGGAATTTGACTAAACAGAATGCTAAATTACTCTTATTTACTCTTCATCTTTGTTTATCCCTTCCTGCTAAGCAAGATGAAGATACACATTTCTTTATTTTAGCCCTGGAGTCCCTCTGCAGTGATTTCCTGATATGGTCAAGTAACAATTCTTTGCTGCTGTTCACTACCTATAATATCATGTTGACCATTGGATTCACCGCTTAGACTTTCCTTGTTGGTTGAGTCTTTGTTTTGTCTGAAGCCAAATGACCACTCTGTGTTGAGGTGTTTAATTGTCTAAGATTAATTCATCTTAATCTTAGATGTGATTAATCTTAGCTGTGATTAATTCATCTCTTAATTCTTGGGGGGGTGTCTTTCTTTTTTTCTTTTCCCCTTCCCCTGTTTTCAGCTAAGGTTTTGCTATGTAGCCCAGCCTAGCCTCAAATTCACTCTGCTTACCGTGAAGCACAAAGCCTGCCTCTTCCTGCCTCCACCTCTGGAGGGCTGGAGTTAGAGGGGTACACTGTCAACATCCAGCTGGGTGAGAGTCCCTCTTAATAAAATCCAACATACTCGCTAATCTGTCAGCTTCACTCTCTTGGCTCTGACCATGCTAAAGCTTCTGTCTCACTGGTCCATTCTGCATGGTCCTTACCCTGGGCTTGACCTCCATATAATGGGGAAGAACCTTTATCTATAGGTTCTATAGCCTATGTTTTCTATAATTGCTGTATCTCTCTGTATTGACTGTTCTGACTTTTTGGATAGCATAAGTTGTTGGCTTATTTTTTTCTCCTGACCCCAAGCTCCCAGAACTCATGAGACTCAAGATAGATTTGTGTATACCTAGGCCATATAGCTAGGCTCATAATTTAAAATAATCCATTATACTAATCTACTTTTTGTCAAGTAGCTGGTTACTTTTGCTCAGGTACCATGCATCTGTCCTCCTCTTATCTTGCCAGCAGAATCTCCCATGCTTCACTCTATCCCAGAATCCTTTCTGCTTGCTGGATGTCCCACCTCCTATTTCCTGCTTTAGCTATAGGCCATTAGCTTTTTATTGACAGGTGATGCCATACAGATGCAAGAGATTCCTTCTACAGTAGGCCCAGGAGGTGGCTTGGGTAGGATCCAGTCAGAAGCTTGTGGCCAATGTGAAAGAGGCAGCTGAGGAGAGTTCTAAAAAGAGGTGTGATGTATCTTGAGGCCAGAATCAGCAGAAAGCTGTTATCCTCAAACTCTTGGGCAACAAGGGAAGATTCTGGAAGGTCGTGGTTAAGAGCTGTAGTTGTGGAACAAGTGGTCCTTTCGGGAATGCTGCTGTCATTCCCAAATGCAGGAGAGAAGTGCTCTGGCAGCAGGAAAAAAGCAGAGAAAACAAGCAACTTAGCATCTCTCTGGTTTCCTGACTGTACCTCCTGTTGGCTAATGGCTAAGCATAACCAGAAACTGGCCTGCAAGGGGCCTGGCTGATGCTCTGCATTGGAGCAGACTTTGGGGCCCAGGGTGGGATGAAGGGCAGAGAGAGTGTTTGGGGTGTTAGAATACAGTCACAGGGGAAGCTACAACTTTGAAAACAAGTGTAGCTACTACAACAACAACAAAACCAACCCACCAAACAAAACACTCTTTTCCACATTGCTTTTAGACCAGCAAGTAGCCAGCTTGGAATTCTGGGTTGGCATCTCTTTCTCTCAGAATTTTGAAGGCACTGTTCACAGTCTCCTGGTTTCCACTGCTGTTGTCAAAAACTCTGTGTCATTTCCTTCCGAGTCTGTCTACACAGGACTTGACTTGTTCTTCCTTTCTGGAAACTTCTGGTCTAACCTTTCCCCCAGTGTTTGGCTTTTTACAGTCGATATGCTGTGGTGTGAGGTGATTTCCTTCATTACACTTCACAGTCTCTCCCAGGAAGCCTTGGTCAGATATGCTCACCCAATCCCTTGTACGGCCCTGAAAATGCAGGAGCTACTGATAAGAGTATAACGGGAGTGATCTTGGAGGCTATCTGTACTCACATGTGGCTGGAGATGGTGCTAGCAAGATCACCCTGCCACGGTGGTAGCCGTGAGCAGCTGAGCTATAGTCACACACCAGCTATAGCTGGTTCAGCCTCCTCTCCCAGGACCTGGATCAGTGACTAGTCATGGAAGGTTTTAGTAAGACCGAGAAGAGAAGACAGGGAAAGAGGCTTGAAAGAGATGGGGGTACAAGCTGTCCTATGGAAAACGGCATAGCATGAAGTCCTGGCATTGGGCCTGGGCTTCCACGTAGAAGGGAGAGGTCCAAAGGCCAGCCAACATGCTCACAAGCAAGACTTGGTGAGACTGCCCACAAGCAGGGATGATACTCAGTCCAGAGTACAATGTGTGAACAGACGAGGAAAAGCCATTCTATCTAAAAGGGACCGGTGACTGCAGATCTTCTGGAATCCCAAGCAGTGTAAACACCAGGACATAGTGCCACTAAGAAGAGCACTGACTGTCCTAGCTGGCCCCCACAGCAGTGACAAGCAGAGGCACTTCTGAGGGTCAGGCTGCAGGAGTGGACCTCTGGAAATTCTAGCAGGGGAGAAGGGCCAGGCAAGCAAGGCTCGCAGCTGGCTTCTGTACAGCCATGCTCTCAAGGTTGATGGTGCAAAGCCACGGCATGTTCTCACATCTAAAAAATAAAAAGAAAAGAAAAAGTGAGAGTTGGCTGGAGTTAGCTGAATAGACTGAGTTCACTGGAGACCCATAGTTCATTTACTGTGACAGCTAACACAGAAATGACAGGAAAATAGAAAATTAGTTCAGCTCGCTTAATGACAAAGCCATTTAATTAGTATTACCCTGACTAACCAGTGGGTTGGAAACTATTTTAGTCCAATATATGACTCAAGAGATTTCATCTCTTGGCTAGAAGATGCAGGAATGAAAAGCTCCCTGTGGCAATAGTGCAAACACATTCACCACAGTACCTTTGGAGTCCTGTTCTGGGCATTTTACTGCAGAGCTTACTCTAGCATGGCAGCTTAGGAGAAAGCAGATTTCTGAGCCAAGTGGTGCAAGGTTCTCTGCTACAAAAATAAACAAAAAAGGAAACGAATGAAGAAATATGCCTTGAGTATTGGGATTTTTTTTCTTTTATTCCTCTTTTTTTTTTCTGTTTTTAGTTTGAAACAGGATCTCCTGTAACCTCGAATGGCCCAATATCCACTACATAGCTGAGGCTAGCCTTAAACTCCTGTTCCACTTGCCTCCACCTACCAAGTGCTGAGATCATAGATATGTACCACCATATCTGAACCTTTTTGTGTAGGATCAGCTAAGTTACAATTTGATGAGAAAACAACTCAGTAACTTATCACGAAGAAGACATTTTGTTGCTCATCATCTTGTCTTTTGTAGATTAGCAGAGAGCTCTTGCTTCTCCGAAATAAAGTCAGGCTTTGACTCTGCCACCTCGCCAAGAACCCCAAGGGCTGCCCTGGCAAGAATCAGAGAAGTTTGTGTTCTACAGTTGGTGCTTCGCTCTGTCTCAACCATTCTGTACTTTTTGAGTAGTTTGTTCCAAGTAATGCCCCAGTCAAGGCAGCAAATCAAGGCTTCAGGCACAGTGACACGTTTCTGCTTGGCCCACTGACTATGTCTGACCATAAACAGATCAGGAAATAAACCCTGTCATAAGGCCTGTCATAAGACGAATGAGGCCAGAAGCCAGACATATTTAGCCACAAGTGCTAATTATCTCCCATCCATTTTGTCTAAGAGTTGTTCTAAACACATTGTAGGTATTAGGTCAGCGAAGCTTTGCATCAGTCCTGCGAAACAGGTGGTTGACATCACTGTCATTCCTCCTTCATAGGTGAAATACCGAGGCAAGGGGAAGTTAAGCAACCTGCCAACGCCACACAGACAGTATTCAAACTGCAGATCTCAAGCCAGGCGCCCTGACCTCATGGCATGCATGCTTCTTCTCCAGACTATGCAGTCTCTCACCCGATGGGAGAGAATGAGAAGCCGCCAAAGGCTCTTTCAATGGACAAGCATGGTTCAGTGAGTCAGTCATACGAGAGGCGTCGGTGGCGCCAAGCCACTTGTAACTCTAGCTCCAGAACATTGCATGTCCTTTTCTGGACTCCAAGGGCACCTGAACCTACACATGGGCAGACCTACACATAGACACACATACACATAGTTAAAAATTAAAACCAAATCTTTAGGCCAGCCTATTGCAACGCCTCTAATCCTAGTGAAAGACCCCAGCCTCACACTAAGTTAAACATAGCTAATGCCATTTTGTGAGACACCACTGTTTTGTAAAACTCTGAAGGCCAGATGAGAAACTGGAAAATTACTGAGAAATCCTAGCTGTGTCACCCACTTGGGATATCTGTGGTCAGGCTGCCCCAGTCATACTAAAAACAGTTTGTGTTAATCACTCTCATAGATATCTGTGAGACTGTTTCAGCTAAGATAGGGAAAAACAAAATAACAGGTGGCGGGCCACGTCAAGGGGTCATCCTACCCCCCTTGACCACCCAGTTCCTGGAATTTTGGTGCCCCTGCCAAACTTTGACGCAAATTGTGGTCTCGTGTAAACGTACCAATCAGCCCCCTGTAACCATGCCCTCTCGTTTCTGTACCAGTGCTTCTGCCTCTAAAACCCTATATAAACCCCAGCTTCCCATCTAGGGGGCGCGGAAGTCTTCCGAATGACTTTTCGCCCCGGGTACCCGAGAATCAAAATAAAAGCCTCTTGCTGTTTGCATCCGAATGGACTCGTTGATCCTTGGGAGGGGGTCTCTCTGACGGAAGATACCCTCCGGGGATCTTTCACTAGCACTTAGGAGGCAGAGAGAGGCAGAGTTCTGTGAGTTCAAGACCAAGCTGGTCAACATAGTAAGTTCAGACCAACCAGTCTTAGTGACACTTTTACAAATGTGTGTATTGCAGTTTCTCTCTGAACCCAGCTAGCACCCAAATAATTGAGACTGGACTATGTTATTTATTTAATAACCTTTATGGCATGTTGCAGGACATTTGATCCCACTGTGAACCCCCAAATTTGTGAACTGTAAAACCCCGTTTCTTTGGTTGAGCCCTATCACACAGCTTTAATCCAAGAACTTTCTGTTTATTGCAAACCAGTGATTATGGTGTGGTTCACCCAGCCCTAGCACATACTTTCAATCCAAGAGCTTTCTGTACATAGGACTTAATAAAGTTAACCCTAGGTCAAGAGGCAGAGCAAGAAACTAGCTGACGGGGATTAAATAATAGGAGGGACTTTGAGTTGAGGTGTATTTAAGACAGTGTGGAGAAGAAGAAAGGGCTATTAGCTCAAGCTTTGGGTTTAGCTTAGGCTTCAGCTCTTCAGTTCCCTGGCTTTTGAGGCTTTGAGATAGCAAGCCTTCGGCCTTGGCCTCTTGTTTCTGGGCTGTCAGCTAAGCTAGTGAGCCTTTTGGGTTTTTTTCCATCCAGACCTGAGCTGAGGAGGAAAGTTAGCTGGTTGCTTTCTCTGCCTCTCTGAGCTAGTAGGTTTTCACCCCAGCATATGGCTCCTTTAGTAAAATAGAATGGTTGAGATTTTCCTTCTTTTGAACAACAATGGCACAACACTGAGCAGTTATTACTCTAGTCTTAACCCTCTAAGATAATCTGGTTTTCTCTTTGCCAAAATCCCTGAGATACTTGCATTTTATGGCTTTCTCCCCTCTCTTCTAATGTTTTCATGGTTGATTCCCCTACTTCCTCCATCTAACTCTTCTCCTCCCTTGGCTGGCAGGAAGTCCAGCCCATTCTTTGCCCTGCTCAGTGACTGGCTGTAAGCTGCTTTACTGGGAAGCAGTGTTTAGACAACATAGAGACAGGACAAGGGCTGCAACCAGTTATGGAGGTGGGGCACAGAAATCAGCATTTGAATCTTTACACAGTGCACAATAACCTTATGCCTACAAATCAGGGCTACGTAGTGATACCCTGTCTCAATAAAATAAACTAAACATTTTAAAACGGCTAAAATAATATCTAGCCTGATGGCTCTGCCCTAGGAAAATACTTTACGAGCTTAGGCATTTATGAAAGTAAATCCTGTTTCCTAGAAGTTTCTTGAAGTAAGTTCTAGGCCATCCGGGGCTACTTAGGGAGAACCTGTTCAGAAATAAATACATAAATCTTCCCTCTTTCTTTTTTTAAGAAGGAAAGGAAAAATTCTGTGTAGACACTAGGCGGAACAATGCTCAGAGAGGACAGTAGTCACAAAGAGAAGACTAATGAGTATCAGCGCCAGGAGGCATTCCAAGTTAGACGTGATGGGGAAGGAGGGTGTCATGTCTCTTTAACTTTTGTCAGAGGGTGAGTCCTTTTGTCTTTTGAAGGAAAGACTAAGCTGAAGGAGCCTGGGATAGCCACGACCCTTGTGTTATATAAGAATAATAAACACATCTCATAAAGGTTGCTGTGAAGAGCATATTTGTGATGATTGATATAGAGCGCTTAGCGCAGTGCCCGCCACACAGTACGAGCTCAGTAACTCAAGTTGGCTGTTACCTTCACTTTATTCTCCTCACCCTCCTCCCTTCCCACCAGGCTTCATTCATTCTTTTCCAAGGACATGGCGAGGGGCGTGTCCTCCCTCCAGCCGCTCTCCCCCTCCAAACTCCGCCCCCAGGCTCTTCCCGGATTGGCTCCTAGGAGGCGGAGCCGAGGGGAGAGCCCAGTGCGGCGCGGTGGGCGGGGCGCATGCGCGGGTTGGGCTGGGTGGAGGAGGAGAGGAAGAGCTGCCGGAAGTAGGCGGCGGAGGTGGCGGTCGAGCTGGGCGCAGCTGCCAGGGAAACCGAGGCGGGAAGAGCGGCCGGCAGACCCTCAGCACCGGGGTCAAGTGTACGCTCTGCACCCTTGAGGCCGAAGGCTCACTCCGCCTAGGCAGCGTCTGGCATCCCGCAGTGTCCGCGGGTCTCCGGCTTGCCCGAAGCCCGCCAGGGGGCGCCGCGCTGAGGGGCTGCTGGGCGGGGGGCGGACGGCGCTGACCCCCGGCCGGCTCGGGGGCCGGGCGGGAGGACACGGCTCGTTGCGCTCCGGTGGTGCGCCTGGGCGGGGGCCCCGAGGCCTCAGCCCCAGACCGAGGCAGGGGTTCCTGGGGGCGCAGGGGGCGCGTCGCCCTCTGCCCCCGCCGGCACCCTGGCCATGACAGGCAAGTCGGTGAAGGACGTGGATCGGTACCAGGCGGTCCTGGCCAACCTGCTGCTGGAGGAAGATAACAAGTTCTGTGCTGACTGCCAGTCCAAAGGTAGCGCATCCGCGGCGCCGGCGCGGGGCCAGCTGCGGGGCGGCGGCGTGGTGGTGGCCTGAGTCGGGAGGGGTTCTGGAGCTCAGGGGCGAGCCCTCTTCGGATGACAACGCATGCCACCCTCGCTCATGAGCCTGTTGGGTTTCCTGGGGTTCGGGTTTGGTGTGGGCGACTGTGTGTGTGTGTGTGTGTGTGTGTGTGTGTGTGTCAGCGTCAGCGTCAGCGTGGTGGAGATGGTACAGTGGGGGTGGGGTTGCCCGGTGTGTTCAGGTGAGAATGTCTGTGTTGCAGGCTCTGAATGGCTACTGGGCTCGCTGTCATCCAGAGCCGTCAGCCCTTCACTTGGCAAAGCTGTGGGTGAGCTGCAGTGGGGTGGGGGTGGGGGTGGGAAGGAAGGTGAGATGACGAAGAGGAAAACTGTCGAAATGATTTTTAAGGGTGGTATCCCTTGCTGTCTACTATTTCATTAGCGACTCCTGTCATTTTGCCACCTTGTTGAGCTCTGACAGAGTGCTTAGGTGGCTTTCATCACCCAGGATGTGTGCACCGAGAAGCTGCCTCATGCAGTGACACAGTGCGAATTTCTAGATAAGCCTAGCCTTGGGCTGTAGAGGCCTCATGCGTGTGTGGTAGCCAAAACTAGCAGACCCGGGCTGTAGGGCAGGACTCATTCGAGCAGGGAGAAAAGGAAGCAAGGAATTCATTGAATTTGCTATTTCCTTGGTGATTACACTTCTAGAGGTGAAGGACCATTGTGAATTGGCCACATCCATTTAGCCTGTTTTCTGTGCTGGTTAATGGTTCATGCTGTGATACAATTAGAGGTCGGTATGGTAGAAAAATCTACTAGTGAAATATTTTTACTTGGCTTTGTAAATATAAGCAGCTATAATTTAGGGGAGAGGGGCTACTATTTATTTATTTTAGTTCCTTTCCCAGATTTGCTACATAGCATATGGGCACACGGTATAAGACAAATTCAGACGTGTGTGTATTAATTTTGAGAAAAGCGGTAGATTCTTAACCCGTGCTTCATGTGATTGTGGTTTATTTTAGAGTAAGGTTATGTAAGAAGGGCACAAGAATGATGATGCATTGATGTAGCCTCCTAGTAATAAATTTTAGTGACCTCTATCAGTAGGCAAATGGAAGGAACTGCTGGGAAAGCAGATCCCCAGATTTCTGTCCTGAGTTTTTAACCTTAACAGGAGTTCATTTAGAAGGGGTATTTGTGATCAACTTATGTTGAGTAGCTTCAATTTCTTATAGATTGATTATTGTTAGATCTATTGGAAGGTTTGGCTTAAAATTTAGGAGCATCTTTGTTTTACTCACATTCCCTCAGTGTCCTGAGTTGACAGACTTAGCTCACAGTGAGGCATCCTCTGATTGAGCATTGCCACATTTGGGGAATCAGATGCTGTTTTGGTGACTTTTTTTTTTTTTGAACTACCCCTTCCCTCTTTCTTATGTGCTATTATACTTACTCATTCCAATAAAATACGCCACGTGGAAGAGAGAGGTTTATATACTGTCTCTTCCTCCAAATTTCCTGTTGCCCTTTATTAATAGCCTTACTGGGAATAATCAGACCTGAAGCTTTAGTCAGTTTCTAACGAGAACTGGTAGCTGGGGCCTGTGAAAGGGCTCAGCGGGTAAAGGTGCTTGCCACCAAGGCTGACAACCTGAGTTTGATCCCCAGGACTTGCGTGGTAAGAGGAGAGAGAACCAGCTCTCATAAACTGTCCCCTGACCTCCACATGGCTGCTGTAGCACATGTGCAAATCCCCACAAAGCCAACGAATAAAATGTGAAAAATGAACAACAGCAAACTAGTAGCTGTCTGCCACTGACGCTGAAACCTTGGATCGCGAATATTCTGAAGTTAGAAATTCTTTTCATCACATGTTCTCACTATTAAAAAAGAGATGCCCACGTGTCCATTTATTTATTTATTTTCCAGTTCTGTTAAACAGGCTTTTGCTGAGGCCTCTGTTTATCTAGTTGGAGAACTGTCTAGCCCAGGCTGCTGGTTAGCCCCTCCTTCGTTTTGTTCCTCTTTTCCACTTTCTGCTGCTGCAGTGAACATATAGGCAGTTCTCAGAGGGTGGGAAAGAGAGACATTTGCATCACTAGACTGTTACCTGCTCAGCCCTGATAAAAAAAGGACTGGAGTTGGCGGAAGAATTTAAAATAAGATTTGGGTTTGCATTTACTTTTTACCTCCTCTTGTTCTTTTTTAGAGAATTGAGAGCTGTCTAGACAGGGTCTGGAGAGTGATCGTCTATTAGTATTTAGTCTACAAACCTATAAGTGGATACTCCCAAAATGACTTCTCTTTTTAAAATTTAATATTACGTTTTAATTAATTCATTTCTCTCACTGTCTGCCTGTCTCTATCTGTGTGTGTGTCTCTATAGGACAGAGAACAACTTCCACCATGTGGGGAGTGAACTCACGTGGTCAGGCTTGGTGGCGGGGATCCTTCCTTACCCACTGAGCCGTGTTGCCACCCTGACTTTTTATTTATTTTCAGAAAAATTCTCTTTCACAAAAACTTTATTTTTAGTTTAAATCTTATGTGTGTGAGAGTGCGAAGTCCATGGATGCTAGGAGAGAGTGTCAGATCCCTTGGAACTGGAGTTACAGGGAGTTGTGAGTCGCTGAGGTAGGTAGGTGCTGGGAACTGAACTCAGGCCTTCTAAAGAACACTGTGAATTCTAGCTACAGAGTAACTTTTCTAGTTCCCTGACTCTTCTTTTTAACATCATGTTTAGGAGTGACATTTATTAGTTGATCCTTAAAATAATGTAACTTGAACATCAGAATAGAGAATAAGCAGGCACTCTTCTCTCTCTATTCAGTAGAAGGACTGTTGGACCAGGTTCCCAAGTGTCCAGGACTACTTTGGCATTGTTTTGTTAAAAAAAAAAAAAAAAAAAGCCAATGCAGAGCGGTGGTGGCGCACACCCAGCACTCGAGAGGCAGAGACAGGTGATCTCTGTGAGTTCAAGGCCAGCCTGGTCTACCAAGTGAGTCCAGGACAGCCAGGGCTACACAGAGAAACCCTGTCTCAAAAGATAAAAACAAGCAAAAGGCACAATTTAAACCATCTGAGGAGGGCCACAGCTGTTCAGGAGTTGGAAGCAGGAAGGGACTTAAGTTCAGTTATCCTCAGGAAGTTTGAGGATGGCCTGGGCTGTGTAAGATCCTGTCTCAAAAAGCTCCCTTTCCCAAAAGCTATGACTTGTTCTTAGCCAAAGATACAGTTTCCTTGTCATGAAAGCTTCCAGATCAATACCTAAATGGACTGACTTCATTAATGATAAACAGAGGACAAACAAAACTCGTGTATGATCCAGGTATGTCCCTGGTCACTGGCAGCTTGAGAGCTGGCTCCATCATACTTCCTTTGTACTTGGGGTCACAGCAGCCCAAGGCTTGGCCTTCAGCTCGGCAGCTCCAGATGTTTCTCAGTGTGTGGGGATTAGCCCATTCAGAGATTGTTGTTTAACCCAGATGCTATCATTTACCACCGGAGGGTCTGCCCTTCTTAGGGTCTGCGAACTCCTGTCCACCTTTGGGACATTAGCAGTGTCAAGGTTTGTGAGAAATAGAGAGAAATAGAGAGCAAAGAACTGACATGGGAGACATATGATGAGCTTGTGGAATATGTGTGGGACTGACGCACCTCATGGAATTCTAGAGTCTTGAGAGCTTTGTTAGTTTTTCCCTTCCCTCTCTGTTACATCTTGTCTGTGAAATGTTTCCCCTCTAATTACCTAACCACTGACTGTTTCATCTTCTATTATATATATATGTGTGTGTGTGTGTGTGCGTATATATATATATATATTATATATATATATTATATATATATTCATTTAAGTTGATTTTCATGTGGTTTAAAATTTAAAAAATCTAAAAGACGACAGAATGTGAAAAGTCATTGTCCTAAGGTGACCTGTAGCCACCTTTGTTCTCTTCCTGGATATAACCACTGTTGGCTATTTCTTACCACTCCTGGTTCTTTGTTTGAAACAGGGTCTTATAGTCCAGGTAGGCTTTGACCTCTATGTAAATGAGCTCCTGTTCTACCTCCCCAATGCTTGTATTATACAGGCATGCACCCCTGTACCTGATTTCTTAGCTGTGTATTTGAGACAGGTCTGTATAGCTTTGGCGAGACTGGAACTTGCAATTAGACCAGACTAAATGTAAACTTGCTATGATCCTCCCATCTCTTCCAAGGGCTTTGCCTCACCTGATTTCCATTTAAAACGTATGTGTGGGGGACATGTGTGTGAGGATGTATCTATGCATGTCTACTTGTGGAAGCCTGCTGTGGACATTGAGTGTCTTCCTTAATAGATGTCCATGTGTTTTGTTGTTGTTGTTGTTTTGTTTTTTGAGACAGATCTGTCACTGATTCTGGCTAACCTAGCCACCTTGTCCTGAGGATTCCCTGTGTCTGCCTCCTGTACACTGGGGTTTTAGGCAGGCTGCCATGCCCGCCTGGCTTTTAAGTGAGCTTTGGAGCTCTGAACGCCAGTCCTCACTTGCAGGGTGAGTGCTTTACTTGCTGAGCCTTCTCTGCAGCCTCTTACCTGATTTTTGAGAGGTACTATATGCATGGACAATGTCATTGTCTTTGTGTGTGTGTGTGTGTGCATATGTGGGCATTAAACAATGACATCAGATGTATAGGTTTTCAGCACTTTTGTGCAAATAGCACATTACCCACTGCTTTTAGTCTCTTGGATTTTTCAGTCAATAGCATAACAGGAGACATGAAGATTCACTGTCCATGTGCACTAAAGAGCGCCTGCATTATTTCAAGCCCATACACAATGCCGTATTTCTATCAAGTTGAGAGATATTATTGAGTGATTTTGAAGATAGCTTCTCTCATGGAAGGTATCTTTGAAAAGTGTGCACAGGGGCTAGAGAGATGGTTCAGTGGTTAAGAGCACTTGAGACCTTTGTAGAAGACCCAACTATGGTTCCCAGCACCTAGATGGTGGCTCACAACTATCTGTAAACTCCTGTTCCAGGGATCTAATATCCTTCTCTGGCTTCCATGGTCTGATGTGGCATACTGACATACATGCAGGTATAACATTCTTACACATAAAATAAGAATGATTTAAAAAAAAATTTATTTTTTTCTGAGACAGGGTTTCTCTGTATAGCCCTGGTTGTCCTGGAACTTGCTCTGTAGATCAGGCTGGCCTCGAACTCACAGAAATCTGCCAGCCTCTGTCTCCTGAGTGCTGGGTTTAAAGGCATGTGCCACCACCACCTGGCATTTGAATACATCTTCCAATAAAGTATCTACAGCACTCAGAGCCAAGGAGGCAGTGATGGAAAGTTCTCCCCTTGGTGATGGAGCATCTGGTTAGACCCTTTACCTGCTTTGTGACCCTCAGCATGCTAGCCCACTGCTTCAGCTCCATTTCCTTAGTTGGAAAAATAACACAAAGTGTTATTAAGATGCGAACATCATTTATTTTTACTATTCTTTTTTGTTTTGTTTTGTTGAGACAGGGTCTCTCTGCGTAGCCCTGACTGTCCTGGAACTCCCTCTTAGAACAGGCTGGCCTCAGACTCAGAGATCCACCTGCCTCTGATGCCACCACCGCCTGGCTAGTTTACCGTTCTTGATCTTATTTATTTTATCTTGATTTTATTAGTTTATTTTTTTTTAACTTTATATTCTTAAAATACTCTGGTTACTGGAAGCCAAGGTTAGAATGACTCACAGTAATCCCCTGGTCCTTAAGCCAAAACCATTTCCTATATATGGGAGTTCTGGGGTTTTTGCAAATGTGCTTTACAGGACCCTTGAGGATAGCCTGGATGTTTCCTGCATCTTCAAACAAGAATGAGAGATTAGACTAGGGAATTTCTTTGTGTGGAAGTTTTCTAGTAGTAGTCCTAAATAATAACCTTTAAAAATTAAAAAAAATATATTACATTTTAATTGTGTGTATGTGTGTTCACCTGCACATGCTACAGCACATGTGTGAAGGTCAAAGGACACCTTGTAGGGATCAGTTCTCTTTCTCTGCTCTCCGGATCCTGGGACTGAGCTCGGGCAGGCTTGGCAGCAAGGAACGTTACCTGTTGTCACACCAGCCCAGTCTTAACTTTTGCACATTAATATTTACCTCTCCTTTTATTTGTTCTTTATCAATGGCATATCATTGTTTTATAACTACCATTCCTTAGAACACAGACTTTTCTGTCAACCTTAAGTTATTTTAGCTACCTGTCATTGGCATATGATAATGTAGAAATGTAGTTTTTAATCTTCTTGAGCTTAAAGCCCCCCAGATGTAGACAGACAGAATTTCCACTTCCAGTTCCAGCTTTCTTGCTGTTAAGATATCCTTAGATATCTAAGGATATCTTTCTGAGCTTTCACAGTTGTTGCATCTTAATTCTGATAGTCATGATTATTATTGACAAGTTTTACTGAAAGTAATTTATCAAAGCCACCATTAAATCGTCTCATAGTAACAATATTAAGGCTGTTCCCTGGGAGACACTTCCTTGTTTATTCTGCTTTCCGTTTAAATTTTACCTTGTGGCAAAGGGGAAAAGAGTACAGAATTCTCTTAGGGAGAGCTCACTATAGACTGGAGATTCCACACTGTATGTATGTATGTGTGTGTGTGTGTGTGTGTGTGTGTGTATGTATACATATTCAGTAATGTATCCTAAAGTGGCATGTGATGGCACATCCCTGTAATCACATCAGCCAGAGGATCAGGAATTCAAGATCATCCCGAGCCAGCCTAAGCTACATGAACCCCTGTCTTCATTTTCTTTTTTTAAAAATTATTTATTTTTTTACATTGGTGTTCTGCCTTCATGTGTGCCTGTGTGAGGGTGTCAGATCTCCTGCAACTGTAATTACAGGCAGTTGTGAGCTGCCATGTGGTTGACTGGGAATTGAACTCAGGTCCTTTGGAAGAACAGCCACCGTTCTTAACCACTGAGCATTCTCTCTAGCCCCTGAAACCCTGTCTTAAAAGGCCAATAGAAGCAAGTAAACAACAACAAAACACCCCAGTAAAACGAAAGAAAAGTTTTAAGCACTCATTCTGTGCCAGACACTGTGCAGGGACATATGCTAGAATTCAAAGATGAGGTCTTTGATTTCAAAGGCGCTATATTCTAGTGGGGAAGTAGATGCATCAAGCAGATAGTCATCATGGCGGTGCGCACAGGGAAAATCGAAAGCACTGAAGGAGGCAAAAAGGGCTTCCTCAGGAAGTCACGGCTTCCAAGAGGCAATTAAGCTGCGTCTGAAAGGGCTCACAGGGTGGTGCCAGGAGAACTTAGGGAGCTGAACGCTGCAGTGTGTGCGCTCACGTGTGTGCGTGCGTGTGCATTATTTAGGGTGATTTGAATGTTGTGTAGCGTGAGGGTTAAGATTTGGTAGCTAGTCAAGGCCTACTAAGGTTAAAATTTCACCTCTCCAGGCGACTTTGGGCGCTTTGAGATTACGAATATGCGTTATGCTTTAGAGGCTTTTGTATACATCCAACATTGTAGGTCCATCTGCTTCTGCAGTGGGGTTTTAAGCCTCACAGGCATGAACCGCTTGGCTGTTGCTGAGTAGTGAAAGAGGTTTGAGTACTGAGCCTGCATCCTCTGTGTGGCAGTGTGCTTTCACGAATACGTGACTCTCTCTTAGGGCGGTCCAGTGAGGCACCAGCAGTAGAGCGCCGTCTGCAGCCAGCGCTGTTGTTCTGGAAGCTTGACTGTGCTCCTGTGCTCAGGCAGGCCATGTGTCGAGTAGTTACTGCGTCTGCTTGATTGTATAAGGTGCTTCCTTGGTAGCAAATCTTATTTCCAGATAAATCACCCCCTTTCTGCCTTTGTTATCTGATGTCATTATGGGATGTAGGTGGCAGCTTTCTTGGGCACAGTTCTCTATATAACTGTTCATCACATGAGTCATTGTCTGTTTCTGTTCTTCTGCCTGCAAATTCCAACCTGAAAATAATATGCAGTTGGTGGCTGTGACACATTATTCATTATGCACATTGCACGGGGTGTTAGTGCACTCTGTGTTAGTGCTTGTGGAGGAAGGGTAAGTGTCACTAAAGCAGTTACTCTTTCTCCAGTTGATATTCCCCCATTAAAAACATGCCCAACGAAAGGCTGTGTCACACCCGCATGCTGCACATCGTAAGCGCTCGGTGCCTTCTGTTTGAACAGGTGGCCAGTCTCAGGAGATAGTAACACTGAGGAGGTTCTGCACTGCTCCCGGAGGAGGCAGCTTCATACAGGACAGAGAAGGTTAGGAGGGGTCTCTGTAGAGTAGGACACCTGTACTCGTTCATTTACCTCACTCTGCTGATGGGACAGTGCTCCTCGCTGGCTAATTGTATTTGTGGTGCTGGGGGTTTGGCTTCTCACAGGTCAGGCAAACACCCTACCACCCTCCGTCACCCCAAACCCCATTTTGTAGATAGGGTTTTCCTGTGTAGTCCTGACTGGCCTGGAACTCACCGAGTAGGGCAAAGCCTCAAACTTGTGAGGAGTCTCCCACTCTGTCTGCCGAGGGCTGGGATATGGGAGGGCGTCACTGTGCCCAGCCCCCTTTCTAAACTTTTTGAGATGGAGCCTCTCCAGGTTGGTTTGAACTTTTGAACTTCCGCCTCAGTCTCTTAAATGACTGGGATTACAGGCCTGTGCACTAGACCCAGTGCACCCAGCCCAGATCACTTTTTTTTCTTCCTCCTCTTTCTCTCTCTCTCTCTCTTTTGAGACAGGACCTGGTGTTTCCCAGGGCTTTTGAAATCACTATGTAGCTGAAGATGACCTTTAACTTCTGATCTTTTTACCTCCAGTTCACCAGTGCTAGGATTATAGGCAGGTGCCACCACACCTGGCTTACATGCTGGTAGGCATCAAAGCCAAAGCTTCATTCATGTCAGGCGAAAACTTAGTAAGTGTGCTACATCCCAGCCCACGGTTAGCTTCTTAGGTTGTGACTTGCCACACTTGAAGTGTCCTCAAGGATGTAAGGCCATAAGGGCAAGGACCCAGGACTGTGTTCACTATCTTCCAAGCAGTGGTAGGGTTTAATAAGGTCAGACTAAGCAAATCACTGAATGAGTGAGTGAATGAACGATGATGTGAATTTTATCATCTGTGCATATTTTGTTCTTTACTAGAAGAAAAATTTACAGGACATTTAGATAAAAGAAAATTATTTTCTAAAAAGTAATTTAAAAAATATGTTTGACATACCCATTAGAAGGTTTCCTCAGTTAAGGACCAGTTAGGGAAACAGAAACCAGTGGATCATGGAATTGAGTACAGCTAAGTGGCTCTTAGATACCCAAGCATTTGTGGTATCCAGGAGCTACTGTGAGGCTAAGGAAGTTAGAAAGTGCCAGACGCCCATGGATGCTCCAGCGCAAGGCAAGAGGAATTGTCTGGTGGCAGCTGGAACCCATGCCAAATAAGAGAACTCTGACTTCTCTCTTTCGTTTGCCATTTATCCTTACTAGAATCTCTCATTGAGGGAATTTATCTAGAAATCATTTGAAGAGGGAGGCTGGGAAGTATAGTTGGTTCTCTGCGATAGAGAATAAGGGGCAGGACAAGGCCTGAGAACATCTCCAAGATGTGGTTGGTCCCCCTTAGCTATAAGGGATAAGTATTCAAAAGTCTTTCAGGTAAGTGTGGACAAGAGATGGGAAGGGGTTTTTGGTAGAATCTGCCTCACGTGCATCTAAAGGATCCTAACAATTGCTGAAAGGAAGCAATGAGACAGTAAGTCATAGTCTGGAAGGCTGTGTGATAGGTTGAAACTCTGACTTTTGTTTGCTGCCAGGTGCTGTGCATCAGTTTATTGTTTGGTTACTCAGAAAATCAGTTCCCACTTCTGGGAAGCCTAGGGTCTCAGGAGATTGCCCCATCCTCCCCTGGGTGACTGAGTCAGCAATACAAAGTTGCACAGTTTTGTGGTAGTTAAGGTATCTGCAGTGGCATCGATTTTCCTTGTGCCATGGCACCCCTTCATCTAGGCTGGTTGGGTGAGGGGTGGGGGGCTGGTGGCTGTTGTATCCCAAGAACTTCAATTAGGTTAGTTAGTACTAGGTGAAAAATGGGACATCACTCTTTGTGAGTTCGAGCCCAGCCTGGTCTATAGAGCAAGTTCCAGGGCAGCCAAAGCTGCACAGAGAAACCCTGTCTGGAAAAAAAAAAGTGACATCACTAGATGTATTATTTTTTTCTGCACTAAACCTGAAAAGTATATAGTCTTGCAAGGAATGTCGCTGCTCTGTCTAAAGGGAAAGCTTGCCAAGCTGTGGCTGCTAATTTTCTTCCTGATTATAAAAGCATTTGTGTTACGTGATTCCGGTTCAGCACTTTCTAGAAGTGCTTTTTTTGTCAATCAGGTCACCTGCATTTAGGCTTGTTAATGGCTTTGGTGGAACTAGGCCAGCAAAAGGACTTGGTTCAGTGTGAGTATGTTTGTTTTGGGGCTATTACTTTCCACAGATTAAGGGAACATTATTGTTTAAGTTGTTACCAACTATGAAAATCACAAGGTTTTCATTGTTGTTTTTTTTTTTTTTAACTTTTCTCTGAAAAATTAATTTCTTCTTGACAAACATTCTTGTAATTCACAGATACAATTATATGCAGTTTGGGTTTTATTTACTTACTTTTGAGACATCTTGCCATGTAGCTCTGACTGTCCTGAACTTACTGTGCAGCCCAGGTTGGCCTTGGACTTGTGGCAGTCCTTTTAGCTCAGTCACCTAAAGGCTAGGATTACCTGAGTGATCCACCATGCCTGGCTTAGATTTTTATATTTTAATTAAATAAGTTAAGTAAACAATTTTGAGGAAGTTGAGACAGAGCCTCACATTTGGTTCAGACTGGCCTTGAACTCCCTACATATCTGCCCTACAAGAGGACAGATACCTTGCGCTCTTAATCATGCTCTAACCACCTGTGAAGCATGGGAGCTTCCAGCTAGCTTTGGAATTTGGTATTTGAAATATTTGACTTTTCCCCAGACTGCCAGCCAGACCATTTGTCTTTAAAGGTACATCCTAAAGGCACATCTATGCCTTTGTAAAGCTTCATGTTTTATAATGATCATTATTTCTTACTGTGTTTGACTCTTCCCTTTCTCAAACTTTCTCCTTCCCTACCCCACTCTTCTGGATCCTGTATTTCCCAACAGGCTTTATGAACGCTGGTCCATTGATGGCTGAACGGCAGGTCCTCCCCCAGTGGAAAGCCCTAGAGATGAGCCAAATTCACCTTCAGCTGTGGCCATCCGGCAGTGTAAGGTTGCTGTGGGGTTGTATTCAGTTTGTCAACTTTCCACCTTCCCCATGCTCCCTGTCATGTGGCTGAAACCCGCCTTGGAATCTCACCCCCCTAACCTGTGGCTTGCAGAGGAATAAGGTTTTTTATTTCTTTTTTTCATTCACAGTAAATGCAGACTTTGGACAATTTTAAATACACAGAGAATACAGTTTAAAAACATGCTAGGTTTCACAAGTCCACCTGCAGAAAGAGTTTGTTGATTTTGTTATTCTTGAAAAAAATTAACTCAGCTTTTACTGGAAATGTGTTAGTCCTAAACTGGATCCTTTTGGCTTCCAGTCACTGTCTCTCTCAGCCCCGGCTGAATCAATGCTTTTGGTCCCACTCTGTGGTGTGTAGAAGACAGTAAAGGACTCAGGAGGTAGGGAAACTGCCCTGGTACGGTTAATTGTGTGCCAGCATAGTGACTAGCAAGTAGAGCATCTTTCCTTTTCCTTTCTTCAGAGAGCTGTTTCTCTTGGTTTGCTTTCCATTGCTGTGGTAAACACCAGGACCAAAAGCAACCTGGGAAGGAAAGGGTTGATCTGGTTTGCATTTCTCATAGCCCCTAATTAAGGAAGTTGGCCGGAAATCAAGCGGAGGCAGAGGCAGGGCCATGAGGAAAGTTGCTTACTGTCTCAGCTGCCATTCCTATACTTTCCTGGATCCACCTGCCCAGAGGTGGCACAGCCTACAGTGAGCTGGGCCCCGAGGCAGCAATCCACAGTCAAGAAGATAACTCAACAGACCTGCCTGCAGACCAGTCTGATGAGGCCTTTCCTCAGCTGAGGTTCCCCCCTGCCACATGACCCCAGTGTGTGTGGAGCTGACAACAGCCAGCCAGCAGACTCTCTTTTGCAGCAGTGGCTAGTGAAGGCTAGTCTGTATCGACCCAGCCTCTCCCCAGAGCAGCCGTGGCTGCGTGTGTGAATCCTACTGTGTTACTTCCCCTCGTTTGCCCCCAGTGCACAGAGCTCGATGTTGCTTTTAACTTCTTCCTCTTTTCTTACCTGACTGGAAGTCCCCGAATGTGTAGATTTAGAAATGAGTTCTCTTTCATTTTTGGCTTTGAGTTGAAAGAATTCACTTTACTGGCACATTGACATTTTTAGTTCTGGTGCTGTTTTTTGGTTTGGTTTGGTTTGGTTTTTTGAGGCATGGTTTCTCTGTGTAGGCCTGGCTGTCCTGGAACTTATTTTGTATACCAGGCTGGCCTCAAACTAAGAGATCTGCCAGCCTCTGCCTCCTCCAAATGCTGGAATTAAAGGAGTTTGCCATCATGTCTGGCAATTCTTATGCTTTGGAAAAATCGTATCTTATGAGAACTTTCTGCCTCCAGACCTTTCTGTTGCTGTTGGTACTTCAGCCCCTGTGATAACTGACACAAACTTAGAGCAGAGCTACCAAGCTCCCCCTCCCCCTCCTTACCAAGCTACAAGCAGCAGAGCTCTTGGAAACCACTTTCAGTGTGACAGCAGACTTGATAAGGAAAAAATGAAAAAGATTCAGTCAGGCTCTCATGCCGGGCTGGAAGTGTGTTTATCCAGAGTAGCTGTTGGCACAGAGCTTGGCTTCGTCACTCTGAAAGTGGGCATGGGAATTTGGCAAGAGGAATTGCTGCAGATCGGGGAAATCTAAGAAAAGGTCTTTTTTGTCGTGTGGGGTTGCTTTATGTTCCCAGCTCAGACAGGAGAGCAAGGACTATCTTTAAATGAAGTTTTAGAACCAGGCGGATGCAGTTTAGTTCCCCTGGGCACCCTCCTTGGTTCTGAGCCTTCTCTGAGCAGAAGCATCTCAGCACAAGTGACTCAAATTGAGGGTCTACATTATGGCAGAGCAAAAATAGATCCTCATTTCATTAGACTGCTCATGTATTTAAGGGGGAGGGGAAGACTTGTTGCCATAGGAACAGACTCCTAGAGCAGGGTTTTTGTTTTTTATTTAATCTTAGGAGATTTGTGGAGTGGGGAGGTGTGCTTATTTTCTAAGCATTAGAAGCTGTTGCCTTTAAAAGCAGAGCTTTGAGCCGCCATCTTTTTTGATCATGACATTTATCCATATTCATTATAAAATAATTGGAAAGTATGAAAAACAAAATCACACAAATGATAGTTCTCAGAATGCTCCCTGCTCATTATTTACTTGAGTTTGTACTTCATTAATTTTTATGACATTATTGTTTCATTTAACATTTGTCATGGATATTTTCATGACACTAAAAACATGTAAATAACTTTATCTTTAAAAACCTACTCTGTCATGGGAGTATGTCATCTTTTATATAACACTAATGTTGGGCATTTGGGTTTTCGGTTTTCATCATTACAGATGATAGCGCAATGTAAATTTGTGTGCTACTGTTAGACTGGTAAGTTATTTATGTGTTTAGCCCTGAGTAGTTATGGGCCTTTCTAATTCAAAAAGGTTGGGTGGCGTCTCCGGGTTGGAACCGTTTAGAGACGGTTTGCCGTAGGGGCTGTCATTCTGAAATGCTTTGCCGCCACAGACATCTGTTGAGGCAAGGAGTGGAGAGAGGGGACATCGGTTATGTGTCACATTGCAGCAGGATGGGCCAGCATGCCACGCCGTGCCTGTTGGGAAAGTGTTGTCACACTGTGATTAGCCCGCAGGTGTTCACACAGTCTCCCTTCACTCAAGCCTAGCCACTGGGGAGGTGGATTAGAGGCCCTACTTTGCTGAAAAGGGAATGATAGTAATTGCTACAATTTTTATTTTTTAAGCAGTGGTTTTCCCAGCCTGTGAACAAAGACAAAGGACTGTTTCTGTGTGTGCATAGCTGATGCACGCTGTCTGCAGTGTCTCTGTGTCCACCACAAGTAGCATTTCTCTGCTATTGTGTGTTCAGATTTTTTTCTTTTTTAATTGTAACAGTCCGCTTCACACTGTTGACTGGGGTAATGGAGACCTGTGACATTCTAGGAAGCTGAGAGGTGAATCTCGTGGCTGCTTTGCAATAATTGCTTCTTTGCAGCATTTCATTCGGGTGCTCCTGGCATCTGTGCCACATGAAAGTGGAGCCAGTCACAAAGCTGATCCCTTGCCCTCTGTAGGAGGTTTCAGTGGGACACATCATCTGGGGGGACTGTGGCAAGGGGTGTGAAGCTGGAGGCTGAAATAGCAGTCCTTTCGCCCTTTTGTGGGATGGGAGTAAATATTTGGACACTCTTCTGGTGGAATTAATAATATCCTTAAAGCAGTTCTAGAGGCTCTCTTTGTCCGCACTGAAGCAGGTTTGCTTAGCTGAAGAGCCTTACCTTGGCTCCTGGAAGCTGTGATTATTTTCCTAGAGTCCTGTTCGGTCTGCGCATACACATCCCTGTGCAGATCTGTCTGTAGGGCTGGCATCTTTGCTCTTCCCCATGCCAAACGTTTCCATCTATTTCCATATATCTTTCTCCATGAAAGGGCAAACCTTTTGATCTCCTCCCTTAGGCAGGGCTGTTTGGTGACTAACATTCAGCATGTCACTGGACTAGCCATTTGTGCTTTGATCTTAAAATTAATTTCCATGCTGCTGTTTATTCAGAAATTCAAAGCCATCTAACTTGTTTAGATATGGTTGTGATTTAGGTAAATGACACTGCTTTTCCGTGTGTTTGCCATTGGTTGGATCTCCTCTGTTGGGTCACAGAGCTCATCTGTTGACACAGAAGGTTTTGTGTAAAGCCACTGTCTAGGCGAAAAGCCTGTGCTTTGCTGGGAACAGCTGAGAGACTTCTCTTGCCTAGCTATTTGGTCCTGGGATCCAGCAAGTCACACTTGTCCCTCTGAGCTTCCTTTTGAGGAAAGGGAGGGGTAGAAATTGAAAGACAGGAGTGTGTCTTCACACTCGGTCCCAGATGCTACATGTCTAGCCGCACAGTCATGTGATGGTAAAGAGAATGCCTCAGAGTGAGGCACTGCTTAGTAACTGTTGTTGAGCACCTACTGTTTTAGGGGTAGGTAGAGACGGTTCTAATTCCAGTTCAACTGATGAGCATTTCTTTAATGAACTTAAGCCCTTAGAGGCTCAGTTTTTCTGTCTGTGCTTGAACTAGAAAATCTTTAAGGTTCTTTTCAATTTAAGAATTGTGGGGCTGGAGAAATGGCTCAGTGATTAAGAGCACAGCCTGCTCTTCCTTAAAGGACCCAGGTTCAATTCCCAGCACCCACATGGCAGTGCACAACTGTCTATAACTTCAGTTCCAGGGATTCTAATACCTTTGTACCAATGCACAGAAAATAAAATTAAATAAATTGTTAAAAAAAAAAAAAGAATTGTGTATTTGTATTCGTCAACTTTCTGTCACTATAATGAGAAATCCAAGGCAGTTATCTTATGAAGAGAAAAGGCTTGGGGGAGCTGTCAAGAGCACTGTCTGTTTTTGCAGAAGTCCCAGGTTCAGTTCTCAGCACCCAAATGGCAGCATACACCCAACCATCTGTGACCCCAGTTCCAGGGGTTCTGACGTCCTCTTCTAGCCTTCATGGGCACCGGGTGTGCGCGCGGCGCACATACATGCCTGCAGGCAAACCCATGTATACATAAAGTAAATAAGTCTAAAATATTTTTTCTTAAAGGAGAAAGCTTTGTTTCGGTTCATGGCTCTGTCGGATCTATCCACAACAAAGACTGCATGGCTGCAGTATGTGGTTTGGCAAAACCAGGAATCAACAAAGATGATTAGACTAGGGTCTCACATCCTCTCCGATGGCAGACACACAGTGATTTGAAGACTTCTCACAAGGCCCCACTTCTCAAATGTGATACCACCTCCCAGGAGTGCTCCTGTGGGACGAAGCTTTTGACACACGGGCCTGTAGAGCACGTATCAAGCTACAACTCAACTCTAAGCACCTGTCCGTCACAGAAAAGAAAAAACTTTTCTGCAGAATTGGCATGTTTTTCTATCTTGCCTTTTTCGAACTGAAGGCTTAAGACTGATTCCTTAGGGCAGCATTTCTTGACCTCAGCACTCTTGACATTTTGGTAATTCCTTGTGGGGATTGCCCTGTGTATTTTGGGCATTTATCAGCAGTCCTCGGCCTCGGCTAGATGCCTAGCACATTTCTGCCTCCTGCCAGTTGTGACCATCAAAAATTTCCAGAGACATCGGTGTTCCCCTTAAAGAAGGAAGCACTTTGGTTGGGAACTATAAGTCTGGAGGGATAAGAGTTAGACTGTTTGGTTGTGGGTAGGTTTACTGTCAATTTTCATGTTGTTCCTCTGTGGCTTATTACCGGTTTTATCAGCAGGTTTGTATTCAGTGCTTATCTGTGCAGGGAATGCTAACACTTGATTGTGAGGGACTTAAATGATAATAACAAGGTTTGAAATATCAGGCGCAGCTGGCTGGCTTTGAAGTGGTTATGTAGCGATTAGCCCAGCCGTCCCTCCCTACTCATCTGCTTACCTTGTCTGCTGTCAGTGGCTGGTTGAAAGCAATTTCCCTGCTGAGACGATCCGATCCGCAAGTAAGCAGTGTGAATCATGGGTCAGGGCTGTGTCTCGTGTGAGAATCCAGTGCTGTAACAATTAGCCCGTCAGCTACCCAGGGAAGAAATTAACTTGTCAGCATTGGGTAGAAGGAGAGGAATCTTTCCTATGGTTAGAGGATGAAAAGCACCTCATGGGTCAGTTTCCATATCGTCTTTCTCTAGTGGCCTCTTCCAAAAATTTGTGCCCCACTCCCAGTGGACATGGTCCTTTTGCACTTTCAGTTTTTTCCTTTCTTTTTGAGACTATAATATAATAACATTATTTTGTCCTTCCCTTACCTCCCTCCAAACTCCATCCCCCCTCCTTGCTTCCTTTCAAATCCATGACCTCATTTTTTCATTAATTGTCATTACAGGTATATATGTGTTTTTTTTTTCTTTTTCTCCTAAATACAACCTGCTTAGTTTGTATAATGTTATTTTTATATATTGTTGGTATAATGTGCTTGTGGAGAGTATACAATTTACCCTTGTTCATTCAAATGCTAATTTTCTACCCCACTATCTGGTTTCAAGCCGGACATTGCATTATGATATTTATTCTAAGCATCACCTGTCTCAGGTTTGTGTAAGTGTGCCACCATTTGTTCTCTGTATTTCCGATAAAACAACCAGCCAATGCTGAGCAATGGAGAGAATAGGGTGGGGCATCCTGGTCTGGAGGGGAGGAGAAGGAATCCAGTAGGAGGAGGAAAGGAGAGGCCAGCAGGAGAGGACTTGGATCCATGAGGAGAGATGAATCGGACCTAAGATATGACTAAAAGCAAGTATAACGTGTAAAAATCTGAATGGTAGGAAGCTATTCGAGTTTGGAGGTTTAGGATGGAGTAATCATTGCCCGGAATTGTGCTGTAGGTTAGCTAAATACATCCTAGTCTCTGTGTGGTGATTTGGGTATACATCTGGTTTAGGAATAACCACTGTTTAACTAAAAGATAAATCAATAATAAATATTAATAACCAACAACATATATATTTATTTCCAGGGCTAGCTTTCTTTTTTTTTCTTTGTTTCTTTGTTTCTTTGTTTCTCTCTCTCTCTTTTTTTTTTTTCTACCCAAGACTGGGTTTCTTTGTATCTGGCTGTCCTGGAATTTACTCTTTAGATCAGACTGGCCTTGAACTCAGAAATTCACCAGCTTCTGCCTTCCATGTGCTGGGATTAAAAGTGTGTACCACCACAGCCTGGCTGAAATTTTTTTTTTTTTTTTTTAATCCACATGCTTTTGCCTCCTGAGTTCAGGGATTAAAGACATGTACCACTATGCCCAGTGTTGTTTTGGTTGTTTGTTTTTAAGGATATGAGTAGATACTAATTATTTCAATAAGGAAATTTTGACCTGATGTAACCTAAAAATCACCAGAGAATTGTATGTCTTCAGAAGGGAAGACAGTGACTTCTGACAAGTTAGCTCCATGTGAAGTGAGGTCATGAGCACTAGGAATATAGCTTGATTATGATGCCTGACTTGTAAGGTCACATGTATGGGTACAAATTTGCTGGACTTGCACTTCTCTATCTGTTAAGCAACTCCTTGCAGGAATCAGTTCCTACCAGTCTACTGCTATTCGTTAAAATAGTGATTGAACTATATAAGATTTCAAGACACATTGGTCTCAAGAGGTCAGACTTTTCTTTCTCTTCTTTTCCTTTTTTTGTTTTGTTTTTTGACAAAAGATTTCTTTGTGTAGCCTTGGCTATCCTGGAACTAGCTCTATAGATCAGGCTGCCTCAAACTCAGAGATTCACCTGCCGCTGTCTCCCAAGTGCTGGGATTAAAGGCGTACACTACCACTGCCTGGCTAGGTCAAAACTTTTCTACCTGCTAATTTCTGCTATAAAATGGCAGTTTAGGAATAACTTAGAATTTACACCCACTGATGTTCTTTAAATTCACTCTTCACCAGGTCAGATAGCAAATGGTGCACGGTTATGTAGGCTGTGTTGTGTGGGAATCCTCGCAGGGACGCACTGGGATTCCAGCACCATGATTTTGACACTTAGGCCTGTGTTAGTTTCTGCCTGGGGTTCTGGCAAGCTTTGCTTCTAGTCCAGCTGAGCTTTTGCTGGAGTAATTGCCCACATGGAGCCTTCAAGCCAAACAATCATTTGTACTGAGATAGTCTCACTGTTTGGCTCCTCATGAAATAGCCTCCTTCCTGCCCTCAATGAAAGCAGCTATTTTTTTTTTTTTTATTTCCCCTTCCCCTTTGCAGAGAATCATGTCTCAGCCACCGCTCTTCTGGCTTATTCATAAATGCTGAAGCAGGGTCTTTGTATAGAGGGAATTAGTCAAACTATCGTGGGCTAGCTGGGGACATGAAACATTATAGACATCTGTTCCGCTGACATTCTCTGTGGCATGTTTAACTTTGTATCATTCCTCTATAAAAAGGCTATTTTCACAAAAATATTACTACTAGGTTTTCATTTATTTCTTTAACTATTTTATATGCTTTTAAAAATAATTTTTTTAAAAAGTAACAGTCTAGACAGAAAGCCATTGAAGAGAACTCTTAAAATTTGTGATACTGAAGTGTAGCTCTCCACAATTGATGGCTTCTGGCGGGGACGCAGGAGGGGAAGGACACAGTTTTCTTTAAGGAGCTGGCCACTGGGAGTTTGACCATGCTCCATTGGTCCAGTGAGTATGTGGGCAACACAAACTGGACTTTTTTTTCTTCTTGTTTTTTTTTTTTTTGAGGGGGGGGTCCACAAGGACTGAGGGGCAGACCTGGGAGGACTGAGAAGTGAGTGTGCTCAGGGTTGATGATGTGAAATTCCCAAATAATCAGTAAAAAATGTTTTTATTCGCTTCATATTTGCCCTCTCCCTGCTCTCCTCCCAGTCCTACCCTCCCTAAAAATATTGTTTAAAAGTATGTTTTTAAATGCATATGAGTATTTTGCTTGCATGTTTTTTTTAAGTATGCCGCATGCGTACCTGCTGCCCACAGAGTCCAGAGTTGGGTGCTGGATCCTTCGGAGCTGAACCCAGGTCTTCTACAAGTGTTCTTAAAACTGAGCCCTCTCTAGCCCTGTTGTATGTACTCCCCTTCTTCTTCTTCTTCTTCTTCTTCTTCTTCTTCTTCTTCTTCTTCTTCTTCTTCTTCTTCTTCTTCTTCTTCTTCTTCTTCTTCTTCTCCTCCTTCTCCTTCTCCTTCTCCTTCTCCTTCTCCTTCTCCTTCTCCT
>NW_026591598.1:1733162-1870669 GCF_907164565.1 Psammomys obesus | reverse complement strand
TCCTCCTCCTCCTTCTCCTTCTCCTCCTTCTCCTCCTCTTCCTCCTCCTCCTTCTCCTTCTCCTCCTTCTCCTCCTCTTCCTCCTCCTCCTCCTTCTCCTCCTCCTCCTCCTTCTTCTCCTTCTTCTTCTTCTCCTTCTTCTTCTTCTTCTTCTCCTCCTCCTCCTCCTCCTCCTCCTCCTCCTCCTCCTCCTCCTCCTCCCCCCCCCCTTTCCTGGTCACCTGGGAGAGGGGAGGCTGCTTTGCACCTCCGCTGAGGTCGTAGCACTTCAACTGCCGCATCTGTTCTTGACTGATCACCTTGATTAAGCTGACTCAGCTGGCTTGTATTTTGGTTGACCATAAGAAGCACTGCTGTCCTCTGCTAGGATCTCCTAGCCTCCACCTTTGTCTCACATATTTCATGTAAATCTAGGAGGAGTGAAGGGCAAGCTTGCTCTGGAGAGGGAAGTGGTCCAGACAGATGAACGGAATCCACCCAGAGCAAGCCCTCTACAATAGTCTGTGCCATCTAACAGTAGAGCCAGCTACCTTTTGAGATGGGGCCTAACTCGCCACTTGAGAGCCAGGTTAGCACCCGAAGCAGTGATTCTCAGCCTTCCTAATGCTGAGGCCCTTTAATACAGTTCCTCATGTTCCTCATTTTATGGTGACCTCTAACCATAGAATTATTGTGTGGCTACTTCATAACTGCAATGTTGCTGCTGTTATAAATTGTAATGTAAATATCTGATGATCTTAAAAAATATATCTGATATTCAGGATATCTGATATGTGACTCCTGTGAAAGGGTCCTCCGGCCCCCAAAGAGGTCATGACCCACAGGTTGAAAACCACTGACCCAAAGGGTCTCCTGTATCCAGTGGGAAGCTGGGCTCAGTGGCATTCAAGGTTCTTTGTAATTCTGACCTTTTTTAAAAATAATGATTTATCATTTATTTTTATTTTATGAGTATTGGTGTTTTGTCTGCTTGTATGCATGTATGAAGGTGTCAGATCTCCTGGAGCTGAACCTGAGTCCTCTAGAAGAACAGCCAGTGCTCTTAACTGCTGAGCCATCTGTCCAGCCCCTGCACCTCTGATTTTTAACTCTTAGTGTAGTGTAATACGCCTTCCCTTAAATGACCTCAGAAGTGTTTCCATTTTCTCTGTCTCAGACACTTAGGAAGTTTAGTGTCTGCCCTTTCTTGACTTTGTGCATGCATGTTGACCATGTCCCTGTCTGACAGAAACATTCTTGCAAGATGGCCCAGAGGAACTGGGGGTGCTCATTCAGAGAAAGAGCTTGTTGAGCAAGTCCTATTTTAGTCTCATGGTTCCTTAAACTGCTTGTGTTTACAGAAGTTACTGCTTACTATTATTTTGGAATAGGGAACTAGATGGATGGTTTTCCGAATAAATAAAAGCAAGCTGGTCAACATACCTCTACTTAAATTCCCACATCAACCATTAATCAAGAAAATGTCCCATGGTCTTACCTACAGGCCAGTCTTATTGGGGCATTTTCTCAATTGAGGATCCCACTTCCCAGATATGTCTAGGTTTGTGTCAAGGTAACAAAAACAAACCAGGACATTAGCACATTTAAACCAGTTTTCAGTGCAGATCCAGGCTCATGAACTGAATTTGACTGTTTTAGCTTCATTAACAATTAAAATGTGCATAATTTGATTATCCTGTTTGGCATTTTCATTTGCACACACATGCACACTGCACATGCATGTGCACACAAGCCCTGGCACACATGTGGAGGGAGAAGACAACTGGAAGTTAGCTCTCTTCTATCATGTAAGTTCCTCACCAGACTTAGCAACAAGTGCCTTTACCTGCCAAGCCATTCTACACCGTCACTTGGCATTTTTAAAGCCATTGACTAGTCAGGAAGCATGAAGGTAATCCTGTCCAGTCTGCATGGACTGTCGAGGAGATTAGTAAAGCTTACAGAAGGCTGACTGAGGAGGGGGACCCTGCACGAGGGAAGCGCTGTCCTGAGGCTGTGGGCTCAGACAGGATGGACTCTCGCCAGTGCAGGCTTCCCTTTCTCCTTCCTAACCGCTGTGATGTGAACTTGCTGTTCTCTCTCCACCATCATGGGCTAAACCTGAACCTGAGAGCCAGAATAAATCATTCCTCCCTAAAATGTTATGTTCTTGACAAACAATGACAAACGGTGTCATAGTGACAAGAAAGGGATCAGCACAGGAAAGGACTCCCTCTTCCCCCCAAAAATTCACCTACAGTGCTGGGAATATAACTCAGTGGTAGAGCCCTGGCCTAGCATTCATGGCACTCAAGCTGCAGTTCTCATCACCGGGGGGAAAAAATCACCTCCAAATCATCTGCTAGAGCTATAGCAGTGGACAGGATGTGAAGCCCCACTGTTCACTGTTCACTGACTTTACCACACCAGCTCATTCGCTGTCATTCTGGAGAGCTGATTGTCCAGCCTGTGCCCCTGGTGGGACTTCAGTGTTTCTGGTCACGCTGCATTTGTTTTCACACCACCTTGATTGTAAGAAAGTTCTTCCCAGAGTGTGCTACAACCCATCTGCTCATGGGTGAAGTGCTTTGATGGCTCATCAGAGTGAGCTCATCCCTCTCCTGTGACTGCTTGGCATGTTGGAAACTACTATGCCCTTCACTGATAGGCAGCAAAAAAGACAGGCCAAATTTAAGAAAAAAATTCTAATCCCACTTCTCAGAGATAACTTTTAGTATTTAGTGATTTAGTTTATACTTTAGACACCTTTTGTTGTGTTCGATTCCTGAGACCCTGAAGGCCACCAGGAGTCGAGTCTGTTGCAAAACACATGAGGATCTTTTTATTACAAGCTAGCTTGGGCCCACACCATCACCCATGCAGCGGTTGAGAGCCGAGAGCCTCGTGCTCAGGGTAGGTGGTTGATTTAAAGAGTCCAGACCCTCCCAGGCAGGAGAATTCCTGCTTGGCAAGTGTCTATTGGTTGAAACACAAAAGGGGATGTTGCATTTTGAATTGATTAGCTATAGGAATGCCCCCAAGCCATTAACGGTCTGGCTTCCCTTGTTTGGCTGTCCTAGAGGAGAGGGGCAATCTGGGCTGGTTTCCTAGCAACTAGATCTCTAGTGGGCAGGAAAAAAATGCAGTAAGGCTGGTTCCTCCCCACAGGTGGTTGGACATGTCTCCACCTGTCCAGCCTTTGTTCAGGCTTGTGCTTTAAATTTTAAACCAGTAACTCAAAAAAACTAATTTTTAATTCTTTGGTCTCTTACTTTCCTGGATAGCCATATATTTACTTTTAAGCAATATTAGAATAGATTCATGTATGCTGTTTTAATACTGAATTTTAATAGTCAATATATCATAGAAGTAGTTCTCTTTTTTTCTTTGTTTTTGTTTTTGAGATAGGGTCAAATGTAGCTCTCACCTTGAACTGTATAGACCAGGCTGGCCTTGTACTTCCAGAGAACTACATACTTCTGCCTCAGTGCTGGGATTAAAAGTGTGCACCACCACACAGACCTATTTCTGTATCAAATGGGGAGCTAAAAATTTCATAATTCCTTTACGTAGTCTACCAATATATGTTTTAGTTTTTAGAAAGCAACACTAAGCCAGGTACAGTGGCTCATACCTATAGTGCCAGTCCTTGAGGGGCTGAGACAGGAGTGTCCCTGTGAGTTCAGGACAATCTGGGCCAAAGTGCGAACCCTATTTTTTTTAATCGTAAATAAATAAATAGAAAGTGTAATAGTAAACTTTTTGAGGAGGGCATAGGGGAGACTGGTCTCACTATGTAACTCAGGCTGACCCTGAATTCATGTGCTGGTTACAGGTACGTGCCTGCATGTCTGACGATAATGAACATTTTTAACATACTCATGTGTCCTACCTGCTCTTCCCTTGATGCATTTCTATAGGTGGCAGGGAGAGGAGTACAAAGGATTTCTTTACCTTTAAATGAACATTAAATACATTCTGCCTCTCTGCTGTGCCCTAAGGATGACAGCGCCATCAACTCCTATGACACCTACAGGTTAGCAGGAAGAAATGTGGAACAATCACAGACATAAGTACATAACAACCAAGCGCAGCATGAGTTAGAAAACACAAAGGATCAAGCTCACAGCACTTAAAAACACTACTGTTTTAATTGTATTTAATATTAGGTTTGTGGATGGGGGGATGTGGGTAGGAATGGCTGAAGCTGGTGCTTAACTATACTCTGCTTTTGTGTGGTGACGTTTCCCATAATGAAATGTAAGATGAAAAAGAAAAGACAAAAGGACTATGAACTGGTGCAGATTCATAACCAAGGCACTGTGGGCCTCACAGCTCTGAGGCAGGTACTCTGCCACTGAGCTGTACCCCAAACACTAAACAGAAAACATTTTATGTAAACAGCATGATGTGTGGATGTTGGCTAGGCTACATGGAGGATGGAGAAAAAGCCTTTTAGGCTCTGCAACAGCATGTACCAAGCCTTGAGATGGACAGGCTGGTGCCCTGAGGACATGAAGGGAAGCTGGGGTTGTGTCTAGGCATGGGTATACACACAAGACCTTGGAGGCCAGATATTCGGTACATACCTCTAATCTCAGGACTTAAGAAGCCTAGGCAGATACTTACCTGGCAGGGGAGATACTATGATCACGAAGGTGGTTTTCCCAGGGCGAGGCTTATCCATTGCACTCCGGATGTGCTGACCCCTGCGATTTCCCCAAACGCGGGAAACTCGACTGCATAATTTGTGGTAGTGGGTGACTGCGTTCGCGCTATCCCCTGTGTAAAAAAAAAAAAAAAAAAGAAGCCTAGGCAGGAGGAATGCCATAATCTCAAAGCCAGCCTGGGTTACATAGCAAGTACCAGGCCAGAAATGGACAGCTTCTGGGACCAAGGATGTAGTTCAGTTAGTAGAGTGCTTGCCCAGCAGTCACAAAGGCCTGGTGTGATGTGCATACCTGTAATTCCAGCATGTAGGGAGCATCCTTAACTACACAGTGAGCTTAAGACTGTGGTAACACAGACACCCTGTCGTTAGAAAAGGGAGGGGGACTGGAGAAATGAGTTAGTGGTTAGGAGCGCTTACGGCTTTTGCAGAGGACTGGGGTTTAGTTCCCAGCACCCACATGTGGATTACAGCCGTCCCTAACATGGGTTCCAGGGAATAGGGCACCCTCTTCTGGCCTCCACAGGTACCTGCAAGCACACACACACAGTAAACTTAAATACATGCAGGCAAAACTCTCATACACATAAAATGAAGATAAATAAATCTTTTTAAAAAAGAAATTGATAGATTCTGGAAGGTTCTGAGTACACTGAATAGGGCTTAGATGACAGATGAAGAGGTTCTTGCTCCTCTTACCCCTGTTGGTAACAAGGCAAGTTGCAGCGGGGCTGTGGCAGTGGAATAGAAGCTGGACGTTGCTTGCAAGCTTTCCGTTTCACATGCGGAGCCACCAGCCCTAAGCTATCAGAATGCGTGCAGTCAGTCGGTATAAGCCCAGATTTTTCCATGCTGGGTGGATACTTTTACACTTGATTTTTTTTAATTGATTGACCAGATCTACATGCCTCCTTCATTTTCACGTGTTCTTCATTACAGAGTCACTCCATGTCTGTTTTAGGTGTTGTTCCGTACATCCAGAGCCTGTGCCGTACTTCCTGTTGAATGTGCTCAGCAGCTGCAACCTTGTTCTTGTGCTCATAATCACTGTGTGTTTATATCACCTTTCACTGCTTTGCTTTCAAACTGGTGAGAACATTACTTCACGTCACCCCTTACCATGCTTAACTGCAGGATGATGTCTTTGTATTTTCCCCATGCCATGGCCAGTGCACAGTGGACTGTTGCAGGGGCACCACGTGCAAGCAACCTGGCTTTGCAGCAGCGGTGTCAAACACTGTGGAATCTGAGCGCCGCCATCCAGGCTAGCAGTGCGGACTGACCGTGTGTGAGTGGGGTCGCATACTGGCATAAGGACAAGGATGGGGTTTAGGTGATAATTTTAGACAACTCTGGAGGAGATAAAGCTGCTTGAAATTTTGTGTTTCTTAGAACAGTGAAACTGAGTCCATTCCACTGTAGTAACCATTTTCATGTATTTTGCAATGCTGTGAATATAAAACACGTACAATAAATTTTATTTAAAAATGAAGGAGGTGGAGGAAGCCAGGTCTTGTATATGCCTATAACACTGCAGAAACAGAGGAGAAGGATTGTTACAAGTCTGAAGCCTACCAGGGCTACTGAGATCTTGTCTCAAAGGGGAAAAAAGCAGAACAAATCACAAACTCCTAGCATTCTGTAGTATTGTGCAGTGTTGGAATGCATGTATGAATCCATTGACTATGCCTTGAGTGGAGCCGAATGGGAAATGTGGTCTAGAACCCTCATTCTGTGCCAGGCTCTTAAGTGCAGTTGTTATTTACCGTTACCCCTTTCTGTTCTAGGCAGTTGGAGCGAAATATTATAAACACATTTTTACAGATGGGGAAACTGAGACCTGGGAAGTATAAGTCTCTGAAGGTCATATGGGTAATCACTGATTGAGTTGCTTTCAACCTTAGTCTTTTCTAATTTCACAGATTATACTTTTACTAACTATACCATTTTCCCATAGTTTCAGCCATGTAAGTTGGGGAAGAGTGTTGAGGCCTGAACTCAAAGTCTAGCAAAGGCTTTACCACTTAACTCCACTCCTAGCCCATAAGTAACTTTTGTCTCGTCCCTGATAGCAAGGTCTTTTTTTGGATTATGCAGCTGGTGACCAGTAAGTCTAGTTGCTGACATCTGAAAGGGAACTCAGGTTGTACGGCAGTGCTTGAGCTCCTGCCTGGAGTACATGAGGTCACTGATTCCGACTCAGGTGCAGGAAGGGAGGGAGGGGGAAAATGTGGGTGGGCAGACTGTGGGTGTGGGGGAGGAAGAGAGGGCGTCAGCTGGCTGCTTGTTAAGAGTTCCTGCAGTTCTGTTCTGGGGCACTTTGCAGTGTGCAGACTGGATGGAAGACGGGAGAAATCCCACAGTGGTGCCAGTAGAAACTGCTTTCTCTCCACTGAGACCCAGGGAGCAGGTAGCCTAACAGTCCGTAGCTAACTCCTTTCCAAACATTTTCACTATGTTTGTGTATTTACTGTGTGAGTGGCGGGGGGGGGCACCTTTGCATGGTGGGAGGTCGTTCTTCCCTTCCACTGTGTGGCTTCTGGGGATTGTGCTCAGTCGCCAGCCTCCGGTGGCAAGTGCCTCTACCTGCTGCGCTATCTCACCAGCCCCATCTTAGCTATCTTGATTTCAAGACTTTAGAATCTAGAACACAGGAAAAAATGCCAAAGAAGCGTGAAATATTGATATTTGGTCCCATTTAAAATCTTAAAAGATTCTATGGCAGTTCTGAGAACTGTTCACAAACAGAGGAATTTGGCACCATGGGTGACCTCATTCACTCTGGTTTAGCTCTTGCATTTTGTATCTGTATGATACCCCACTACCAGAAACAAGTATATGAGTCACTGTGTGTCTGTTAGTCGGTGGGAGACTATGCAGTTGTTAGGGTCTGGAGAGACTTTTAGAAAATAAACCTGAACCTGTGACAAGAATAGCAATAAAATCCAAGCAGAGAGCACCCCCTGGTGGTGACTAGGAGGACTTGCGCCTTCTGTGCTTTTGTGTTCTGCCGTAATGAACTTTTCCTGAATCAAAATGTATCTTTCTAATAATAATTATGGATTCTAAGAGTTCCCGCAGGACTCTAACATTTGTTCATTAAGACTGCTGTCAAGAGGCCAGCCTGGTCTACAAAACAAGTTCCAGACCAGCCAGGACTACACAGAGAAACCCTGTCTCGAAAAACCACACAAAAAAAGAATTCCTGAGATTATATTTAAAAATAAACAAAACTGCTGTCAAAATACACAGGCTGTACAATTAACTGTCTGTTTCCCAGAGAGTGGGAGTCTTATTCCAAGCACAGGTCCTGCTAACACCTGTAGAGCCAGCAGTATTGGCGATGCTTTACTGCAACCTCTAATTTTGACACTGTGGTTTTTATGCCATCAGTTTCTGAGGGATGATGGAGAAAGAACTGTGTCAGATTTTTCATTCAGTCTTAGGCAGTTGTCATATAAAAGTCCCTTTTTTTCCCATATAAAATTATGAGAAGGAATTTGGGGACTTTCCAGAGATATTAGGGTGAAGAGAAATGTCAGGGCATGGGAAACTCTGTAACAGTTGTCTAAAATTCACACCTGGGGTTTCTCTCTGTACCAATAAGCACTCAAGTAGTTACATTATTTGGCAGTTCTGGATCTCGAGATTTCTGTAGTTGGGTAAAGTAGGGACGTCAGCCCAGGGGAGAGGATCTTGTAAGGTTAATGTGGATGCATATTTTATAGCTGGAGGAGAGGAGAGGATAACAGCGTTTTCAGTTTCAGCATGAGCCTAGCTGGCCTGCAAAGTTGCATATCCTTTTTCCTAGGAAGAAAGCTGAATCCAGGCCCCTCACCTTCGCAGTGCCTGCCACTGTTGGTGTAAGGTGCCCAGTTAGAGAGACTTCACTGTGTGTTTCCAGCACTCTGCTAGGGCTTTCTTCATACACGTAACAAAGTACTGTAATCTGTCTTTTAGCACTGATTAGACACTCAAATCCAGTCCTGGGTCTGCGTGTCGCATAGTAGACATAGGAGATGTCTGAAACTGGCAAATCCTGGGCAGAAAATAGATCTGTGTCTGATTGCCAGGGACCGGGAGCTAAGGGTCAGTGGGGAGGGGGTGCAGAGTGCCTGCTAGGAGGTTTGGGGTTTGAGTGATAAAACAGTTCTGGAATGACAGTAGTCATCACCATCACGGTGTAAAACTGTTCTGTGAACCTCTGTACCATACACTCAGAGTTTAAGCTGCAAATCAAACATTGATCCACGGGAATGAATAAAGTCAATAAAAAGGTTGTTGCAGTAAAATCTCTCTTATTTGGTTTTAGCAGAAATGTTGCTTGATAATCTAAGGAGCACAGGTGGGCTGGGCCATTCTGTTAATTTGTACTTGATTGTCCTGTCTATCTTCACAGGGCCACGATGGGCCTCATGGAACATTGGCGTGTTTATCTGCATTCGATGTGCTGGAATCCACAGGAATCTGGGGGTGCATATATCCAGGGTAAAATCAGTGAACCTCGACCAGTGGACGCAGGAACAGATTCAGGTATGAGTATAGCCAGTAGCCAGCTTCTCTTGTTCCCATGTAAGAATAGTTCCAGGTGAACGCCAAACTGGTCGTGAAGGTAAGGAAAAAAGAAGAGGGAAATTTAGTTGTCAAACACATTTGTCAAATTTTATTTTTTATTTTACTTACTTATCTGGGACAGGGTCTCATGGGGTAGCTACCTCTGGCTGTCCTGGAACTCACAGTGATCTCCCTTTTTTTTTTTTTTCCTTCTGGGTTGCTGGAATTAAAAGCATGTGCCACCACACCCAGCAAAGTGTTCTTTTTGTTCTTTTGAGACAAACTGAGCTAACTCTTCTGCCTTCCAAGTACTGCTGTTACAGGTGTGTCTTCCTGTTAGATACAATTATTATTCTATCAAGACTATGGCCACCTAGGACCTTTAGCATTCTCAAATATAACATTTGTAGTTTTAGATGTAGGCAGCTATTTAAAACAAAGGAACAAAACCAGAAAACCAAGGTTCAGTTCTCAGCACTGCCATGGTGGCTGCAACTGTCTGTAAATCCAGTCCCAGGGGATCAGATGCCCTTTCCTGGCCTTCTTGGGCACACCTGGTACGCAGACATATATGCCAGAAAGATACCCACACACCAAGAAAAAAGAAAAACTATGAAAGTAACCTATGGAAAAGGAAAAGCCGTGGGAACCGGGTGTTGGGAGAACAGAATGCACAAGTTTAAATCTTGGTTCTCCCATTCCCTGAGGCTGGCTCTTCCTCTGTGCAGTGGGAGCTCGGGTGATGCAAATGCACTTCCGGACTGACTTCCTGTCTCTGTGTTCTCTTTTATTGCAGTGCATGCAAGAGATGGGGAACGGAAAAGCAAACCGACTCTACGAAGCCCACCTTCCGGAGACCTTTCGGCGGCCTCAAACAGACCCGTATCTTTTCTGAAGTGGTTGCTGAATACAGTTGTAATGTTTGGGGAGAACCAGGGGAACTTCAAGGCCTAAGACTGGGTCATCTCTGCATGGATAGTCAAAGACTTTGGTTTTTCTCTTTCCTGCAATCAAAACAAAAAAAGTACTTGTGTGCTGATGTTTGGATTGTCACATAACATCACGTAGGGAAAGCTCTGGAATTAGGGCTGCAGTGACTTCACTGTGAATTCTTCCATAGAGACAACTCCAGTAGTTTCTGAATCTCTGAAACTATTGTTTGATGAAAAGAATGGCTTACTGTGCTCTGTTGAAGCCTGGCAGTTGGCAAAACTGGCACTGCTTTTTAAAATATCTCGTATGAAAGTATTGACTATTTTTGACCAGTTTATTGTTCTTCCTCCATTCCCTCAGCAGAGGCTGACAAATACAGAACAAGCCCATTTGAAGGCAGTATTTCCCAAGAACTTTGCGACTACCTTTTTAGGGTTTGATTCTGGTGGGTGTTGGTGAGACCTGTTAACATGAAAGAGACCTGTCAATCAGTCTGGCAGAAGGGCCTAAATTTACTTTTGAGAGGCTTTTAGGTGCCTTTGAAATCTGTTGGTCAAGGGCCATAAAACAAATTATTGAATTCTTTCTGGCATGCTACAGCAGCCACAGATACTGATGTCTTCAGTGAAGGTGAATCCTATGAGCTGTTGTTATCACTCTAGGGAAATCAGGAAATGGTGATTGCCTTCAGTAACCTTGAAGGAGTGATTTCAAGGTTTTGGTCAGGGGAGCTGTATATGAAGAAACAGGAGTCCTGTGGGGGAAACCAGGCAGGGAGGAAAGAGGAGCGCATTGCCACAGGGGACAGATTGATCTTTTAATTCCCACTGATGGAGACACTTTTTTGATTCATCCTTAATAAGTGTTTGCAGAGCTGTTGAAGGATTTATTCGAGATAAATACGAGAAGAAGAAATACATGGACCGCAGTCTCGACATCAACGTCCTCAGGGTTGGTTGTAAATCTTTCAAGTTTTGTTTATACTAATAAGTTACTTTTTAATTAGGCCAGGGAAGAATTAGAAAGACTTCCACTTAGTAAACAAAATACCAATGAAGTAGCAAAATGGTCCCAGATGGTCAGTTAATAAATGTGAAAGTAGCCTGTTGCGGCAGTACATATTTTAATCCCAGCCAAGAAAGGCAGTCTCTGGGAATTTGAGGCCAGCCTGGTCTACATACTGATTTCAGGCCAGCCAAGGCTACAGTCTCAAATAAATAAACAAACTAAGGCTACAAAGAATGAATGAATGAATGAATGAATGAATGAGTAGGAGAAGAGTATTGAGTCAAGGCTATGATATAGAACATGCTTTGAGCCTGGCTCATGGACAGGCAGGACAGCTACCAGACAATTCTCTGCCTTGATCTACGTTGAGAAGTGCTACTAATTCACATTTCCAAATGTTTTCTTTCCTCCTTTCCTTTTTTTTTGTTTTTTGTTTTTTTTTGTTTGTTTGTTTTAAGTTTTTGCAGTAGGATCTCACTATGCAACTCAGCCTGGCCTCAAACTCCTGCCTCTATCTTCCAAGTCCTGGGATTATAGGGATCCCATCAGACTCCAAATTTCTCCAGATTATTTTCTGACATAGACATTTTGCGTGTAATAGGTCAAGTAGAATGACATTGTGTGTATGTATATGTATGTTTTAATGTATATGCACATATGCTTTTTGTTTATAAATGAAGCCAAAAGAAGCAGGTCTAGTTAAATCATCAGTGTTTCCGTCAGTGTGACCAGCATGTTCTTCCACTGTGATGTACTCATGGCCTATGTCCCTGAACTAATTGCCCGTGGAACACTTCCTTTCTCCTGAAAAGAGTTTCAGAGGGAGATGAGTATCTGAGTACCGGTTGCCAAGTGGGTAACTGCAACATACAGGAGGGAATGCACAGTAGTTTTTGGGTAAATATGACCATTCACAATAACTGAGGAAGAAGCAGGAAAGGTGGCGTTCTAGATCGTCAATCAGCTTTTGGCAAGATTCTAGAATAATTGATTTTTTTTTCCTAGCCACAAAATTATAGAAGTATGAAGTTCTGCAGTCCTGGTGCAGGCCCAACCTACGTGTCATCCGTCGGTCTTCTAGTTTTTATTCTATTGCTGTTTTATTCACTTTCTATCTTGCATTGTTAGGGATTGACCCCAGGGTTGTGCATGCTCGGCAAGCACTCCCCCACTGAGCTATGTTGTTTATTCTTCATTGTTTTTCTACATTGTTTATTTATTGTTTATTCCCAGCCTTTGTGTATTCTAACGGATGATATAATACCCAGTGAAATCACTCTGTTTGCATGGCTCTCTAAGCCATTTCAGGTCAAAAGCCATTCCAGATAATGAAAAGTTAAGCTAATTAGAATCAGCTTTAGATGGATGTTTTGGCAGGGTATGAGAAGGGTGTTATCTGGTGAGTCTCAACAGGCAGGTAAATGCAAGGTAGTACATGCAGTTAGGGAAAAGGAATTCCTTCTCAGCTTAATATGAAGGACTACTCACAGTCATCTGGAAAAAAAAAAAAAGGCTTGCCAGCTAATCCAAGAAAGGATTAACCCCTCCACAGCTACACCCCAGAGAGCATCATCCGAAAGAATTCAGTGGGGCTGGAGAGCTGGCTCAGCAGTCAGTAGCATGTATCTGCAGCAGAAGATGAGTGCTCAGTTCCTAGCATCTGCTTCAGACAGCTCAAGTTTTTCCTGAAAGCACTAGGTATTACTATTAGTATCTTCTCTGTAAAATGTATTTTATTTATTTTTTAAAGATTTACTTATTTGTTATATATACAGTGTTCTGCCTGCATGCCAGAAGAGGGCACCAGATCTCATTATATATGGTTGGAAGCCACTATATGGTTGCTGGGAATTGAACTCAGGACCTCTGTAAGAGCAGCCAGTGCTCTTAACCTCTAAGCCATCTCTCCAACATGTAAAACGCATTTTAAATTGAAGGCTTTGGTAACTAGCAAGACTGAACACTTTTATGGGGCACTGTATGTGCCTGTGTCCTTTAAATTATTTATTTATTTGTGTGAGTGTGTGTGTGTGTACACACTTGTGCACGCCTGCTTTTATGTATGTGTGCCATGTTCATACAGGTATAGCGGTCAGAAGAGGGCATTAGATTACCTGGAACTAGAGTATAGGTGGTTGTGAGATGCTTGGTGTAGAGAGTAGAGAGAGGTGTAGAGAGAGGTGTAGATGCTTGGTGTAGAGAGAGGTGCTGAGAGTAGAACCTGGGTCTCCTACAGAAGCAGAAAGTGCTCATGACCACTGAGCCATCCCTTGAGCCCCTACATACATGTATTTTAAAAGTTATTTTGAGATTGTTTTCCACCAAGATGTTTATTTGATGTTAAATGGGACCAATAGCTTTATATTATAATCTGTGCAAAAATTATAAAACTGCCTCTTGAATTATTCTTATTTTATTTCCTTAAGTTTTGTTTCTCTAATTGTTAATCTTAAAACTAAGACTTTGTTTTATTTGAGACAAGGTCTCACTGTTGACCAAGGTGGCCTCAAATTTAGATCAAGAGCATCCTGTACCGATCTAAGTGCCAGGATTACAGATGCCAGCTACTCTGCCTGGTTTTATCCTTCCTTCCTTCCTTCCTTCCTTCCTTCCTTCCTTCCTTCCTTCCTTCCTTCCTCCTCCCTCCCTTTCTTCCTCCCCCCTCCCTCCTTCCTTCCTTCCCTCCTTCCTTCCTTCCTTTTTTTTTTTTTTTTTTTTTTTTTTGAGGCAGGGTTTCACTGTATAGCACTGGCTCTCCTGGAATTCCCTTTTGTAGACCAGATTGGCCTTGAGCTCAGAGTGCTTGCCTTTGCCTCCCAAGTGCTGAGATTAAAGATGTGTGCCACCACCACCCAGCCCTTCTTTTACTTTTTAGGACAAGGTCTCCTATGACCCAGGCTGGCCTCAAACTTGGTATGTAGCCCAGGCTGCCTGTGAACTTTTAAAGTGCAGCCTAGTTTGTGTTACTATGCCCAGCCTCTAGCTACGTTTCCTCATTTAAAAAAAAAAAATAGAGGTGAAAGGGCTGGAGACATGGTCCAGTGTTAAGAGCACTTGGAGCTTTGTAGAGGAGCAGAGTTCAGAAGAGCAACAAAAACCGAAAGGGATTTTCTTGTTTGGGATTGTTTTGAGGGTCTTTGTTGTATAGCCTAGACTAGTCTCAAACTCATAATCCTCTTGCCTCAGTCTCCCAAACGATAGGATTACAAGCACTCACCACCCTGCCTGTCTTTAGTACCTATTTTTTTGTATTCTTTGGCTTTATATAGTTATGTATAACATATAACAGATACTTAAAGGACACAGATGGGTGGCAACTTTTAAACCTCCATAGATAGCCTGCATTACAGATTTCAAGGGTGGAGTAGATCAGGCTGGCAGGAACAGTGGAGCCTTCAAATGTGTAGCCTGTCGCACGCACTCAGTATGGAGCCTAAGGAGGGTGGTCAGTGCTCACACCCCACACCAAGTTGGTTGAATTGATACATCAGAATCTTCAGGAAGCTTTGATGTCCTGCTTGCGTTTGGATTGTAGCTCCTGAAGCACTCATTGTGCTAATGCTAGGATACCGTTGTGTTGTTAAATCATTTCAGAAAGAGAAGGACGATAAGTGGAAACGAGGGAGTGAAGCTGCTCCAGAGAAAAAGATGGAACCTGTTGTTTTTGAGAAAGTAAAAATGGTAAGTGGGGAACTTCTTTCCATGTGGGTGGTCTTGTGTCCTGAGGAGGAAATCAGATGGGAGGCTTCCTGGTGGTGAGTGGGCTTGAAACCATATCACACAGTTGCACTGGGACTAAAGGCCCGCTTTAGAGATCGGCTGCTGCTTGCCCATCTCCTGTTGCTGTCTAACGTATCCTGTAGCTTCTCCCTCACTCTGTCTAGCACCCTCTGCTCCCTTCTCTTTTCCCTTCCTTTTTTTTTAAGAGAAAGAGAGAGACTTCTCACTATATAGCCCTGGAACTCATTCTAGCCTAGAACTCACAGAAACCTGCATCCCACGTGCTGCGATTAATGGTGTGCCACACTGTATCTAGCTTATGGCTCTTCTCTATGAGAGGAGGCTGGATGGAAGCTTGGAACTGTATCTTTCCCTTCTGAACAAGCTACCTGTTCCCTGCCAGTGTGTAATGGCAGCGTGCTGTCTTCCAGGCAGCTGTTTCCTCTCACCTCATCTCCCTGTGGCAGCCTGAAACGTCCAGAAGTCAGGTCACACTCACTTCTTCCCCATGGCACACACTGTGGCCGTGTCGTAGATCCTCTAGGGGATTATCTTAAGAGAAAAAAAAAATCTCTTTTATTTTTAAAGGCTGATTTACTTTTATGTGTGTAAATGTTTGCTTTCCTATATATATATATATATGTGCACCACACATGTGCCTGATGCCTGCAGAGACCAGAAAAAGGCCTTGTGTCCCCCAGAACTAGAGTTGCCATGTGGGTGTTGGAAACTAAACCTGGGTCCTCTTCAGGAGCAGCCTGTGTTCCTAACCACTGAGGCATCACTTCATCCTCAGGAGACAAGGTTTTATACTGTTGCTTGAGGAAGATTCACTCTGAATCTTGTCTGTGGGCTCAGTCCATTGTGATTTATGACAGAGTAGACTGAGACGCTTTAAAGTGATCTTTAGAATAAAGTAAAAATTTTTCTAAACAGAATGAGAAATTTGTTGGATCCTGACTTTTTCTTTAATTAAAAAACAAAACTGGGCTGGGCTAATCCTGGCACTTGGGAGGCAGAGGTAGGCAGATGTCTTTGAGTTTGAAGCCAGCCTGGTTTACATGGTGAGTTCCCAGATAACCAGGGCTACATAGTAAGACCCTGACTCAAAAACAAAACAACAAAAATGGATTCTTTATTTACCTATCAATTGATTGATTTGTGGGGATGGGGTGCATGTGTTGTAACACACGAGGAGGTCAGAGGACAACCTGTGGGTGTCCATCCTCACCTTCCAGCCTGCAGGTGTTGGGACTTGAAGTCAGGTTTGGCTTTATACACTGAACTGTCTTTACTGGCTGGCTCTGACTTTTGTACTGCTTCCCTTTGTTTGGTTTGGGTTTTAATTTTCATTTTTCCTGGGACCAAATGCTTTTTTGTTGTTGTTGGTGGTGGTGCTTGTTCACTGGATTGATTAGTTTCAGAGAGATAAGTCTCTACAGAAAGCTAAACAAGCCAACCAGGACTCTGTTTTTCATTAGTTCATGTTCTGTTCATGCACTCATGCTTCCTGGCACTTCCTGAGTCTTGCTTCTTTGGTAGCTGTCTTTGACAAACAGCCATACCACAAGAATACCTGTGGCTTTACAGTGAGGGGGTCAAAAATAACTGCTTGCTCTCTTTTATAACATTTTTCACCTTAGCCACAGAAAAAAGAAGACGCACAGCTACCTCGGAAAAGCTCCCCGAAATCTGCAGCCCCTGTCATGGACTTGTTGGGCCTTGGTAAGAATTAGGCTTTTTAACTCCCAAATTCTTACAAATCCAGTGACTTCTCAGGTACTCTAGGAAGATCAGGAGTCAGGGCTTACATTTGTGTCTACTTCACTGAGATTGTTTGCTCATGTTCCTCCTATTTAGTTCTGAACAGTTGCTCTAAGAAAGTGTTCACTGAACCTTTTTCAGAGCAACAGCTCAGTGTAGTGGCTGAGAGCATGGCCTTTGGAGCAGCGTCCCCACGGTACCACTTTCTGTCTGGGATCTTGGAGAGTTTCCTTAGCCTTTGAACACTGCTTGCATAACCATGTGTTGTGGTTTATCAGTGTCTACTTGAGATGCTGCTGGAAGGATTGCCTCTGGGGTTCCTGGCTCTTCTGCTTTATACCAAGACCTCAGTAAACACTGGCAATTTCACAAAACAACAACTTTGAGCCTCTGCCACTTTCCTCTACTCAACTGCCAGCTCCTCCACCCTTTTCTGAGATGGCCTGTTACTGTGCAGTCAAGCTCTCTCTTTGCAGTCCTGGTTTTGCCACTTTCAAAGAGAAAGCCGGGTCTGTCTCAAGTGCTGATAGTTGGTACCATCAGGTCTCTGCTGCAGATTCAGGTTGTTGACTACCATGGTTCCAATTTCTGTACTCCATTTCTCTCTGAAAATAAATCCTGCACACCTTGTCTTTCCAGTAGGCACTGATGTAACCTTCAGGCCTGAGTTTCTGCTGACCTCTGAAACAGTGGTCTGTAGCCTACTCCAGAGCACTTGTGGGAATAGGGCATGAGGCCTCTCTTAGAAAACCCTATCCACACTCCCTGGGCCAAGACTAGATGGAGCCTGTAGCCTTCCTGTGTCCGCTTCTTATCTCACACAGAAGATGGGTCTTATAGCTGTTGCATTTAATTCTGTTTTCACTCCTAGACGCTCCTGTGGCCTGCTCAGTTGCAAACAGTAAGACCAGCAATACCCTAGAAAGGGATCTAGATCTCTTGGCCTCTGTTCCATCCCCTTCTTCGGTTTCCAGAAAGGTGAGTCTTTTGCACTTCTCAGGATTCAAGAACATTCTGGAAAACTTCACAGCTTAATCATGGAGTTCAGTCATGCTTCCTAGGTGGGGCTCAACTTCTGTTTCTCTTGACTCTCTCTTTGGCATTCTGTTACCTTGTCACAGCCCAAGATTAGTTCATACTGTTTTGTCTCTTGCTCCCAAACAGTGACTCCATGAGCAGGTCTGTGTCACAGGGGTGTCACATTGTAAAGGCTGACACTTGGGGTGAGCCCTTCATGCTGATCCCCTGCCAGGGTGTTGTGGGTATGAAAGACTTGAACACCAGCAGCTCTTGTTTGTGGAATGTCCCAGAAATGGTGTCTGTGTCATTTTGTATATTTTGTTTATACTTTCATGGCTCCACAAGAATTCCTCAAAGTAGATATTTTGCAGATGTGAAACACTTAACTGTGGAACCGCTTTTGTTTGTGTTATGATAAATAGCTACTTAAGGATCTTTGTGTGAGAGAGGGGCTATGAGTTGAACCCAGGACTGGATACATTCTGGGCAAATACTTTGCCCCTGAGCTACCTCCATTGAACCAAACTCAGTTCTCTGTGCTGCATCATTTTGGGGTTGTTTTTAATTTTTTTTTCTTGTCAAGTCACATTGTTTTGTTAAAGAACAAAGGCTTGCACCAGCTTGACTCAAAGGGTTTGTCAAGTGTTTTCATGGTGACATTTTCAGGAAGATGCTGGCTTAACATGAGCCATACTTTTTTTCTTCTATACTCATCTGTTCTCCAGTGTCTCATGCTTTAACACTGTTGTCCAGGCTAACCTAGAACTCCCTGAGTAGCCCAGATAGTAGCCCAGGTAGCCTCCGATTGTCAGCCAACCTCCTGCCTCAGCCTCCTAAGTTCTGGGATTATAGGTGTGAGCTACCTCACCTGGCTCATGAACCGTGAATTCTTATCAGAAGCAACAGAAAGAGTAAGGGTCCTCACACAAAGGGCATTTTTGATTGTCCTGCTGTCTCTGCCCTAGGCTGTAGGTTCCACGTTGATTGATTTTCTTACTGCCCTCTGTTGCCCTAGGCTGTGGGTTCCATGCCAGCTGCAGGGAGTGCTGGCTCTGTCCCTGAAAACCTGAACCTCTTTCCAGAGCCAGGGAGCAAGTCAGAAGAGACAGGCAAGAAACAGCTCTCCAAGGACTCCATCCTCTCGCTCTATGGACCCCAGACGCCTCAGACGCCTGCCCAAGGTAGAGCCATAAAGTCACGGAGGTGCTCCAGGGAGGACTGACAACAAACATGAAGAATTATTTGTTGTTTTGGAATTTTATTCAGCCATAAAGAAAAATGAAATTTGAAAACAATGAACAGACCTGGAAAGTATTGTTAAGTGAGGTAACCCAGGCTCAGAAATATACATACTACATGTGTAATTTTACTCTCCCGAAGTAAATATGTGCAAAAATTATGTGCTGGAATCCATGTCTGAGAGAGTGCTTGTGGCTAGAGTCCAGGAAACTAAAAATGGGCCATGAGAGGGGAAGAAGCTTTAAAAGAAAGAGATGAGAAGGTTCTGTTTACTTGTGTGATAGGAAAATGGAAGGAGGGATAGTGGAGGAAGAGAATAGAGCATGGATAGGGTCCAGGAGATGAGGGAGAGGAGTGTGAATGAGGGAGGTCAACTGAAAGCAAGTGTATATGAAAACTTCCATACAGAAACCTATTCTGTTGTATGCTAGTTCATAAAAAGAATTATTTGTTGTGACAAGGAATAGTTCCTGTTCTAGTTAGCATTTCTGCTGCTTTGAAGAAACACTATGACCAAAAGGCAAGTCAGGGAGGAAAGTATTTATTCAGCGTATACTTCCACGTTGCTGTTCATCATCAAAGCAAGTCAGGACAGGAACTCAAGCAGGGCTGGAACCCAGAGGCAGGAGCTGACGCAGAGGCCATGGAGAGGTGCTGCTTACTGGCTTGCTCCCCATGGCTTGCTCAGCCTGCTCTCTTATAGGACCCAGGACCACCAGCCCAGGGATGGCATCACCCACAATGGGCCAGGCCCTCCCCCATTGATCACTAATTGAGAAAATGCCCTACAGCTGGATTTCATGGAGACATTTTTCTCAAAGGAGCCTTAGCTCCATTCCCTCTGATGACTCTAACTTGTGTCAAGTTGACACACAAAACCATCCAGTACAGTAACTCTGGGGTCAGGGACATTGTATATAAAAAACAAACTTGAATATGACATTGCAGGGGAAGCTGCAGAGTATAGCAGGTAGATATAATGTCATCAGAGCTATACAGTGTGCGTGTGCGCGCGCGTGTGTGTGTGTGTGTGTGTGTGTGTGTGTGTGTGTGACACTTCCATGAAGTCTGATTCAAGGTCAGGGTCTGTCCTGGAGAAGGGACTGACTAGGCCAGATTGAGGCCCAATGGGAAGCATAGAAAGGCCTGTAGAGAACTGATGCTGCTGCTTTGCTGTGGAGAACAGGATTTCGAGTTAGTAACGTGAGAACTTCTTTGGGGAAAGGAACAGCTGGTGAGTATTTGGGCTAACTCTGTGTCTTTTCCTCTTTAACAGACCCATATGTGTGTTTTCTTGGCAGCAATGTTCATGGCTCCTGCTCAAATGGCATACCCCACAGCTTACCCCAGTTTCCCTGGGGTTACACCACCTAACAGCATCATGGGGAGCATGATGCCCCCACCAGTAGGCATGGTAGCTCAGCCAGGAGCCCCTGGAATGGTTGCCCCCATGGCCATGCCTGCAGGCTATATGGGAGGCATGCAGGCGTCCATGATGGGTGTGCCGAATGGGATGATGGCCACTCAGCAGGCTGGCTACATGGCAAGCATGGCAGCTATGCCCCAGACTGTGTATGGAGTTCAGCCAGCTCAGCAGCTGCAGTGGAACCTTACTCAGGTAAGCAGCCTCATTGTACCTGGGATGAGACTTCAGAGCCTTCCTCAGTGTCCGACCTGGTACTGCTGCCTTGTCCCACAAGTCCTTTCTATACAGACAGGCAAATGCCAGAGATATGCTGTTTTTATTTCCCTAAAAGGACTGCCCGAAGTCAGACTTTTTGAAGATTCCTGAGTTCCTATAGAATGAGGTCTGTAGACTAAGTCTGAGTCTCTCTGCAACTTCTCAAAAACAAAACCAAACCTGTACAGACAAGCAAGGGGTACAAGTAAACACTATTGTGGGCTTCAAGTGACCTGATATTAGGTACAGGAACACCCAATTCCATTAAGCCAGCACCACAGAGGAAACCATGCAAACAGAGGCCTGGAGGTGATGGAACCAGAAGGAGAAAGGCCCATTCTGGTGGAGCATACTGAGGACAGGCTGAAGGCATGGCAGAGTAGACCTATAGTTTCCTGGAGCCTCACAGACATGGAACCTGAAACACACAGGTGTCCTGGTTGGTAATTTGGAAAGGCATTTTGTTTGGGGGTTGGGGGGTAAGCATAATGTAGGGAGAAGAAAGGCTTTTCATTTTGTTTTGCTTTTTCAAGACAGGGTTTTTCTGTGTAGCCATGGCTGTCCTGGAACTTACTCTGTAGATCAGGCTGGTCTTGAACTCACAGAGATCTCCTGTCTCTGCCTCCTGACTGTTAGGATCAAAGCTATGTGCCTCCACTTCCTGACAGGAAGACCTATTTTTTTTTTTTTTTTTTTTTGTATATTTGGAGAAAACTGATCCACAGTAGTCGACTTTAAATATCAGTAAGCTTTTATGACTTAAAGAACAAGAAAATTCTCTGGGCTGAGGCAACCTCTGTCCATCTCTGCTTACACGGAAATGCAGACCCAGGCTTTAGATGAGAGGGGAAGCGCTGAGACAGAGAAGCGGTGAGGCCGTGGTAGCAACTTGACATTTCTCAGGCGTGCTGGAGCGTGGGTCTGGGAAAGTGGTCATCCTCACGTGTTGCCTCCTGACCTCCAGGGGGTGCAACGGTACGGTTCCTGCAGCTTGTGATGTCCCTCAAAATTACTCTAAAGGTTTTGTCTACGTATATACGTATGTATGAGTCCACAGGAAAAAAAATCAGGTTAAAATTTTAACAGCTACTGAATTTAAAGACAAAACGTGGGTTTTGCTGTTTTTCCAGTTTTTACCTAGTTTTCAATCTTAAGGAAAATTGAAATTTTTTAAAAAAGTTGATGGAGGAACAAGAGTTTATACAACAAACATACTGGGCTCAGAGAAGTTAAAGATATTGTTTTATCTAACAAATTGTCAATCTGTCTTTCAGTCTAATTACAAGGAGGTCCCTACTGGCCCAGCAGAGTAGCACATGACCATAACCCTAGTATCATGGGGCAGAGGCTGCAAGTCTGAGGCCAGCCAGGTCAACATAATGAGTTCCAGGCCAGCCAGGTCAACATAGTGAGTTCCAGGCCAGCCAGGTCAACATAGTGAGTTCCAGGCCAGCCAGGTCAACATAGTGAGTTCCAGGCCAGCCAGGTCTACATAGTGAGTTCCAGGCCAGCCAGGTCAACATAGTGCGTTCCTGTACACACACAGTGAGACCCTGTCTCGACCAAACAGCAGAAAGACACAGTCTGTCCCACCCAGGCTACACCCCTGACTTCTCCCAGCCTCTCTGGTTGTTATAGGTGGAAGACATGTAGGTTGTTTTCCGCTTTTCTCACTTTCATTATTCAGTAGGAGGCCTCATCACCCCACCTTGCCCAAGCAAGCATGCCCAAGCACTGAGGCTGGCAACACTGCCCTCTGCTGGTGGTGAGGCAGAGCACTGCAGCAGGGGCCTGTCTGTCTTTGTTCTCTTCTGGGCAGGCTGTGGCCAATTGACAACAGGTCCCTTCAGTGAAGATATGAGGAGAGGGCCTGGAAAAGAAGAGAAATTCATTAGAGGCTTTTCTGTTGACTAGACTCAGGATTTCTTCTCCCCTCCCACAGACAGGAGGACTGGCCCCTGCCCTGTGCATCTAGTGGCTAAGTGCCCGAGGTCTGATCTGAAAAATCTCTGTCCTTTTCAGATGACCCAGCAGATGGCTGGGATGAACTTCTACGGAGCCAATGGCATGATGAACTATGGACAGTCAATGGGCGGTGGAAATGGCCAGGCAGCCAATCAGACTCTCAGTCCTCAGATGTGGAAATAAAAGCAAAGCGCCTGTATGGCTGCCACTCTCTTCAGCCCTCGCTTTCCCCCTTCCTCTTCTCTCCCCAGCCTTCCCCTTCCCTTTTTCCTACATCTCTCTGTTTGGTTTAGAAATCGCTCATTAGTCTTACGGGGTTTGGCATCCTGCCCAACCCAGTCCCTTACCAAACTCACAGACCTCTCTGTTGCTTTATGTCGGTCACGTCCCTGACTGTCCTGATTTCCTCCCCCAACCCCCATCCTCTCCCAGCACCAGCACCTTAGAGATTATTGGCAGAAGAGGGTACGTAAACTGCAGGAGAGTGTGCACACTGCTCGGCCCCTTCCCTTGAGGATGATTCTCCTCTCAGACCCTCAGAAAGGTCTGTAAAGGATGAGTGCTTGGCAGAGGGGAAAGTACAGGGTCCTCTATTTGTCTGAAGCTGTTTCTGTGTGTTGAGTTTTGCCTGAAGAGGGAGGCATAGTGTTCCCAGCTTTGTGGGAATGAAGGAAGTTCTGCAATCAGATAATCCTTGGGTCTTGGGTCAGGTTGGCCCTGGCCCTCGAGTGAGGCAAGCCCCTTCCTATGAGGATGAGCAAAAATATTACTCCACTCTGAGTGCTTTCAGGATCTGGAGCTCCAGGACTGGCTGCTTCAGTCAGCCTTTATTAGCACCAAAGATTCCATGAAGGTCCCCCACACACACACGTCCCTTGCCCACCTTCTGCCCATCTTGAACAGGATCTGGCCCTGTGGCTGGAAGACCAGCCCCCACAAGGAAACGCAGAGCTTACCGTGTGCACTGCTTGTGTGTGTGTGGATGTGTGGATCCCACTTGCCACCTCCCACCTGCTGTGGGTGTGGTTTTGGTTTTTATAGTTCTGGATTTATAACAGAGAGGAGTTAATTTATCAACAGCCTGAAACTGTTGCCAGGTTATCTTAGAGTTTAAAACTCGCCATCTCATCGATAGCGCCCTTCTCCTTTCCCTTCTCCCATCTGCCAGTCACTCTTTGATGCCCTCATGTCTGAGTGCTGTTTGCCCACCTTTTCCAGGTGTAAGAGGCAGAGAGCCTGGACAGCTTTCTCTCGGCCATTGTTCACCCCACTTGAAAACTCAAACAAGAAAACTTTGCTTCAAAGATCTCATATGTGGGAACCACAGCTCCTGGTTGCCTTTCTCCTGTGTATGTGTAAATTCCTTAATAAATCTTGCAGGGAAGGACCTTTTCTCTCGGCTGTCACTGTGTCACTCTTGGAAGACACGCACGGTATTTCTGCTTGCCAAGAGCAGATGCTGCCTTCACTTTTGCATTTTAAAAAACTCTGTTCTTGGTATACCAAGGGCAGGATCTGCCCAGAGGATAGAAAGGAGACCTTTGTCCAGTGGTATCCAGAGCAGTGACAGAGGGGCCTGGGGCTCTGTACCATAGGGGTCATGGAACATTAGACTCTGGAGGGTTTTCCTGTAGATGGAGACTCAGAGAAGGAACACAATTCACAGGCACACACCCTTCCTAGGCCGAGTCAGTAGCAGACTCCAAGACTCTGCCCTGTGAGCAGTTTCTTCTTTCCCTGGCCCCAGACAAGCAAATAGCCTAACTCCTCCCTAGCAAGGCAGCAGTAGCTCCCTTTGGTTGCCTGGTTAAAGGTGACCCAGCCGTTTCTAAGCAGTGGAACCTCGGAGGCAGTGGATTCCCACCTTGAAATAGGGATGCTGCTCTGCCTGGCTGGGCTGCGGAAGGTAGATACAAAGGACAAAGGTCTGCAGTGCGTTCCTGGATCTGACCCCCTCTCTGCTCTCACAGAGAATACTGTGCTCCCTTCCCTCCCCACCACCCTTTCATTAGAGCTTGGTTGAGTGTTACAGGTGTAGGAGGGAGGACAGCGTGGTAGCCACTCACCGTGAGGCCACTGGTTCCCGTATCCTAAAAAAACGGAGCTAATGGTAGTCTTGAGACAAAGTAATTCCTGTGGTTCATTTAACATAATATAGGGCAGTTAGCAAGCATTCAAATGTCAGTAAGAATTATGTGCCAGGCTTGTGTTAGACATGATTTCATCCAACACATATTTATTGTGTAGACATTATGCCAGAAACTGTCTGAGGCAATAGAAACAGCACAGGAAGTAGCTACTCTAGCTGTATGGGGTAGTTTGGTCGGAAAGGTGGACAATTAACAAATTAACTTCTGAGAGTCTTAAGGTAAGAAGACAGTGGGCATGGGGATCTGGCTGGAGTGTATCGGAGGAGGTATATTCTAGCCGACCTAAATAAGCCCCCAGTGTGATGGAGATCCGGAAAAAGCAAAGCAACTGTAATTGTGTATTGGAAATGAGCTGGCTGGAGACATGAGTTTGGGAGGTGTTAGTGTGGATGGGTTCATCTTGGAGGTGGCATCAAGGGAAGGGGGCTGAGTCTTAGGACCCACTAGATTTTAGGGCTGAAGGGTGGGGGAACATTGTCCCTGCTCTTAAGTTTTGGACAACATATTTATAATTGCTGATACAATGGATTATGAGCCAGCATCCAGGTACAGTCAGGAATTCTTCCTAGGACTCAGCATCCGAGCTGAGTCTTAAGAGGTAGCAGCTAGCCTGTAGATACAGGAAAGGGGAGAAATATTCTAAATAGCACCATGTAAACAAAGATCATGGGCTAGAGAGCACTGGCTACTCTTCCAGAGGTCCTGAGTTCAATTCCCAGCAGCTACATGGTAGCTCACAACCATGTATGAGATCTGGTGCCCTCTTCTGGTGTGCAGGTGTACATGTAGGCAGAATACTGTCTACATAATAAATAAATCTTTTTAAAAGTTAAAAAAAAAAGTTAAAAATAAAGGTCTTTGGAGAGGTGAGGGCAGGTGGAGAGTCCTAAGGTGTAAGTGGGTCTGCCATGTGAGAGGAGACAGTTGGAGCTGGCCACGGGAGTACTTTCCAGCGCCCCAGAAGGGAGTTTAACCTAAAATATGAACAATATCATGCTCCCGTTTGAGTTCTAGAGACTTGCACTTGTGCCACTGTGAATGACGTGTAAGGAAGCAAGATGAGAGCCATGGAGCCAGAAAGAGGGCAAAACTGAACGAGGCCCAGGAATGGGACCAGGGGAGAATGGAGTGGTTCCAGGCAGCAGTTTTACGCCTGATGAGGCACCTGAGATGCTACTCAGTGTTCCTCAGAAATCGGAAACAAGCTTAGGAAAGATTGTGTGTTACATCACCTCATGTGTATCTAGACTCTAATAGCCACAGAGTGGCTCCATAAAGTCCTGTAGAAAGAACTTTTTCAGCCAGGCGTGGTGGCACACACCTTCGATCCCAGCACTCAGGGAGGCAGATGTCTGTGAGTCTGAACCCAGCCTGTTCTACAAAACAAGTCCAAGACAGCCAAGGTTACCCAGAGAAACCCTGTCTCAAAAAATAAAATAAAAACAAGAAAAACAAAACAAAAAAGAAGCTTTTCATAGCTGTCTAGCACTTAGCACCCTAACTTTACGGTAGAATCTTATTTTTTTTAAAAAAAATATATCCATGGACTACCACTTGGGAAAAGCAAACGGAAAAATACACCAGGAGATAGAACTGAAAGGTCAGAGCAGTGTCTAAGAAGTGGGATGAAAGGAGCGAAAGAAATCTGAGTTTCTAGGTCATGCATGCCAAAGAATTGATAGAAAAAGCAGATAATTCGTCTGATTATAGGCATGTTGTATTTGGGCTGCCTGCCATGTCTCCAGGTTTGGCTAGACAGCTGGAAATGGGGTTTGAGTCTGAGATTCAAAGAAGTTTGACTGAAGATAGTAGTTTGAGATCAAAAACCGTGCGTCAGTAAACAAGAAATGTGCGCTAGGAAGAAAACATTGGGGGAAATAATTCATTCTAAGTAGAGGTTAAAGAAGAGCTACCCCAGAAGGAGAGCAGATTGAGTGGAGGTGAAGATGTGTAATCAGAGCATCCCTAGGGACAAGCATGTCGAGGTGGAGGGGTCACAAATGTCAGCTCAGCAGGGAAGCTCCGTGGAAATAAGGATGAGAAGGGAACGCTGGGTTCAGCATTTGGCAGCCTGCGCCAGCATTTTCCATAGGGGCGGTGGGGCTGAAGACTTACCAGTGTAGGCTGAAAGCTAAACTGAAATAAATTTGAAAGCAGAGAAACAGGCTGTGTTAAGTTAAATGTGCATAGTGAATCTCAAGTGTTGCTTGTAAGAAATAGAGTATGAGTTTCAAATCAATGAAGGAAAAAGCGAATAACAGCTGTCTGCCTTACTCAGGAACAAACGAGGTAAGGATAGTTTTTGGTCTGCTTCTGTAGTTATGACTTTAGCATTTCACGAAGAAGCAGAAGGATCTGCATGTTTTTGACATGAAGAAGCTGGACCCCAACAGTGGTAGGCCACTAGGTTTTTTAGTTTCTCAGCCTTGCTGGTGGCTTAGCTAGAGCATGTCACGCTCCTTTCCTGCAGGCTTCAAAGGAGTAGCTTCTCTCAATACATAAGCAACGAGGAACTATACGTATGTATGTATTCTATAATAAACATAATCTATAAATAGATGACTGTGTTCATATACACATGGATGTGTGTGTGCATGGCTTGCCACAACATAGGAGAAGATGCCCCAAGCATGTGATAAGGGAACTGTGTGTGTGAAGAAAGCATTTCAAATAAGAATAAGACAAACAAGTTGGTGGCACAGGCCTGTACTATTGTAGCTACTCCAGAAGCTGAGGCAGGAGGATTTCATGAGTTCATTGCCAGATGGATGGGGATATAGCTTAGTAAGAGAGTGCTTACTTAGCATGCATGAGCCCCTGGGCTCTATCCCAGTACCAGAAAGGGAGGAAGAGAAAGGTAGACACACACACACACACACACACACACACACACACACACACACCTACCTGCATAGGTACTTTAAGAGATAACCACATTGACTAAATGCCCAGTGTAGGTGGACATTTTTAACTCTTTTATTGGGTTCTTATATCTACCACCCTTCTCCACCCCAATCCCTTCCAACCTCCCAACTCTAGGTAGGCTAGAAAGAAGACAGATCACTGAGAGTTCCGGGCCAGCCTGGTCTACAAAAACAAGTCCAGGACAGCCAGGGCTACACAGAGAAGCCCTGTCTCAAAAAAACAAAAAACAAAAAAAAAAACAAAAACCAACAAACAAAAAAAAAAAACCACAAACCAGCAACAAAAATACCACAGTCCAGTCCTACTAGAAGCTAGAAGTTGGGGAAGTAGAAAGGAAAGCCGCAGCAAGGTATCTCTAAGTAGGACACAAGCCTTAATCCCTGGAGAAAGGCAGGAAAATATCTGTGATTTCAAGGCCAGTCCTGTCTACATAGTTCTGTCTAGGTAGATAGAACCATCTATGTAGTCCTGTTTGCAAGCCAGGACTGCATAGTAAGACCCTGCTTCAAGTGAATATGTGGGTGTGTGTGTTCCAGAATGACTAAAGGGAAAATATAGTTTGAAATGTTAGGAAGAACGTGCAGCAACTCAAATGGGTGGGGATATAAACTGACCCAAGTTCTGGGGAGAATTCTTTAGCATTAGCTATGAAGACTACTAATAGGCAACAGTTCTGCCTCTAGATGTATACCAAACAGAAATGCCTGTGCTTGAACACTAGAAGTATAAAAGTGGCTGGGTCCCATGGCAAATGCTTGTAATCCCAGCACTCGATGAGGCAGTGGCAGGTGGATCTTTGTGAGTTTGAGGCCAGCCTGGTCTACAAAGTGAATCCAGGATAACCAAGGCTACACAGAGAAACCTTGTCTCTAGGAAAAAAAAGCATAGGAGTGTTTAGGAGAGCATTATTCATAATCTCTCCAATCCAATAACAGTCTAACAGTCTGTCCGTTAGCAGAAAAATGGGTAACTAAATCATGCTTATTCATGTAACAGATTACTGGAGAGTATGGAAATTGTTTCATTAGAACATGATTACATGCACTTCTATGCAGAGAGCTCACAAAATGCTGAACACCTTTTCGCTGTCATCAGAGTGTTGGAATCCTAGATATGTGAGCATATGCCTCCTAAGAGTGATGTCCTGTGCAAACTAACAGTAAGTTCATGCCACCTAAGCTCAGCTGCTGCTAGTTATTCCCAGAAGGCCTCATGTTCTTTAGGGATCTATTTGTTCTGCGAATGGGTCTTGCTATGAAGCTCAGGCTGGCCTTGAACTTGAAATCCTCCTGCTTCAGACTCCTGGGTGCACAGGACACAGTTGGCTTTCCTTTTAAGCCAAGACCCAACCCGAAGTTTATGAACTGCATTTTGTTATCATACCTGTTTGGTATCTTTTCGTTTGGAATAATGTCTCCTAACTTTTCCCTCCAGTACTTTGACTATTTGAAGGGCTCAGCCAATTTTTGGTAGGAATTTCATTTTTTTTTTAACCATTCAAGAAACTAGAGGTTGGACTAATGAGACAGTTCAGTGAGTGAAGCCAACCCTGCCAACCCTGCCAACCCTGCCAACCCGGATGACCCGAGTTCAATCCATAGGACCCACGTGGTGGAAGGAGAAAATCTACTGAAAGTTCCCCTCTGATCTGCATATTCAAGCCCCTGGCCTCCATGTTCCAACACAGAAACACATGCACACACACACATAAAACAAACCAACGAATAAGATGTTTTTAAAAAGAAAAACTGGAAGTTAAATCTTGAGATTTGAAGGAGGCGTGTTCTGCCATTGGGGGAAAATGGTGAGGAGTTTGTATAAAATACTGAAGCTCATTTAGTAGCCATCCTCTGTAGACCAAGAGTGCTGATGAAGTGGGGAGAGGTGGCTCAGTGGTTAAAAGCACTTGCTGCTCTTGGAGGAGGCCCAGGTTCAGTTCCAGGCACCCACATGTGACTTACAACCATCTCTACCCCTGGTTCCAGAAGATTCACACCCCCCGACCTCCGCATGTGTGTGGTACACGGGCATATGTGCATGCACATTAAATTAAAATAATGCTGATGAAATGTATTTCCTATTTTCAGTGAAGTTGTGAAATTCCCAATAATTGCCATTAAAAATGATCCATCTGCCTAAAACCCGCAGTAATCAGAGTGGATACCACGATCTTTGGAGATGGATAATTGAGAATAGGGTCCCAAATAAATGGCAGGTTACTAAAGTCTTCATCCATGGAGCCAAAATTTCCCTAGCTTTAGAGACAGGTGTTACTGAGATAGAAATGAAGCCTTGAGTTCTGTTGCTGGGCCTGAGCTAGAGGACAGATTCGGAGCCTGCTCAGCAAGGAGAGACTACCACCCCGAGGAGGGAACAGAAAGTCCTACTAGTGCACAGGTGCATCTCACTCCTGGCCCTCTCCAAAGGGGTCCCATTGCCATTTCACCCAGTAACCGGACTGTTGCCAATTCCTGGGTGTCTGTAATGCCCATGTCTAATTATCAGAGGAGACAGTATGGAGCCCAGGTAATGAAAGAAATTTGCTAAGAAAGCCTGACCCGAAAGAACCTTCAGCCTCTCTGATGGTGGATCCTCAAGTTCCTGAGTGGCGTCTAGTTGGTATCCTTAGATCTTTTCCCTCAGGAAGACTGGATTCATAGGAGATGATTTTTCAGATACACATGGTTGAGCAGATGGAACATTCTGGAAAGAAATCTGGGAGTTCTTGGTGTATGTTTTCATTTATCCTTACCCCATCTCCTCTGCCATACTCAGCACAGAACTGGTCCTCGTCTGTGCCTCTAAGCCCCTCTGAGATGACTTCTCCAGTCTCCTGGAGAGATACAGAGAGGGCTGCTGTCTGTCTACAGAGCACAGGGATGCCGGGAATCAGCACGGCTTCAATTGATTCAGCACTATCTCCCAGAATTCCGTTCCTAGCATCACTTTCACTCCCATCTTCAGTACACCCCAGGTAGACAGGTTCCTGCTGGCTCTTCCTGAGGCTTTCTTAGGGTTTCAGCCTCTTAGAACTCAAGTCTATTTTGTACCCATATCCCAGTTTTCCAGTTTCTAAGCTGTTACTTCTCTCCTTTCCCATTCAGCATGTCCTGTGGAGTTATGTCTGTGATTAAAGACCCTGTCCAGAGAGCGTGTGGAGAGATGATCCTCTGTTTGTCTTCATGTGCTAGAACATTGTTCTTTGGAAGAGAAAAACACTTCCATATAAACTGTGGGTTTTTTAAGTGGGGTGGGAAGAAAACCTGAATGGAAAAAAAGATGAATGGAAACTAAGCATGAAATCCAGTACTTTCGAGTCTGAGGCAGGAGGTTGCTGTGAGTTTGAGGTCAGTGTAGGGTCAATGACAAGATCTTGTCTCAAAAATAAGTAAAAAAAAAAAAAAAAAGGGCTGGGCACACCTGTAATCCCAGCACTCAGGGAGACAGAGGCAGGTAGATCTCTGTAAGTTTGAAGCCAGTCTGGTCTACAAAGTGAGTCCAGGACAGTCAAGGCTACACAGAGAAACCCTGTCTCAAACAACAACAACAACAAAAGTAAAAACCAATCAAATTCACTGGAAGCAGAAGCACATAGTAGGGTAACTGTGATTCTGAAGGATGATTTTAACCATAATGAACCTATCATTTTAGTGTGTAAGAAAATCCAGATGTTACATGAGCAGCTTGGTGAATTGCCTTTCCGGGGTGCACTGCATAAACTCTTAACAGGTATATTAAACGTGAGATCTCAAGGACACTAGTGTTTGGGAGGGTAGTGAGTGCAAGCTGATTAGGCACGATAGCTCTCAGGAGATGTGACGTCCAGGCTCATTGTTCACACATTCAGGGACTGATCTGGGTTATCTCAGAAGCAGACCCCGAGACAAAGACGGGCATACAAGTAGCTTATTTGTGAAACTCAGGAAACACCCGTGGGAAGTGGAGGAAACGAGACAAGGGAAGGAAGACAGTGGGTAAAGTGTTTTTATTCTTAGGTAGCCTTTTGAGTGTGTGTAACATCAAGCCAGATGCTCTCATCCCTCTTCCCTCCCTTTCTTCTTTCTGTCTTTGAACCCATCTTACAGCCCGGGCGGTCCTGAAACTCCCAGTCTTCCTGCTGAGATTATAGGCCTTTGCTGCCATGCCTGGCGGGAAGATAAACTTTTGATCACATCATTCTTTGTAGCAGGATGGCTAGACCATCCCAGGGGCGAGGCCCTGCTAGAAAGCGCTTCTTCATCCACAACCACACCTTAAGGCTTCCTTCACTCTCTTTCTTTTCTTTCCAACAACCATAAAATCTTAGTGAAGGCCCTGTGAGTTTGAGGCCAGCCTGGTTTACAAAGCAAGTCCAGGACAGCCAAGGCTACACAAAGAAACCCTGTCTCAAAAAGCCAAAATAAATAAATAATAAATAAATAAACTCCTGATAAATTACAAATTTTATTCTTTATTTAAAAAATCTTTTTCTGTGCATGGGGATTTTCCCTGCATGTTTATCTGTTTAAACACAGCTCTTTAGCCCTCGAATCACAAATTTTTAAATGGATCACTTAACTTGAAAATGGGACTATTTTAACTTTATTATTTTTACATTAAATTTTAAATGTACTTTTTAGCATTAAAAATTTTTAGTCATTTTTAACATGATAGAAATCCTTAATATAGGTATTTAACCCTTCTTTTCTATTTTCTAGCAAAACAGCATGCAGTTAAGATATAGGGAGAGGCTATCAGTGGACTTGGGGAGGGGCATGCATGAGGAAGGGGGAGGGAGGGTGGGATCAGGAGGGGAGGGGGAGGGGCTTATGGGGGAATACAAAATGAATAAAGTGTAATTAATAGTAAAAAAGTAAATAAAAAATTAAAAAAAAAAGAAATAGGGAGAGGAGTTGAAGGGTTGCACACCTTTAATCCCAGCACTAGGGAGGCAGAGGCAGGTGGATCTCTGAGTTTGAGGCCAGCCTAGTCTACAGAGTCACTTCCAAGACAGCCAGGGCTACACTGAGAAACACCTTGTCTCAAAACAAAACCAGACTGACTGACTAGATGAATGAATGAATGAACGAATGAACAAACAAAGGAACAAATGAATAAATGAAGGAAGGAAGGAGGGAGAGGATCCAGAGCAAGTGTGATGCCTGTACAGAGGCCATTCTACAGGATGAAGTCAGCATAACTCGTACCTCAAAGTGGGGACCTTTAAAACAGAGCATCTGTAAAGACCAGTTTCTTCCACTAGCAGAAACTCCCTTCCAAACTGAGACGCAATTCCAGTCTCCTCACTAAGAAAAGTTTCTGGTAGGTGTGTCAACTGATTAGGTTTACTATCGATTTTTTTATTAAAAGGCTGGACTTTCTTGCCTACAGTGCTTTTATTGTGTTATGGTATATAATATTTTTCTACTTATAGGAGATAAATTGTTCTCCTTTGAATACATTTATTAAAATGAAAAAGGGAGCGGAAACATCATTCAGTTTTGGTCCCAAATTCAGCAAGGTAATAGCTTGTTTTCAGAGAATGTTATAGTTTTAAATTGTACCTGTTAGCAACCTAGTATGTATTTTTCTTAATATGTATGTTTTATGTAAATATGAGTATGTGCTCATATGTCTATATTCCTGTGTGTATGTGTATCCACATGAATTGTCTGTGACTTGTATATTTGTGTGTACATATGGACAGTGAAGTAACTTTAGGCTGAATCATATAAAATTGCCCTTTTGTATGTCAAAACTGTTAAATATCAGGAACTTCATATGGTTTAATTTCATTTTTCCCCCCAAAATGGTGCTGAACCTGCAGTCCCCCTGCATTAGCATCTTGAATGCTGAGATTACAGATATGTACCACTACACGCGATTCAAATGACTATATTTTTCTTTTTCTTTTGTTTTTGTTTTTTGAGACAGGGTTTCTCTGTGTATCCTTGGCTGTCCTAGACTCAGTTTGTAAACCAGGCTGGCCTCAAACTCACAAAGACCTGCCTGCCTCTGCCTTCCCAGCCTATCATATGGATCTTAACACACACACACACACACACACACACACAAGTAAATGAAAACAAAATTATTTTAAACCCACCAGGGCCTCCAAGATGACTCAGCAGGTAAAGCCCCGCCACTCAAGTTGGACAACCTGAGCTCAATCCAAGAACTCATGTAAATGTAGAAGAAAACTAATTCCATAAAATAATCCTGTGACCTCCACACATGTGCCATGATTCATGTGCCACCCACCCCCCCAAAACCACGAAATAAAAACATCTGCCACTAATTACATTGTTTCTGAAAGGCCATTTGAATATTAAAAAAAAATGTAGTACAAGCATAGGAATTCAGATCCTGAAAATCCAAGTAAAAATCTGATGCAGTGATATATCTATAACCCTGGCGTAGGAGGTGAACATGGATGGAGTTCAAGGTCTCACTGTTCAACCAAAAAGCTCTGTTCAGGGGGTGGTGTTTCAATAGGTGGGGAGCAACAGGAGAAGGCACCTTGCATTGACTTCTACCCTCCACAAATGCATGCATGGGCAAGTACACACGTACACACACACACACACACACACACACACACACACACTGATGTGTGTACATCAGTGCATCATGGATACAAAATGTACAGCTGGGTGTGGTGGCAAGTGCTTGCAACCCCAGCACTGGGACACAGAGGCATGAGGGCTATACAAGCTCAAGTCTTGCTCAGGCTACATAGTGCGTTTGAGGCCAGCCTAGGTTAAGTAACAAGATTACAATTTAAGAAAACAGTACTAAGGACCAGTGTGATGCTTCAGTGCAAGGTGCCTGCTGCCAAGCCGGATGACCTGAGCTTGATCCCAGGACCTAAATGCAGGAAGGAGAGACCCAACTTTCAGAAGCCATCATCTTACTCCCACACACGCACCGTTTGCACCATTGTGTACATACCCCTTAAATAAATTTCTAAAAATGTATACACACCCCTTAAATAAATTTCTAAAAATGTATACATACCTCTTAAATAAATTTCTAAAATGTAATTAAAAATTTTTAAAACTGAAATATAAAAAACAGCTTATAATCTTCATAAAGATTATAAACTTTTATATTGTCCTAAATCAATTTTATAAAAATCTCCCAAATTTGTCTTCATATTTCATTTTTTTAGACCAGTGGAAATTTCTGGCAGGTCAGGGATCTCTCAGATCCACTGTGATTCTCAGAAACACAGTTTTAAGTATGTCTTTAATGAATCAAAAGGGAATGCCATGCAAGCTTTCACGTTAGCCCTTTATTTGCATAGAAGAGGCTAGTTGGCTCATTCTAGAAATGTTTGCATTATTATGGTAGAATAAACTAGTACTAACAGATATCAAAATTTCACAATATGATCTGCTTCACAACAGTGTGAATATAATTAATTACACCCACAGCTTGGTTATCTGTAAATCTGCACTTGACATTGTAAACTGAAAACTTTTGTGTGTAGAAAGCCAAGCACTTATATGCCTAAGAAGATACATTTTATTTCTTCTTGTAACACGATTGTAGAGACAGGGAAGGGGGTAAAAAAAAAAAAAGCCCATAATAGAATAAAAAGTGCCCAAACATTAACAGACTCTGACTGGCCTCAGACCAATCACTTGGGATGTCTTATACAAGCATTTGGAGACCACCTCTGAATGGCACATGGTGCCTGATCCAAAATGGCCAATTAGGAGGTGTCTAAGCAGTGCTGTGAAACTTACTATTTAGCAAGCCCTTAGATACGGACAACGCCACACACAAAAGGCCCAAGAGATAAAACTAGCACTTCAGTTTCTCCGGCTCCAAAGGCCTTCCACCCCCTCTCAGCCGTGCGATCCTTCTCTCAGAGGATCGGATGCAACGGTACAGCAGCAGCGTTGAACAAAACTCTCTACTGCCCATTTCTGTCTTTTTTTTTTTTCTTTTCTTTTTTTTCTGCAAATTCCTTTACAGGCCCAGTGTCACTGTTTTCAATTCAGTCAGAGATGACCTTGAGCCAAGATCACAGTCCAAGACAGAATTTTTTTTTTTGCAGGCTCAGAAATGTCTCCTGCATTGTCCCATTTCAATCCGACCCACTACCATACCCACCACACACACAATTTAAGAGAACACCCAGCCCTTTGAGGCCCTAATCACTTGAAGAGGGTGTCCTATATTCATCCCAAAGCGTCATCCTTCACTGAGTACAATACGAAAGTTCTATTTTCCAGCAGCTGGGCAAAAAGCCGCTTCCAACTTGGATTAACTTTCTAGAGGATAGCTTTCCAGATTTTGCTCTGGTAAGTCCCTCCTCTCTCACCATCCTTTAGACCTCTTCCAATGGGTTCAGTTTTGTTTTGTTTTGTTTTGTTTTTTTTCTCGACGTCGTAAGTCGAGACTGAACCTTTAAAGAAGTAAGTTAAAACGAGGCACTGAGCAATGCTAACGCAGTTGGACTGGTGACTTTTAAGAGGAAAATTGGTCTTAGAGACACCCAGCGAGACTATGGGAAGAAAGGGGCCCTAGCTTGCAAGACCGTGAGAAAATAAACTTCCATTGTTTAACACCCGGTGTGCGGTGTTTTTTTTAGAGCAGCCTTAGCAAACTGATACATGCCTTTGGGGACATTAAAAACACATATCCCGGATTTTTTTTTTTTTTAAGTTTATTGTTTTCTAGGCCCCTGCTGCCTTTTGGGTTGTCGTCTATTTATTTTTCTACTTATCGATTTCACCAGGATGCGGTTAGGGGAGAGCAGGAACTGCGTGCTATTTAAGGCTGCATCCTGACGCCGCGAGAAGAATGAAGGAGTGACGGAGAAGCGGCTTCCCCAGGAAGACCCGCAGGCCCGCGGGGTCCCCGGGAGCCTGGGCAGGCGCCGGCGGCCGCGCCGGGCAGCGCCCCTGGGTCTGGCAGCCCCGGCCGGCTTCCGGCTTCCGGGAGGGCGGAGCCACGGGCAGGGCGCCGGCGCGGGCGGCGTGGGGTGGGCGTGGCCCGGGTGGAGGCGCCCGGACTGGGACGGCCGCGAGACGGCCGCGCTCCGGCGTCTGGGCTCGGAGGAGCCCGGGCGGGACGCACGTGCGCGCCGAGCTCCGCTCTCGGGTTGCGGCGGGGGAGAAGCCGGGGTCCAGCCCGGAGGTTGACGGTGCCGTGCATCCCCGCGGAAGCCGCGGGGCGCGCTGGGCGCTGCGGTGTGAGCGTGGAAGGCTGGCGGGAACGGATCCGGAGATCCTTCGGTGAGTAGGCGGCTCCGCTGCGGGGCGGCGGGCTGCTCCGGGTGGATGGCTGCGAGGCTCCGAGGACCGGTCTTCCAGCCAGCTTCTGTGATTGACAGCTGCTTCGGGAGGAACAGCGCAAAGTTTCTGCACTTAGTAAGGAGGCTCCCCCCCCCCCCCATATTCGGGGTTATTTCCACCATCTCCGGTCTCTTTGGACACACGGTCTTTCACCTTTCCTTCTCCCCCAGACTCCAAAGAGCTGCTCCCGCTGCTTTGGGGGTATCAGGTCCACTGGACCTGCTCCCGGTATCAACAGCTATTCATAATGATGAATGGACGATGCGGATGATGGATTTGGGTTGTTTCCAAAGTTGCTGCTACCGGCAGTTCTGCAGTGCCTCTAGTTGCACTTTGACACACCCTATTTCCCACTCGCTGGGAGCACGCACCCCTCTCTGTTTTAATTGCTTCTGAACCGAGGGTTCATTTCATCAGCTCTTGGGGCATCTTGGTTGCTGCTTGCTCATACCAAAATGCAGGCGGCTATGTGGATTGTTTTATCATCTGAGATACTCCAGCTGAACTTTAAGTTCAGATTTCTAGTTGTTGTTTGTTTGTTTTTAATGACTTTAAAAGATGATGCCTCGGGGCTGGTGACATGGCTCAGCCGGTCTTGCAGCCAAATCTGATGTCTTGGGTTCGACCCCCCCCCCCCATAAATAAATACATATAAGTTAATTTTTTTAAGATAGTTCTGTAGTGCAGCTTTAATTGTTAGGGTTTCCTGTAGACCTAACATTGTCTCGACACCGCATCCCGGTGCAGGGTGCTTACCATCCACCACGCTTTTTTTGTTTTGTTTTGTTTTTATACACAGGGAGACTGAAGCTCAGACATAAATGCCCCAGAGCTCTGTACAGGTCTTGGGGTTCTGACGTCAAAGATTCTTTCTTGACTCCAAATGTGTAAGCAGGCAGAAGGAGCATGCAGCATACAGGTGGGAAGTCAGGTCAGGGCTTGTGGGCATTTGTACATTTTGGGTGCTTGTGTCTTTGTATCTGTGGAGTTGAGAGTTCCTTCCGTATCCAAAACATTATTATTTCGGTATTTATGCCAAGTCCTTTAGGCCTTTTTTGCAGTTACAAATACATTTCTGCACTTCCAGCTGATTGATGGATGCTCTGGATCTCTCTTGCCTTTTGCTCTTCAAGCAGACAAAGCAGATTAGTGGGATGGCTCAGTAGGGAAAGGCTCCTGCTGCCAAGCCTCGAAACCTGAGTTCAATCCCTGGTCACCTCCCCACCCCCCCCATAAGTTGTCTTGTGACCTCCACCTAGGCCCCATGGCACAAGCACACACAGACAAACAAACAAATGAATAAAGTTTTAAAAGAAAGCACAGCCAGGCGTGGTGGTGTATGCTTTTAGTGGAAGCACTCAGGAGGCAGAGGCAGACGGATCTCTCTGAGTTTGAGTCCAGCCTCGTCTACAGAGTGAGTTCCAGGTCAGTTAGATCTACACAGAGAAACCTTGTCTCAAACCAAAAGGAAGGAAGGAAGGAGGGAGGGAGGGAGGGAGGGAGGGAAGGAAGGAAGGAAGGAAGGAAGGAAGGAAGGAAGGAAGGAAGGAAGGAAGGAAGGAAGGAAAAGACAAAGCAAGAGCACAAAGGCCTCAAGCCAGCTCGCAGGGCTACCTCCCAAAGAAACCAGCGACTGTTTCCAGAGTTCTTCAGGTCACACTGGTCTCTGATGTTGCAGGGTCTCCACAACTTTGGAGGGTAGAAAATGATGGTCTGAGGAGGAGCACAGAACCGGGAAGGGTGTCATCAAAAGTTGTAGTACTTTTTCCACCAGAAGCTGCACCCCAAGTCAGGCGGGCGCCATCATGCCTCAGCAGCTCCTGATCACCGTGTCCCCCGAGGCGAAGTTGAGGCAACCCAGGAAGACCAAGGAGGGGGCGTCCCTGTGGGACGATGTGACGAAAACGTTTGAAGGAGGAGGTGAGAACAGACTGACGAGGTTGGGCAAAGGGATGGTCCCTTAGGAATAACAAGGTCTATGTGGGGCTCATACTTGTGGTTTTGGGATCCGGGAGATATTTATGAAGGGGACGCTGGGCTCCTGCCTCTGGTTCCTTGTGACTTTTGCTGTGCACCACTTACATTTCCCATCTCCCATTTTCTGTTGTACAGTGTACAATAGGAAGACAGGCCACATGATGCACACACACACACACACACACACACACACACACACACACACGGCCGGGTTCCTGAGTGTAAGGATCAAACGCAGAATCAGGGAATCAAAGGTCTCTGTCCCTCAGGTTTTCTGCAAAGCTCCTGGTCATCTTTGCCCTGGTCAATATTTTTGACAATTATTAATCTTCGTGTCATCGTCTTCTTCTGAGAGACAGGAACAAAATGCCTGACCGATCTCATTTTACCCAAATTGTGAATTCCCTTAAGACATGCCCAAGTCTTAGTCTGTTGTAAGGGGGGAAGGGAACTTAATCTTTCATGTGATCTCTTCATTCATATCCATAATGCATTGTATTTGGCCAAGTCTTTTTGTTTGTTTGTTTGTTTGTTTGTTTTTATGTCCTAACTGAGGGACTTTGGCTAAGCATCTTAACAGGTAAAAAGATGAGTGATTACCTCTCCTTGTTGGTGCTGGTGTTTGGTCAGTGTCTCAGCTGTAGCCCAGCCTGGCCTGTGACGTGCTGTGTAGCAGAGGCTGGTCTAACTCTTTATCCTCCTGCTTCCACCTCCTGAGTACAGGGATTGGAGGTGTGTGCCACCATGCCTGGCGAGTAATTTATCTTGAATGCTTATTATTAATTGCTGAGGGAGACACATAGAGATAAAAATAGCAGATAGCTTTTTTTAAAAAAAGTTCTTTGTCATACAACAGGAAGGATACTGTCCTCTGATTGCATGTTTTAAGGTTTTTCCCAAGGTCTAGAATAGTGTCTTAGTTTTTACTGGGGAAAGCGGGGAAAGTTTTGTTCGTTAAGGAGTGGGTTTCAGAGTGAACTATAGAGTGGGGAACGTTCAGCCTCATCAAAGGTTAAGAATGCGGTGCCAAGCTAGAGCGAGACCCTGTCTGCAGAGAGCAAGCTGAGTGTGGTATGGTGATGTGGAGAAATGGCTATCAGGTTCACCGTTGATCCATAGAATTAATTCCCAGCGCCCTGGAGACAGAGGCAGGCAGGTCTCTGTGAGTTCCAGGCCAGCCACGGCTGCATGCTCTAGCTTGTGGGGTGGCTCCTCTATTTGGTGATCTGGGGAAGACACACGCCTCACGGTTCTTCTCCTTCTACAGCTCTGCTACCCCGTGATGCGGACGGGACCCAACCAGAAAGTTTAACTGATGGAATGGTCCCCAGCGCCCTTGCGGCGGACTCCCAGGTGTGTTGGAGTTTCCTCCCATTTTCCTGACATTCCTTCTTTGTTTTTTTGTTAGTTCGTTTGTTTTTGGTTTTGTTCTTTCTTTATTTTTTTATTTCAAAAAAGTTTATTTACTTTACATCCCAAGGGTGCCCCCTCCCCCTCTCCATTTACCCCCAGAAAAGGAGAGATCCCCCATACCAGTCCTTTCCAGCACATCAAGTCACATCAGGACTGAGCATTTCCTCATCCCCTGAGGCCAGGTGAGGCAGCCCTGCCAGGGGGAAGCGATCCAAAAAACAGGCAATGGAGTCCATGTTGGAAACAGCCCTTCCTTTCCACTTGCCAGGTGACCACATGAAGACCAATCTACCCACCAGCCACATATGTGCAGGGGCCCTTCTTAGTTCTTAAGGATGTGAACTGCCTTTTTATTTACTTATTTATTTTTTGAGAAGCGGAAGTAGGTTGAGACCAATAATTCAATCTGGGGAGGTCCAGACAAGTTACTTACATATAAAAACCTAGGCTCCTGCGGTGGCAGTTTTCATTTTTTATAAAGTGGCTTCATCCGGAATGAACATTGTCCCGATTTGAGGGTAGAAAGCAAAGACGGTGGTTCTACCTGGCTCCAAAGCAACAGGTTCACTTGGCATCTAAGTTAGACGTGTGTAAAGTAAGGACTTGGGGAGGAGGCTCAACAGATAAGAGTGTTTGCCGCACAGTGGTGAAGACTAGAGTTCAGGCCCCAGCCTCAGCATAACAGACTGGATGTGCATGTAGCCCCAGTGCTGGGGGGGGAGTTGCTGGTTGCCGGCCTCGCTGAAGAAGCACGGGTTCAGAGAGAGACCCTGCCTCGACAGAACAAGGTGGACAGTGACACAGGAGCTCACCTAACGCCCTCCTTAGGGTCTGCACCTGTGTAATCACAGGCGTGTACGCCTGCACGCGTGTACATTTATTACACACACACACACACACACACACATTTCATATGTGACAGATTAGAAAAGCAGATTCTGCCAGGCATGGCAGCACATGCTTTTAATCCCAACGAGGCCAGCCTGATCTACACAGTGAGTTCCGGGTTAGCCAGGACTACACAGAGAAACCCTGTCATTCCCCCCCCCCAAAAAAAAAAAAGCCATTTCTAACAAAAATGACCATCAAAATGTGTAAGTGAGAATTAAATTCCAGGGATGCCAACATCCATGTTGGGCACCTCAAAATTGCCTGTAAGCTGGGCATGATTGTACACACTTTTAATCCCAGCAGGTAGGAGGTAGAGGCAGTCAGATTTCATGAGTTCAGAGCCAGCCTAGTCTACAGAGTGAGTTCTGGAACAGCCAGGAATACACAGAGAAACCTTGCCTTGAAAAACAAAAAGCTGTCTGCAGCTGTCTCCAGGAGATCCAACACTCCCTCCCGCCTCTGTGGTCGCCTGCGTGCGTGTGTACATTCCTCCCACCCCCACATGTCTGTACACACACAATTAAAATAAATATTTTTATTTAAGAAAGTTTGTTGAAAATGTGAGATGCAAAATCCAGTGTTTCGGGGCCTGTTTTGTCTTGTTTAGTAGTCCAGAGCAATTTTAAAAAGTGAGTTCTTTCTAACTTCAATCTCTTCGGCTAAGCAGCTTAACTGCTTGTTATCTTTGTTCTAGGATTGAAAGTCATGTGCGCTTAGTTATGGTACCACAAAAGGAGCAAAGCCAAGAGCAGTCCAGTTGCCTAGCTTGTTTTCATAATTCACATACTTGGAATCTCTTCTTTACGTTTATCAAAAATTGGATTCTTGGTGGGCCCACAAGATGGCTTATCAAGTAAAGGGGCTTGGCTCAACGCCTGATAATCTGAGTTCGGTTCCCCAGATCCTCAAGGTGGAAGGAGAGCACCGACTTCCGCAAGGCGTCTTCTGATCTCCAAGGCATTTTGTGGCCCTCCCCTAATGCATAAATAATAAGTGTAATGAAAAATTTAAAGCCCAGCTTCTCGGTACCAGGAAAGGATTGCATTTCTATTGAAGTATCTGAAGTACAGGTGACCGGTAAGGAAATACAGGCGTGTGATTCAGGTGGGTGCCCTGGCACACACCTATAACCTCAGTACTTCGGACTAGTCTCAGAGGCTGAGATCCACAGCGCCCTGGCCCAGGGTTAAATCAACAGTAACAGTTGCTGGAAAGAAGTGACGGACCAACCAAGTGATGTAGAGAAGGGCAGGCACGCAGCATTTGTGAGTTTCCGCTGAGGTTGTGAGGAGATCGCCGATTTTATGGCTGATCTTGAGTCACTCCTGTTATTGTAAGTGGCCTGGATAAATTCTCTGGTTTACTTGGTGTAGTTCATGCCCTATCTGGAGTCAGTAGATCCTGTTTCCAATCTCTGCCGGAAGTCACCCAACAGGGAGCGTCCTCGACAGATTTTGTTCCCCCCTTCACTCCATCTGTGCTTAAAGTCTAGCAATGTGGCCTTGCCTACAGTCTACTTTGATCTAACTTGGCTCTCTGGTTTTTCCATTACTGTTTTCACAGAGCCATTTTCCCATCTGTCTTTTTTTTTTTTTTTAAAGATTTATTTATTTTATGTATATGAGTATTTTATCTGCATTTACATCTGCCAGAAGAGGGAATCAGTTCACATTATAGATGGTTGTGAGCCACCATGCGGTTGCTGGGAATTGAACTCATGACCTTTGGAAGAGCAGACAGTGCTCTTAACCACTGAGACATCTCTCCCCCCCATCTGTCTATTTAAAGTCTCTGTCTATAGTGCGACTTACACAGCTGGCCTTGCTTACACAGGTGGTCATTGAATGGTTGCTTCTGTGTGTATTTTATTCTTTGTCCTATTTGTATTTGTTACTTTGTTCTTCTAGTAGCTTCTTTTGGATTGAATACTTTTTCAGTGTTCCATTTTTGTCTTCTGATGATTTCTGGCTACTATGTAAAAGTCCCATGTGATGAATTCTTGTCAACCCAGTTACCCTGACCTTGTCTGCATCAGCCCTGTTGACCTTTAGTGACATTTGCTGCTCTTGCAAAGACCTGGGTTGTGCCTAGCATCCACAAGGTTACTCATAATTGTCCATAACTCCAGTTCCCTAGGATCCATTGCCCTATTCTAACATGCGTGGTGCACACACATACATGTAGACAAAAGGCTCATACATGTAAATAAATCTTAAAACAAAAACAAACAACAGACAACAACAACAAAAACGAAGCGGGTGGTGGCAGCTCATGCCTTTAATTCCAGCACTTGGGAGGCAGGAAGACCTCTTCAGTTGGAGGCCAGCCTAATCTACAGAGTTCCAGGACAGCCAGGGCTACACAGAGAAACCCTGTCTTGAACTGCATCCCTCCCTCAAAAAGGAGTTCCATCTGAGCATAATCGGAAGGTCTATCATCAAGAAAAGACTCAACAAATGTTGGTGAGGATGTAGGAGAAAGGAATGACGTCCTCTGTGGGATTGTAAATGAATACAGCCATTATGGAAGTCAGCATGGAGGTTTCTCAAATAAGACTTCCATATGACTCCATTTTACCACGCCTGGCACATACCCAAAGGGTCTGTATCCTACCACAGAGACAGCTGCACATCCGTGTACATTGCTGTACTGTTCACATAGCAAGAAAAGGAAACCAGCCTAGATGCCCCATCAGCAGGTGAAGGGACAGTGCAGATGTGGTACACGCACGATGGAACTTCATTAAGCTGTAAAAAAAAAAAAAAAAAAAAAAAAGGCATGACAGGAAAATGGATGGATCTAGGAATTGCACCCAGACTCAGAAAGATAAATACTTGTATTGCTCTTACGATGTCTACACATCTGTGTATAGATGGGGTAAGTGTGGAAAGACAGACGGAAAGCATGAGAGGGAAGAAGACCCGTTCAAGTGGGAGAGACCAGTGAGAAAGGTGACATGAGAGTAGGAAGGAGGCTGTGGGTGAGCAGAAGGGACAGGTGGGCTTCAGGGGCCTGAGGGAGAAGAAGGTTGGAGAATCAGCAAAAACAAATATTGTTTTAAGGTGACACAGTGATGGGCTGGAGAGATGGCTCAGAGGTTAAGAGCACTGGCTGCTCTCCTGAAGGTCCTGAGTTCAATTCCCAGCAACCACATAGTGGCTCACAACCATCAAAGATGAGATCTGGTGCCCTCTTCTGGCCTGCACGTGTATATGCATGTAGAACACTGTATACATAATAAATAAATAAGCAAATAAATCTTTTAAAAAGATGCCACAGTGATACCTAATTCATGTATGCTAATTAAAACTTTTCTCTAGAAACGTAAAAGGATGCCTGGGTATTAGGGACAGTTATTGCGAATGCAGAAGCACCTCCTTCCACACCCCGCTCGACTCTGCTCCCATCTCTTCCCGTTTGCCCTTGCCCCAGAGCTGCTTCTATCCATGCTGCTCTTGCTCCTCAGACGGATGTCCACCCTGAGGCCTTTTGGGCCATTCTAGAATGCTCTCCCCTCAGACTTCCACACAGCTCTTCCCCACCGAATCAGTACCTCTAGCCAAACAGTGCCTTTCAGAGAACACTGCTTTCCACGGCACCTTAGAGACAAGCTCGCCTCGACTCTCCCTGGCTTTCTCACTTCTTCGTACCTTTTTTCCTGTCCTATGTATTTAATTATTTATAGCAGTCTCTAGACAACCAACAAAGACACCCAGGGGCTGCTTCTGGGAAAATTGGTGTGGAGTCTCTGAACTTGGAATGCTGCCCGAGCTCCTGAGTCTTTTCCTGGGGGGGGGGGGGGGGCTCTGACTCCTCTGGCTGTTTGATATTGTAGGAATCACTGACTTTCAAGGACATAGCTGTGGACTTATCCCAGGAGGAGTGGGGACAACTGGCTCCTGCCTACCGGGAGTTGTATCGGGAGGTGACGCTGGAGAACTACAGGAACCTGGTGTCAGTTGGTAAGGACCAGCCAGCCGTTCTCATGGCATTTGTGTTGCTGTGATAAAATTTTCCTACAAAAAAAGCAGCTTAAGGAGGAGAAGGCTTATTTGGCTCATAATTTTGGGGACGTTGAGGCTAGGACTTAAGCATCAGATCATCAGTAAAGAGCAAAGACTAGAATACATCCTTGTTTGCTTGCTTGCCCTCAGCTAGCTTTCTCTGCTCTAATGTAGTCCAAAGCCTCACACTAGGGAATGGTACCACCCACAATGCACTGGGATCTTTGCACTGGGATCTTTTCCCGTCAATTAAGACAGCCTCCCATACCAACTTGATCTAGACAGTTCTTCAATTTAGAATTGTCTCAGGTTATTCAAGGTCGTGTCGAGTTGACAATTAAAAATTAACCATCACACTGGCTGTCCCCTACAAACCTGCTTGCTGTAAGAGGGCCATAGTTGCTAAACTCTTTAAAAAAAAAATTTTTTTTTTTATTTATTTTATGTATATGAGTGATCTATCTGTATGCCAGAAGAGGGCGTCAGATTCCAGTATAAATGGTTGTGAGCCACCATGTAGTTGCCAGGAATTGAACTCAGGACCTCTGGAAGAGCAGACAGTGCTCTTAACTGCTGAGCCATTTCTCCAGCCCCATTGCTAAACTTTTGATGTCATGGGTCTGTTGGGTTTTGGCTATGGGTTTTGTATTAAGGATGTCTTGTTCCTTTGAAGCCAGGGCATAACAGGTGACTTCCTTAAGGAACAGCTTTATTTCGTAGAGCTAGAAAAGAAGGATGTGGCTTTGTTGGTTATCAGAAACCGGGTATACTGAAAGCTGGAATTACACTCTGGGGTGGTTCTAAAACAGCAGCTTCAACAGTCACAATTTTTCTTTAACTCCATAAGCAGGATGTCAACTTTCCAAGCCTAGTGTGATTTCCCAGTTGGAGAAAGGAGAAGGACCATGGATGGCAGAGAGTCGAGGCCCAGAGGATCCCATTTTAGGTGAGACCAGGGTAGAGGAGCCCTTTGGGTAGGTAGACCAGAGGGCTCGGGGTCTTCCCGGGCTATGGGGAAGGCTCAGGACACTGACGGAACTGGTATAGCTCTCCTTTCCTCCCCTCCCCATTGCGCCTCTCCTTCCCAAGCCTTTGTCAGAGTCTCTGCAATTAGAAGGGAGAGAAGTCTTGCCCTCAGAGTTAAACTGATTTCCTCACAGAACCAGACCTTCAGTTGATGTGAAATGCCTCATAGATATTTGCTGTCTTCTACGACAGGTCTTTTTTTTTTTTTTCAGTGTCACGTTACAGTCTACAAATCTTTTTTTTTGCTTTCTATTTCTCCTTTTCTCACTATGATTTTATAATCCAACTTCAGTTTTCAGAGTATTGTGGGTACAGGCCAGAACTATCACACTCTCGTTGATTTCTCCAAATTAATATTCACATTGATTTGAAGTAGTCAGACATTTTGCTTTACCCTGTTATAAACAGCAATTACATGTGCATCCTCCTGGGTTTTATCATCCACAACTGATACTGATGAGAATAATACAGTTCAGGGCAGAAAGCTGCCTGCAGACACCAGATCACAAAACAAGCAACAAACTTTTATTCATTGTTTTAGGCATTTTGAAACAAGATATTACTCTGTAGCCCACACTGGCTACAGAGAACAATGAAAGCTGCACTGAGTGGTTTTTGTTTGTTTGTTTGTTTTTAACCTGTTTCTCCATGGAGTCTTAAAAGTAACTTTGTAGAAGGTTGTTAAAAAGCAGCATCAGCCAGCCACTGTGGTACTAACTGCAGTTCTAGAGGGAGGGGCAGGAGGATTAGGACCTCAAGGTCATGCTCGCCTCTGTAGGAGGAGTGGGGCTAGCCTGGACTACTTGAAACTGAAACAGATAACAAGTATCTATTTAATTCAGTGAAATAACAAAATTCCAATTTCAAAGTTCAATCTTGCTTTATTCTCTTCCTTAGTTTTGGAGTGGGGTACACAGATGGTCCCTTCCCATCATCCCCCACTCCTCTCCAGGGTCAGAGCCAAGACCCGCTTAAGTTAGACTTCATTGTTGTCTCTGTTTAGAGCTTGAAGTTTGAAAATGCTTAAGATCCTGCTACTGATTGAAAACTCTTACAGGAAATTATTCCTTCCATGAATACAAACCTGTCACCTGAAATATTAGTTAGTAATAGTGTAATGAATTACTAAGTAAAAAAAGCTACTCATGTTGTGGCACAGGCCTGTAATCCCTGCACTCAGGGAGGCAGAGGCCAGCCTGGTGTACAAAGTGAGTCCAGGGCAGCCAAGGCTACACAAAGAAACCCTGTCTCAAAAAGCAAGCAAACAAACAAAACAAAAACAAGAAAATAGTCAGAATTTTTTAAAAAAAATTATTTTGTTTTTTGACATTCATGCATCATATACATTCAGATTATTATATTAATAATCTAATCTCCTTCCTACCTTTATTTTGAGTCTCAAAAAAAATTAAATAGATAAAAATTAAAAGCCAAAAATCAAGTCAGAGTTTTAAAGGACATTATCTCAGACATAGTAGCAGCATCCATTTTGGGTTTCTTACAAGTTCCCTTTTCATAAATGATATTTCATGGATATATTAAGAGCTATAGGGAACATAACTAAACCCAAGAACATGGTAATTACTACTTTTAACTAATGGTAGTATGACGTTCTTGTGAGTGCTCTTATTTAAGATCCCCTGTTCTGAACTAGTGGCTTTGTGCTTGGGGGATGACATCTTTTTAATTTGGGGGCGATTACTTTTCAAAAGTAGTTGTCAATTTAAAGCCATATCCTTGAAGGCATAGGTCTTCAGTGTCATTCTTTAGTGTCATTAGAACACAGCTAAACCGTGTGTGGGACACACAGTTAGCATTTGAAAGGTAGAGGCCAGAGAGCAGGTACTTTAGCCATATGAGACCCTGTCTTAAAAAAGGGAGAGACAGTGACTAAGAGAGAATTGAATGTTGCAAATTTTACAACATATAAAGTCAGATGCAGCTGGGCACCTGTAATCCCAGCACTTAGGGAGGCAGAGGCAGGCAGATCTCTGTGAGTTCAAGGCTGGCCTGGTCTACAAAGTGAGTCCAGGACAGCCAGGACTACACAGAGAAACCCTGTCTTGAAAAATCAAGAAAGGAAGGAAGAAAAAGAAAGAAAGATGAATAAAATCAGATGCAAGTAACCTAGGAACTGTTTCTTTGCATTTTGTTGTTTCTTTTTGAGATAGAGTCTCAAGTATCTTAAGTTGGTCTTGAACCTACTGTCTAGCCATTGATGACTTTGAACCCTCCACTTCGTGACTGATGGGTACAAGCATAGGCCATCCTGTCTAATTTGTGCCCAGGGTTTCGTGTAAGCTGGGCAAGCACTGGCGTTCTCTATTTCTTTTTATTTTTTAAAGATTTATTTATTTAATGTTGATGAGTACTCTTTCTGCATGTACACCTACACAGCAGAAGAGGGCATCAGATCCCAGTAAGAGATGGTTGGGAGCCACCATGTGGTTGCTGGGAATTGAACTCAGGACCTCTGGAAGAGCAGACAGTGCCCTTAACCACTGAGCCATCTCTCCAGCCCCTGTTTTCTATTTCTTAATTCACTTCTTACTGCAGTCAGCATAACTGTATCTAAATACAGTAAAAATCTCATGCTGCTTCCTGTACTGTTATCTAAATTTCTTCTGCAACATCAATTTGATTTTTTTTCAAACAAAGCATAATGAATTGAGTTTTTGTTTTGTTTTGTTCTGTGTTTTTTTTTTTTTTCTTCTTCTTCATTTCTTTCAGATGTGAAGAATAAACCAGAAGCCAAGGAATCAACGGCAGAGAATGACATTTCCCTCAAGTTCTGTCATGGCATCATGAGTGAAAGGCTCAGAAAGGGTGATGTAGTTTGTTCTACACTGAAAAAAGCCTCCAGCTATGATACAGGAGAAAGGCAGCGGGGAGCCCGCGGGAAAGGTGTGAGACAAGCCGTTTTGACCCACAAAAAGCGACACCAAGAAGGGAACAAACTGGGGGGAAACCTCCAGGGTTCCAACGTTATTTTAGAACAGAAGCCCCAGAGCTACAGCCCAGCCAGGAGGAGGAACAAATCTAAATCCGATTCGGTCAGCCGTCCGATGAGCTGCGTAAGGGCCCGGATGTATGGCTGCAGTGTGTGTGCAAAGATGTTCAAACAGCCCGTCCACCTCGCTGAGCACGTGAGGGTCCACACGGGCGAGAAGCCGTTCCGGTGTGAGCAGTGCGGCCGGGCCTTCAGCCAGAGCGCCTCCCTGAGCACGCACCGGAGGATCCACACGGGCGAGAAGCCCTTCCGGTGCGAGGCGTGCGGCCGGGCCTTCCGGCACCGCTCCTCGCTCAGCCAGCACCGCCGCACCCACACCGGGGAGCGGCCCTTCGCGTGCGACCGCTGCCCCAAGGCCTTCAGCCAGAACGTCAGCCTGAGCCAGCACCTGAGGACGCACTCCGGAGAGAAGCCCTTCGGCTGCCGCGAGTGTGGGAAGGCCTTCCGGCAGGTCCGCCACCTCAGCGAGCACGCGCGGATCCACACGGGCGAGAAGCCCTACGCGTGCCCCGCCTGCTGCAAAACCTTCAGCCACAGGGCCTACCTCACACACCACCAGCGAACCCACACCGGGGAGCGGCCCTACGCCTGCGCCGAGTGCGGGAAAGCCTTCAGGCAGAGGATCCACCTCAGCAACCATCAAACGGTCCACACGGGCGTGAGGGCCTACGAGTGCGGCCGCTGCGGGAAGGCCTACCGGCACGACTCCTCCTTTAAGAAACACCAGAGGCGGCACAGCGGGGAGAAGCCTTACGAGTGCAGCGAGTGCGGGAAGTCCTTCAGCTACAACTCGTCCCTGAGCCGCCACCATAAAATACACAGGAGGAACGCTTGCCGAGACACCGGACGTGAGGACGAAAGGCAGCTCCAAACTGGCGACTGACTCAGAGCTTTAAAATTTCAGGACCCAAACAAACTTGAGAAATTGATAACAGCGACAGCGGCAACTCTCGACTTTGCCAATAGCGTAAATAAACACTCCTTTGATTACTACGGCCTGACACTCATGTGCAGTGATAAATTTGGCATTAAAAAAAAATCAGTTATTTTTTTATTATTTCATGATAAATTAATAAATTATACCTTTATGGACTCGCTGATTTGCAGACTGGTGTTTGGGAACTGCTGTTTGAAATGTTACCCCTGGTCTGGGGAGGTGGCTCCGCAGATAAGGCACGATCCGCTGAGCATTGTAATTACCTAATCTGGATCTTACCCATGTGGTAAGAGAGAATTGGCCCCAAAAGCTGTCCTCTGGTCTCTATGGGTGCACACACGCAGCCTGTTTAATTTTAAAATATTATCCATGTCTCTTATTCGAGTCACAGTTTTGAGAATCTTTTCTCCAATCTTATGCCAGCTTTCTAAATACCTGTGCTCTTTTTTTTTTTTTTTTTTTCTGAGACAGGGTTTCTCTGTGTAGCCTTAGCTGTCCTGTAACTCACTTTGTAGACCAGGCTGGCCTTGAACTCACAGAGATCTGCCTGCCTCTGCTTCCTGAGTGCTGGGACTAAAGGTGTGTGTCACCATCACCTGGCTACCTGTCTGTGCTCTTTTAAATAACTAATTTATTGATGTTCAACATTGAATTAAATCTAGGGTATTGTGCATGATTGGCAAAAGCCATCACTGAACAACATCCCAACTTTTAAGTGTTGACACTGGGCTAAGTTGTCTAGGCTGGCCCTGAACTCCTGATGCTTCTGTCTCAGCATTCTGAGTAGCTGAGATACAGGCTTATGCTGTAATTTGAGGCTCAGCTCAAACAGCTGCTGAGTATAGCCAGGAGGTCTTTCGTTAGGTTTGCAGAGATGGCCAGACTTGACATTGCCACGTGAAATCCACACTTGAGAACCCTGTAACTGGGGCTAAAGAGATGGCGCAACCATTAGAAGACTATACTGCTCACCCAGCACTCGCCTCCAGCCACTCAAATTCACACTCAAGAACCCTGAATGTGGAGCTGGAGAAATGTCTCACCATTAAGAACATATACTGCTCTTGCAGGGGACTCAGGTTTGGCTCCCACACTCACCTTAGGCTGCTCACAACTGCATGTTACCTCCAGGACCAAGGGCATCCAATACCTCTAGCCTTTGTAAGTACTACACATAAATTCACAAACCCAAATCCAGAGGTGTGTGCAGGCATGTACACACACAGGTAATTTTTAAAAGCTTAATCTCAGAGTAACTACAATCTTGTATCAGGCTCAATTCATAAGTATCCTTGAGTCAATGCAACCCCTAAATTGCAAAATGGAGACTGTTGAAGATCATCTAGCTAACTATATAATATCTGAATTGTTTGTTTCTAGCTATTTATTTACCTGTTCAACCTAGGAAACATTTTTGTAATTAACTAAACTAGTATCTAACATAACCACGAGTTTAATTGTCTGACTTGCTAATTTGCAGGTCTTATCCTAAACAGTTCGTTCGTAATAGCAGCTTTCCAAAGAACTAGAACTAAACATTGCATTTTAAAGATTTACATAGATATAAAACATTAGCATATGCCCTGGTGCCCTCTTCTGGCATGTAGGCAGAATACTGTATAAATAATAAATATTAAAAGGGAGAAAAAAAGAAAGGAAGCTAGGTGTGTGGTGGCACACACCTTTAATCCCAGTGCAGATGCAGGAAGGGAATTGAGTCCAGCCTGGTCTACAAAGCAAGGACAGCCAGAGCTATTACACAGAGAACTCCTTTCTCAAAACCCAATAAAAAAATAAATAAATATGAAGAAAGTTAGTTATAACATTTGCTGTCCAGTCTCTGCACGCTGACTGGAACAGTCTGTGATGCTGGACAATCTAGCTAGCTGTTTTAAAAATGTCCCAGATGAACCTGCCACAGAGGGCCTCTGAAAGGCTCTGCCCTGCAGACTATCAAAGAAGTTGAGACTTTATGACCAACTGTTGGGCAGAGTGCATGGAATCTTATGTAAGAAGTGGGAAATAGTAAGATCTGGAGAGGACAGGAACCCCACAAGGAGAGCAACAGAATTGGAAGATTTGAACACAGGGGTCTTCCCAGAGACCCATACTCCAGCCAAGTACCAGGCATGGAGATAACCTAGAACCCCTGTGCAGATATAATCCATGGCAATTTAGTGTCTAAGTGGGTTTCATAGTAATGGGAAGAGGGACTGCCTCTGACACAATCTGATAGGCCTGCTCTTTGATCACTCCCCCTGAGGGGAGAGCAGTCTTACCAGGCCACAGAAGATGACAATTCAGCCACTCCTGATGTGATCTGATAGACTAAGATCAGAAGGAAGGAGAGGAGGACTTCCCCTATCAGTGGACTTGGGGAGGGGCATGCATGAAGAAGGGGTAGGGAGAGTGGGACTGGGAGGGGAGGAGGGAGGGGCTTATGGGGGGGATACAAAGTGAATAAAGTGTAAATAATAATAATAATAAAACTAAAAAAAAATGTCCCAGATGAGGCCATCTTGAGGTAAGATCACCTGGGATACTTTTGCTTGTTTGTTTGTTTGTTTCTGGTCCTCTTACTCTGCAAACATACAAACTTCTGAAGGTATTATACATTTCTGCTTAATACATGTATGGAACGTGCAGTGAGCACAGTTGAAGATGATTCTCTGTTCTTTAATCAGGTAAGGCATTTGTTTTTCTTTAGAAGTGAGTTTGGACTGTATAATCAAACTGTAATATGAATTTTTATCTGTATCTATACCATTAAAAAAAAAAAAAAGGCATGATGGAGGCTGAGATGGCTCAGCAGTTAAGAGCACTGACTGTTCTTCCAGAGGTCCTGAGTTCAGTTCCCAGCAACCACATGGTGGCTCACAACCATCTGTAATGAGATCTGGTGCTCTTTTCTAGTGTGAAGGCACACATGCAGGCAAAATATTGTATAAATAATAAGTAAATCTTAAAAAAATAAAAGAAGCATGATAAGTCCTGAAGATTTTGTAGCCCAAAATTTATTAGCCATGCATAGTTGAAGTCCTGGCTGGAGACATTTTCTTTTCTTTTTTTTGGTTTGTTGAAACAGGGTTACTCTGTGTATCCTTGGCTATCTTGGACTCACTTTGTGAACCAGGCTGGCCTCAAACTCACAGAGGTCAACCTGCCTCTGCCTCCCCAAGTGCTGAGATTATAGATGTGTGTCACCACACCCTGCTAGCTGGAGACGTTCTCATGTCTCAGCCTGTCTCAGAGGTGCTCCCATGTAGACAGTTCAACAGATTATGTTATCTCTCCTGTTTAGTCTTCTGGAGTTATTTCCTTCTATCTTCAGCCAAGATCTTCAGGAGGTCACCTCCCCTGTCAAATCTGATTTTTATCCACTTGGATGGAATCCATAGTTTTTCTTCTCTTGTAGAAACAAATGCAAAACATCTTCTCCAACATCACACATTTCCTGCTTTCCATTCTGAAGTTAGGACATCCTTAAAATAGGGTTTTTTTTAATGCCTTTTATTTTAATATAGGACGTTTTAATTCAGAAGTTTTTTTCCTCCATAATTCAATGTCTCTCAGCAGCTGTTGTTTTGTTTTGTTTTGTCATTAGCATCCAAAAAATTAGAAGTTAATAAAGCACTATGCAATCTATCTCTGGGGGTCTTTGTTACCCCTTTTTGTTTGTTAGGCCTCTCTTTTAATGTATGATTAGATCTCTCTACAACTGCTTGTCCTGTAGGATTGTGTGGTATACCTATAATATACTTTATATTATAATACACGAAATTTTGCTTCATTTTACTAGAGACATATGCTGGAGCATTGTCAGTCTTAATTTGTACAGTTATCCCATAATAGCCATAGCTTCTAAAGAATGTACAGTTACAGAATCAGCTCTTTCAGAACTTAAAGCAGTTGCCCATTGGAATTCTGAACACAAACCTATGGCATGGTACATATACTTCAGTTCTCCAAACTCTGCAAAATGGAGCACACAAGCCATTGTATGACATTGTTCCAAAGAAACACCAAACAGGATCTGCATTTCTAAATTAGCAAACAGACCTTCATCCAGTACTTGAACCTTGACACATACAATATCCAGTCTGACCATGTTGTCCTATAGCCAAAGCCTTTCTACCCAGGATCTCAATGGACGGCCATTCTGCAAGTTCCTCAGGTCTTTGTGGACTTTTCTCATCCTTAACTACCTCTTTCAGTGTTATTGTCAGTTCCAGGTTGGATTTCTCTGAAGGTTCCTTATTTTGATTCAAAGATTCCTCCAACCCCTGTTCTATGGCCTTTAGTTTAACATCTAATTTCTCAGTCTCTTCTTTATTCAAGCCTGCCTTATTCTAATGTCTCCCAAAGAGGATATACAAAACTATAATTATCACTGAAAAATTATTTGTATGCTGATAAGCTAAGCAAAATTAAATGGAATCCAGATGCACAGTGTCATTCTGTCCTCCATTTTCAACCTACAAAATAATCTTTAACTTCAGAACCTCTCCCTACGGACTTTACTTTCTTATTTATTTATTTATTTATTTACTTACTTATTTATTTTGGTTTCTTGAGACAGGGTTTCTCTGTGTAGCCCTAGCTGTCCTGGACTCACACTGTAGACCTGGCTGGCCCGAAACTCACAGAGATTTGACAGTCTCTGCTTCCTGTGTGCTGGGATTTAATCCACCCACCACCACACCCACACCCGGCTGACTTTACTTTCTTATATTTAAACCAAACACTTACTACTTTTTTTATACCCAGCTTCCCTTCTCTTTTATTGTTTTCCAAACTTAATACTTTACCAATTCAGATGGTTGGCTTCTCAGTTTGTCTCTGGCTCCTGCCACACCCCTGTCCTGGATCCTGGCTCCTCCCCCACTCTGGGAAGTTATTGGGTCCATAGATCTTTGCTCCTCTGGCCAGAATGAGTCAGGCCAGCATGAACCCCTTCTCAAAAGTATTTAGCCTTCTGCCTTGGCTATAAAATTCTGTCCAGCTTTGGGAAGCTTGCCTGTATTGAATAGCCAGTTTTTTGTTGTTTTATTTTTGTTGTTTTGCTTTTTTTTTTTTTTTCTCAGCAGGGGTCTCTTAAAAGATCTGCTCCGCTTTGCCTATCGATCTGGTTTTTTCTGCTCTGTTTTCTTCTGCGGCTGGCTGTGGACCTTGCTGCACTTGTGGGCGGATGGGCCTAATCAAGGAATCATGAGCTCTTTCCAGGGAGGAAACTGTTCTGTACTCCTTATTGCTGAATCTCCACTTCCTCTCTCTCTCTCTCTCTCTCCCCTCCCTCTCCCCACCTCCCCCATGGATTGCAAGAAGTCCATCCCAGTTCTCTCCCCTGCTCAGCCACTGTCAGTTAGGCCTCTTTATTGACATATCAGGGAAGAATTGGGGAGCAATGTTTAGACAGGAGATTTTCAGGACAAGGACTGCAAACAGATCTGGGGGCACAGAAATCGGCATTTGAATCTTTACACAGCGAACAATAACATTATGCCTACAACTGCCTTTTAGCAGATTCTTTTCTGTGGCCATACACTTGGTCTCGTTGATCTTACTGACATTTTACACGTCTTCAGTTTCCATCTCCATCGTAGAAGTCTCTCTTGGGCTCCAAAATATGTTCAATGTGGATACTGATTATTCTATAATTGCTTCAAACTCAGCATGTTGGAAACCTTCACTATCTTTTCAGTAAAGCTTGCATTCCTTAACTCAGAAAGTTGCATAGCCAGGTGTGGTGGCGCACACCTTTAGTCCCAGCACAGGGAGGCAGAAGCAGGTGGATCACTGTGAGTTCGAGGCCAGCCTGCTCTACAAAGCAAGTCCAGGACAGCCAACAGCTACACAGAAAAACCCTGTCTCAAAAAAAAAAAAAAATCTATTAAAAAAAAGAAAAAAAGTTGCACCACCTTTGATCCAACTCTCCAGCTGAAACTTGTTCTTCTCACTCATTACCTCCCTCAATTAGTTGCAAAGTACTGTTCTAGGACAGCCTCAGTTTACCTTCTCTGCACGTCAGCCTTCATCAGATGCGTAGGCTTCCTAACCGCTTACGTTGTCGGCTGACGTTCCTCTAGCATGCTCTCAGGCTGTGGGAACCCTTTGCAGGCCGCATGTCAGATATCCTGTATAGCGGACATTTGCATTGCAATTCATAACAGCAGCAAAATCACAGTTGTGAAGCAGCAACAAAAGTAATTTTATGGTTGGGTGTCACTACACCATGACGAACTGTAGTACATGGTCGCAACATTAAGAAGGTGGAGAACTGTTCTGGCAAATCTACTACTCATCTCCATGCTTCATATGCAGATACAGCGACACTGTAAAACAGACACCCAATCAAACTACATTAGCGCTTAAAATCCCTCAGTTGTTTATGATTAAGTGAAGATAAAGGTCGTCTTCTTTAAGTGCAGAGCCATTGGCACTCTTCCCACCCACATCTACTTGGTTTTGTCATAAAGATTTTGAGGTTCCCAAATATCCAATCTTACTACTGGATTGTCTTGGGTCCGAACGCTGAGCTCTGGTGGCATTAGCAGGCTAGCTCGGCCACTCACCCTCAATATGCCCTTAAGGAAAGAAGCAGAGCAAGCGGAGGTATTCGATCCAGTTTGGAAAGAAAACAAACAGAAGTCTCCTGATACGCGGTTTAGGTTTAAACGGAGGGCAGGAGGGATGTCATAATAAGCTGCTCTGGTCCAGGGAGGGTCCTAACCATCCTCTCAGCTTGCGTCTCCTGCAGAGTGCTCTGACAAGTTGTGAGGACCATGCAAGTCCTCCTCTGAATGCTCCTGGACAAAGGAATGTCTCTGCGTCCACTGCTTCAACGGTGCCAAAGGGACGGGAACAAGCATCTCTCTTTTATCTTTGCCACGACTGAGAATGGTATTTCATGCGTTTCAGTACCCATTTGTGTAATTCCTTTTTTTTTTTTTTCCTGCCCAAGTTATTGTTTGGTATCTGTTCATCCTCTCACAGATCAGGGAATATTTAATTAAGTTTATAAAAATCTATGTTTCTGGCGAACCGTTGAATTCTTGACTCAATTTACAAAACAAACCTAACAGCCCAGGCTTCTGAACTTTAGATTCAGGTCTAAAATCCCAGTGCTGAGATTTTAGGTGTGGGACAGCATGGGCTGGGAAGTATTTCTCAAAACTAGAAACAAATGGGGCTGGAGAGGTGGTTCAGAGGGTAAGAGCAATTAGCAGCTCTTGCGGAGGCCCTGAGCTTGTTTCTGCGGACCCACATGGCTCTCTAAGGCCCTCTTCTGGCTTCTGACGGCACCAGGCAGGCAGGTAGCACAGACATACATGCAGGAAAAAACAAAACACTGTACACATAAAATAAAAGCAAACATTAAAAAGAAAGAGTCTGAATCTAGGGGCACAATGCCTGTAGTCCCAGTACCGCGAGAGCAGTAGCAGGAGTACCCCAGCTGAAGTTCAATAAGAAGGATGAAACAAAACAAAACAAAACAAAACAAAACAAAACAAAACAAAACAAAACAAAACCAAAGGTACTGACAACCGCCAGCGTCTCTGAATCTTGAGTTCGTAATTGTTCCGTTAGCTGGGAAAGCCAGGTGCTAAGATCTAGTTTCGGGGTCCGGGGGTGTCAGAGGCCAGCTGCATTGAGGTCAGCGAGGTGACCACCAAAACCTTCCTCACAGGGCACCCGGACGGTGACAGATAGACAGACCCTGGGCTAAAAGACACTAAGTCCAGCAACAGTCAGCCCCAGTCTCGCGAGAACCGGGGGCCGCCGGGGCGAGGGGATGCGGGCAGGGGCGGTCCTCGAACCGCCGCCAGGAATTCTGGGACTGGGGCGAAGGCCTTCGGGCGCACCCGTCCTGCCGAGTTCCCGTTATCCGAGCCCGGCACGATCCGAGAAGGCATCCTGCCTGGCACGTAGGCTCTGTACACTTGAGGGTGCGCGTGGCCCACCCGGGGGACAGGGGCTGCGTGGGGAGCGGTGAGTGGGAAGCACCCTCCTGCCCGCGGGGAAGCCTGTAACGAGCCAGGGCGCAGAGGATAAAGACCGAGGCGGGCAGCGAGGCGGGGCCCCCGGCCTCAGGCCGCCGCTGGGAACCTGGAAGGGCGGAACTGACAACCAAGTGCAGGGATTGGATCAGGAAGCCCCTTCCGGGACCTGGGAAGAAGAGGGAAGTTTGGAGACCTTGCCCTGGAGGGGCCGGTGTTAGGAGGATTTCTGGCCGTCCCTGCAGTGTGGCTCGAGTGGAAACACCACGATGTGAGGGAGGGGTCAGCTGAAAAGGGGACAGGAGTCTACATTCTATCATAGCAAGGCCCCAAGGGCCTGCTCATCTCCCCTCGCTTTGCCAATTTAATGTACGCCCTTCCCTGCAAGGGGGAGGGGGAGAACCGGCCAGCACAGGTGAGTACAGAATTCTCCTAAAGTTTATGTTTTTCGGAGCGAGCAAATACATAGCAGAGCCCTCATTTCCTCTGGAAGGGGAGGGAGAGCGCCATCTATTGTATGTTAGCTGAGGAGGCATAGAAGGATTAGCCTGCCAATTCTATTTTTAAAGACGTGCCAGCATCAGGAATTATTTTTAAAATGTGCCCAAGATTATTCAGGAAACAAGTAGCTTACCCAGCAAACTGTACTGGGATTTTTAAGATTCGATTCAGGACCCGTATCTGCAGGCCCCCTAGACTGTTGATATTTCTTGAACATCTCATTTTTTTTTCCCACCTAATAATTTTTAGCTGCACCTATGCACGTTTAAAACATTTGTTCATACATAAAATACTTTAAATATAGATATTTATATATCGTTAAGAAGTGAGAAGCCTGCCAGGTGGTGGGGATGCAGGCCTTTAACCCCAGTGGAGACAGGCAGATGAGCGAGTTCCAGGACAACCCAGGCTACACAGAGAAACCCTGTCTTGACCCCTCCCCCGCGCAAAAAGAAGTCAAAAGTCCAAAAAGAAAGTCTTATTAAATGAGGCATTTATTGGATGATGTCGTACCTTTATAATTAATCTATGGTATATCTGAAAACGCTGGTCCAGGCAAGTCATCGCGTGTCAACCCTGGATTTTGCATCACTCTCCTTTCTGAACTTTTTTTTTTTTTTTTTAGCAGCGTAAGAATGTCTTAAGCTAGTGCATTTGAGTCTAAATTGTACATCAGTGTGAACTTCTGTCGTCTTTTAAGTTAATGTGAAGCTCTTGTCTCAGTACACTGATTTTTGTATTTTCAATTGTTCTAATAGACCTTCATCGTAAGCTAATTTCTTACTGAAAGAGAAGAGAAAATTAATGGCAAGCACCAGTTTAATGGCTGACACAAATTTGTATAAAGAAAGTCATTTATAAGGTCATAAGAGTAATTTTTATGTGTGTATTTTTTGTTCTTGGTTTTTTGTTTTTGTTTTTTTTGCTATTGTTTTGGACCATGATTTAATGGAGCCCAGGGGGGACTCAAGCACAACTTGGCTTTGTAGTTGAGTATGACCTTGAACTCTGATTCCTCTTACCTCCATCTCCCGAGTACAGGGAAAACTTGAAATCAAGGCCAAGAAAAGTAAAATTTCTTATTAAAGTCATCTACAGTATGTTAGTGGCAGATCGACAAGTAAAACAAAATAGTTCTACGGTTAAAATTCTGCTGGGCTATGGTTATAGCTCAGTGGCAGACCACTTAAATTAACTTATGCAATGACCAGGATTCTCTCTCTAAAAGTGAAAACAAAAATAGACATGGATGAATGGATAAATACAAAGACTCGTTTTTTAAAGTGTACCTGTGTGTAACTCATTGACGTTACTAACTAGTCGTAAATAACTTGGCTTCTTAGGGCTAGAGATGTGGTACAGTACTTGCCTGGCACACAGACGACCTTGGATTCAGTTCCCACTGCTGAAATGAATGAATGAATGGGTCAGCCAGCACCAGGATTTTTTTTATCCCATAGGAATTTGCCAGTCTTTGACAGTGTTTGGTCTGTTATCTGTGTCCCTCCTTGTTCAGTCTAGCGCTGTACCATGGCCGAGGCTGGGGAAGAGGAGACAGCTTCAGCAGAAGCCTCGGGGTTCTCAGACTTGAGTGACTCCGAGTTGGTAGAGTGTCTGGACTTGGAAGATGCCAAAGCGTCGGCTGTTTCACTTAGCAAGCCTGGCTCTTCTGAGCTCCCTGGGAAGGACGACAAACCTGTAAGCCTGCAAACCTGGAAAGAAGGCTTGGATGTCCTGTCCCCCATGGAGAGATTCCACTTGAATTATTTATATGTCACTGACCTGTGTACCCAGAACTGGTGTGAATTGCAAATGGTGTATGGGAAGGAACTTCCTGGGTCGTTAGCACCTGAGAAGGCAGCTGTTTTGGACACTGGTGCTAGCATCCACCTTGCCAAAGAACTAGAACTTCATGACCTTGTAACCGTCCCCATCACCACCAGAGAAGATGCTTGGGCAGTTAAGTTTCTAAACATATTATCAATGATTCCCACCCTACAGTCAGAAGGGCGCGTCAGAGAGTTTCCAGTGTTTGGGGAGGTGGAGGGAATATTTCTTGTTGGAGTGATTGATGAGCTGCACTACACAGCCAAGGGGGAACTGGAACTGGCCGAACTCAAGACACGGAGGCGCCCTGTGCTCCCCCTGTCAGCGCAGAGAAAGAAAGACTGTTTTCAAGTCAGCCTCTACAAGTGTCTTTTTGACGCCATGGTACAAGGGAAGGTGACCCCTGCTAGCCTGGCCCACCACACTAAATTGTGTCCAGACAGGCCGCTGGGACCTGCCGTGCTCAGGCATGCCAGACAAGGGGGCGTCTCTGTCAAGTCTTTGGGTGACCTCACGGAACTGATCTTCTTATCTCTTACGCTGTCTGATCTCCCGGCTATTGATACCCTAAAACTTGAGTATGTCCATCAAGAGACCGCCACGGTATTGGGCACAGAGATTGTCGCCTTTGAAGAGAAAGAAGTGAAAAGCAGGGTGCAGCATTACGTGGCCTACTGGATGGGCCACCGAGATCCTCAAGGGGTTGATGTGGAAGAGGCATGGAAGTGTCGGTCCTGTGACTATGGAGACATCTGTGCGTGGGGGAGGGGCGGTGGAGTGCTCAGCTCTCCTTTGGAGCCCAAAACCAAGAAGTTGAAATGAATGAAAGGTCAGAAACGTTGATTGTTTCTGTTCTCAATATATCTAAAAGGACCAGTCTCTCAGCTTGACTTTCATGGGTGTTTTTTTATTTTTATGTCTACAACCTTTAATAACATTGCAACCCAGGCCCAAGGATCAGGAATGTATGGAGAGATGGGTTAGAGCGACCTTGGAGCTTTGAGATGAATCGCAAAAAAAGACATATCCATCATGTCTGCTGCAAAGGTATCTGTAACTAATCACTGTTTTCTCAAGGAAATTCTTTGGGTTCTGATAAATCTTTTCTTCTTGATGAAAAAAAATTATTTTTTTACATTTTCACAATAAACATGAAATGCTCTCTGGAACAGTTGAATTGATGTTTGTGTGTTTGCTGATCTCAGTCCTTTAAAGATGACCACTGTACTATACATAGTTCTATGGTATCAAGATCCTTTAACTTCCTGCGTAAGCATTTTAGAATTAGAGCTACAACAAGCAGACCACGAATTTAAAGTAAGCGTAATAAATATCGTCAGAGAGATAATGCTAGACGTCATCCTAAGTCAAAATTGTTAGATGAAAAATATCTATGAAATTACAGTATTCACACGTACAATCCAGCAATTCCACTCCTGGCCATCTGCCAAGATAAAGTCGTATGTGTGCAATGAGAAATATGAAAAAAATACACATTCACAAATAACAGAAACCTGAAATCTATCCGGATGCGCATCGTCAGGTGAATGAAATAGTCTAACAACCATTACGGTTTGGCTCCAGATAAATTCAAACTACATGGTCCCCATGGCGAAGACCTAGATTTCCTAGCCCGCACCCGATAGGAAAATGGTGTAAATGTAAGCTTTGTTTCCTGGGAACGCACACCCTCCTTCCTGTCAGCTGGCTGCGAGTTCTTGAATGCCTAGGTGTGAGGAAATAACTTGCTTCACCTGGGATCGGCCTCAGCAGCTGTCTTTTAGAAGCAGCTCTTTCTCCTAGGTGCTTTGGAGTCCATTTGTCTACTTAAATGGGACTCATTTCAGTGTACCAGAAAGCAGAGGAACCCCTCAAATGTCAACAAAGAAGCCAGAGACACAAGCTGGATATCTATCACCAGGAAATTAAGGGCACGGTGGAGACACTGTTGGAAAACGGTTAATGGATGGGAGGGAGGGGATTGATTTAATTCCTCATTACCTACATAGTGGAAAGGGAACCAATGTCCTCTGATCACGTACACTAGATGGATGTAATAATAATAGAAGATCAACCATTACAGTCGTAGATAAAGTAGGTCACCTTGGGGTTAGGGAGATGGTTTATTTGGTCAAGTGCTGTTGGATGAGCAGGGGACCCTGACTTCGATCCCTAGGACTCATTTCAAAGCGGTGGGCAGGAGACAGTTCGCGCCCCCTCCTTTAATGATTGCCCGCTATCATGACTTGTGGCTTGATGGGGGAGTGGAACGGGGTGTCAGAGACCTCAGGTGGCGGGTGACCATGAGAAACGGACTTCTTGGGAGGCGGGCTTCCTTGAGCAGCCCATTTAATTGGAGGGAGCAAAGGCTTCTTAAACCTCTGGGGAGTGGGTAAGAGGGTAGGCGGGCCCTGGAGGGAGGGTACCTCATTGGCTGGGGCTAAGGTGCTGGGAATACCTTATTTGCATGAAGAGGAATAACAGGTGCATGCTGGAAATGACCTAAGGAAAAGGGAAGTTTGGCCTGTAACCTGGCCACCAGGCTCCCTGACCTCCTCAAGGGTGGCGGAGGTGAGGACTGAAAGGTTAGGTGACACGCAGGCCCAGGGCGGGGAGGGAGGAGCACTGCATCTGCGGTCACAGGACAAGATGTTCGGGTTTTGGACATGGCCTGGACCTCACTCTTGCTCCAGGTTGGCTTCCCCATTCACAGGGCTCCCCATCACACAGCCTCCCCAGCCCCACAAAGGCCGATCCCTGAAGCTCACTAGTCAGTCTAGCTGAAATGGCAAGTTCCGGGTTCAGCAGGAGACCCCATCTCAAAACGTAAAATGGAGAGCAGTAGAGGAAGACACCTGATATTTAACCTCTGGCCTCTACACATATCTGCCCATATGTGTGTGTGCCACATGGACACACGTGTACAAAGTGAAATAAATTACCTCTAGAGACCCTTTTGAGCTGTACACGAGCACACACATTCAACCTGGAGACCGGAAAAGCAGTGCTAACTCTTCCCACCTACTGAGTAACACCAAAGTGCTAGGCATTGTGCTAAACTCCAGTATCAGTCATCCACAGCGCAGACCCTGAGGCTCCTCCCGAGCTCCTGGGGTTTGTAAGTAGTGGGTTATGCCCCACAGAAGACAATGCTTTTGTTCTGAAACATGCCCCAGGTTTTCTTCCTGTGACTCAGTCTTTGGGGCTGTTTAGATTATGATACCGGAAGTGTTTCACATTTCTGATCCTGTCAGGCTTTGGACTTAGCTTGATCTGTGCAGACACACTGAGGAAGGGGCCAATGTTTCGATGTGTACCTTGTACAGATAGCCTGGACATTTGTTTTTGTCTCTTAAGACAGAGTCCCACTATGTAGAGCCGGCTGGCCTGGAACTCACAGAGATCCACCTGCCTCTGCCTCCCCACGTGCTGAGATTAAAGGCACATGCCAGCACATCCTGCCCCGATGAGAAAAGTCTTGATTCAAGCATGTCCAATCTTTTGCTGTTACAACTTGATATTGTCATCTGCAACATTTACGATTGAGGATTGATTGCATCATCAAGTTGCAAACATCTTGAGTCACAGATGTCATGACATTTCAGGTAAGTTCATGAGTTTGCTCTGGATTGTATGCATCGCTGTCTGCAGGTGTGTGCCACCCCTGGGCAGCAGGTTGGACAGAGCAGAAAAGTATTCAATAACTTATTGTTACTGTGTGCATGCCGCAGCCTGGGTGTGGAGGTCAAAGAACAGCTTTGTGGGGTCAGTTTGCTCCAACTTCTGTGTGTGCCCTGGGAACTGGACTTAGGTTGTCAGGTTTGTACGGCAAATGCCTTTACTCACTGAGCCATCTTGCAAGCTTCATCTACATTTCAGATGATACTTAGTATTCTGCCCTTTGACTAAAACATCCTTGAGCTGAGGATGTGGCTTGGCAGGGGAAATGCTTGCGGTGTGATTATGAGGACCTGAGTTCAAATTCCAGGATCTATGTAAATTCAGGTGTAGTCACGCACATCTTTAACCAGTGCTCGTCCCGTGACTTGGGAGTTGGAGACAGGGAATCCCTGGATGTTTGTGAACCAACTAGCCTGGCCTACACAATGGTAGACAAGAGATACCCTGTCTCAAAAAAAGTTGAGGACTGACACCTGAGGTGTCTACCTGTACTCACATAATGTTTTTTAAAAGATCTATTTATTTATTTATTATACCGTATTCTGCCTGCATGTATTCCTACATGCCACAAGAGGGCATCAGATATCATTCTAGATGGTCATGAGCCACCATGTGGTTGCTGGGAATTGAACTTGGGACCTTTAAGAAGAGCAGCCAGTGCTCTTAACCTCTGAGCCGTCTCTCCAGCCCCTGCACTCACATACTTAAAGGCGCATGCACACACATCATGGATACAGAATAGGAATAAGGAAAATCAACCTGTTAATGGACAGTCAGTTGCTGGCACCTTTTTCAAATTATAAGCAATGATGTGAGGGCATTTTCAGGCTGTGTTGTTGTTTGGGGCTTTAAAAATAGATAGTGCTGAGGACCAAACCCAGAGCCTTGTATATGGGAAATAAATACTTCACTACTGAGCTACACTTTCAGCCCTGGAAAGCATTACTTTTGCCTCAATCCCCCTTTCTTGTTTAAAAATAATAACCACTTGACTGTGGTTACATGTGCCATGTATTCTTTTAATTCTTTTGTGTGTTACCTTTTTCTTTTGGGTTCTTTTGAGACAGGGTCTTACTATGTAGTTGTAAGTTGACCTGGAACTTGCTGTGTAGCCCAGGCTAGCCTCACATTTACATTCCTTCTGCCTCAGACCTGGGGTTACAAGTGTTTGCTCAGCTTGTTAAATCTTAATTCTCGTACAGATCCTACGCTGTGTGTGCCACGGTTGTCACCATTTTCAGCTAATAAAGTTGAGTCACATACACCGTGAGTATTTAAGCAAGCTTCCCAAGGTCACAGTGCCAGAAGAAGATAACGTGCAGCCTGATTCCCTGCTGCCAGAGCCCAAGATTTTGTTTTTGTCTTTGTTTTGGAGACAGAGTTTTTCTGTGTGTACCCCTGGCTGTCCTGGAGCTCACTTTGTAGACCAGGCTGGCCTCAAACTCGGAGATCCCCCTACCTCTGCCTCCTGGGTGCTGGGATTAAAGGCTTGTGCCATCACAACCCAGTTTTTTTTTTTTTTTTAAGTTTTGTATGTCAGTCAGGATTTGCTAGAGAAACAGCACTGATTAAATGAATATGTATAATATATTCATTTATATATGTTTATTTATTCATATATATAATGGTGTTTATTAAAGTGGCTTATAGGCTGTGGTCTGACTAGTCCAGCAATGGATGTCTCCCAAGAATATCCAAGAATCCAATAGCTGTTTGGTCCACAAGGCTGAATGTCTCAGCTGGTTTCCAATGTACGTTGGAATCCCAAAGAAGTGGGCTCTGACACTAGTGAAGGGATGGATTTGACAGCAGGGTGGGTGTTAGAAAACATGCGAATGTGAAGGTTACACGCGGGTTCACAAATCACGCCACGAGATCGGTTCCACATGGGAGGTTTATTAGGGGAAGGGGGGAGAAGGGAGCAGAGACAGAGAAAGGAAGAGAGAGAGAGGAGAAGAGAAGAGAAGGAAGAAGAGAGAGTCAGGGAGCAGAAGAGGAAGAAGAGAGAGAGGGGGGAGGGTTCCAGTTCTCTTATAGGGTGATCAAGGGCATGCGCAGGTAATTCCAGGTGGTCAGGGTGTCTTTACAAATGCCTGATAACCGTTCTATCAGGTCCCTTGGAGCTGGCCATAGAAGTGCCTGCTTACTGATCCCAACAGTGGGTGCAAGCAGGCAAAGAGCAAGAGCTGCCTTCATCCATGCCCTTCCTAGAGCCTGCCACCCGAAGACGTGGCCCAGATACCACCTCAGATGACTCAGTCAGGAAGAATCCCTCGCTGGCTCCACAGGCCACAGCTGCCCCAGGAGTTCCTGCCATAGTTTAGCTGGAAGTCTCGCCATGTGTGGGCTGCTTTGCTGAGCAGCAAGCCTGTTCTTGGTTATACTAGGAGTCTCTGGTTTCTACAAGCTTCAGGCAGGTTTGGGAGAGCCCTGGGTTTGCACTTTCCTCAGTCCCCTGTGGCTTTGCTTGCAACGGTCTGAAATCCATCCACCTGCTGTCCCCTGGTTTCCTCTGGTGAGCACTCAGTGCCCTCAGGCAGCACTGTGAGTAGCTGTCCTTTCACGCCCCTGCAAGGGCACTGACTGGGCCCCCTGCCCCCAGTGTGGCTAACATAAGTTCCTCATTTGAGTCGAGGCAGCTAAGAGTTCAATTCCCGGCAGTCCATGGCTTCCCTCTTTCACTCTCTTGGGAAGTTTCAGTTCCTGGGACAATATTTAGGAACTTTGTCTAGCTGTTAACACAGATTCTTTCCAAATAGAGTTGTATGCTCTGGGTCTGCTGCCTCCAGGCACTCTGTGCACTTGAGCTAAAGCTTCAAGTCAGGACTACAGAGAAAAGAGGGACAGCTCAGCCTGTGGGATTCACTTCCTGGCCTCTGGAGATGGGCAAGAAAGCATAATCTGCCTCGTGGCTCCAGAAATGTCGAGGTGGACTGGCTGTAGCAGCTTGTGTCTAGCATTAAATGTTTTTTGTTTTTTGTTTTTTTTCTAGATTAATTCATTTTTCTGTGCACTGGTGTTTCACCTGCATGTCTGTCTGTCTGAGGATCCTCTGGACCTGGGATTACAGACAGTTGTGAGCTGCCGTGTGGGTACTGGGAATATGAACCGGGGTCCTCTGGAAGAACAGCCAGTGCTCTTAACTACTGAACCATCCGTCTAGCCCACATGAAATATTTTCTTGTGGGGATCAGGCACTTGAGAGGATCTCTATGAGTTCAAGGCCAGCCTGGTCTACAGAGTGAGTTATAGGACAGCCAGGGTTACATGGAGAAACCTTGTCTAGAAAAAACAGAAATAAAAAAATAAAAATAAAAGAGAGGTTTTAATCAGTATGTTTGTTTTAGATAAACTGAGTGTTTGGAATGATTCCCAATGCAGGAGGAATGGGCTGGGATAGGTTCTGGGTCTGGCCAGGTCGTCCTGGTTCCCCACTTTGCCTGATATGTGGGTACCCAGCCCAGGCCTCTGTGCTCTGTTAAGCAGGAGAAAATGTCTTTAATACAAACAAGAGGCTAGAGTGCTTCCGATCAGGTATGCCTTCTGCAAGGTTGGCCGACTACTTGGGATCCCCTTCCCAGTTCCCTCTTACCTGCAGGATTTTCTCCTACCTACGCAGAGAAACTTTCAACTGTGATAGCACAGGCCAGGAGGAGCTAGGGAGTTGTGTTCAAGATGATCTCTCAAGGTGCTCTCACCTGCGTAAGGCAAAGACACATCTTGTGTGGTGAGTGCTGGTCCTCACCAGAGCAGGGTGCCAGCTGTGCTGGCAGAGAAGGAAGTCGCCATGGGCAGGGACTTGATGACTTCCTCAGGCCGACTGTGCTTCAGTCAGGACGCTGGCTCTGTACAGCCTCAACTTCAGAAGCCCTAAGTGGGCTAGGATAGTGCTGTCCGGATAACTCAGACACTCAGTTCCCTGATGCGTGTTTCCCAACAAGTACCAGTCTCCTAAAACATGTCCACAAAGGGGTGTGTGTACACGTTTATGGGTTAGATCGTTCTCTTTTCCTTTTCTTCATCCTCCTGTTCCTCCTCCTCCTCTTCTTATTGATACAGGATCTCACTATATGGCCCTGGCTGTCCTGGAACTCGCTCTGCAGACCAGGATGGCTTTGAACTCTCAGAGACCCTGCCTCTGCTCCCAGAGTGCTGGGATTAAAGGTGTATCCCACCATGCACAGCTGATAGTTTTAGGACTAGCCTGGATTTTCATCCCCAGGTCTTGGAAGGTACTCTTTACCAATCAATGAAGTTTTGAGGCAAATATACAGATGTAAAAATAACTTAAGACTGTGAACCTCCATGCTACCACCCATATGGAAGGTATTAGCCAGTGAGCCACTGCGAGGCTTTTCTTGTGAAGGAGCCGCTTGCCACACTTCTGAGCCGCTTCACAGCCTGCTCTCACGGTTATTATTGGCACAGGTGCTGTTCTTATGTGCCAGTTCCTCAATGAGTCACTTTCAGAAGTCGGTGGAATCTCTAGCGATTCCTTCTCTTTGGCAGGCTGCTCCTCCCTACTCAGTGATGGGCCAGTTTGCTTTGGAGAGAGTCTCACTATGTAGCCCCGGCTGACCTGGAGCTTCCTTTGTAGAATGGGCTGACTCAAACTCAGAGATCCACCGTCCTGTGCCTCCTGAGTGACAGGATTAAAGGCATGGGCCACAATAGCCAACCTGAATGAGTCATTCTTTTGTCATTGTTCCCTCACATAACCTGGACCTGTGGCCAAACTATGGAAACTGGGTGACTGGTGATGGCTAAATGTGCTGGTAAGTTTTTTGTCAACTTGACACAAGCCGGAGGCATCTGAGAAGAGGAAATCTCAATTGAGAAAATGCCTCCATCAGATTAGCCTATAGTGCATTTTCTTTTTCTTTCTTTCTTTCTCTCTCTCTCTCTCTTTCAATTTTGCTTTTTGTTTTTGTTTTTAAACGGGTTTTTCTGTGTAGCCCTGGGTGTCCTGAACTCGCTTTGTAGACCAGGCTGGCCTCAAACTCACAGAGATCCACCTGCCTCTGCCTCCTGAATGTGCCGCCACCACCTGGTGCATTTTCTTGATTGATGATTTATGTGGGAGGGCCCAGCCCACTTTGGCAGTGCTACCCCCTGGGCAGGTGGTCCTGGAGTATATGAGAGAGCAGGCCAGTAAGCAGCGCTCTTCCCTGGCCTCTGCTTCAGTTCCTGGTTCCAGGTTCCTGTCTTGACTTCCCTGTAGGAAGGACTCCAAACTGTAAGATGAAATCAACCCTTTCCTCCCCATAGCTTTTGGCTATGGCGTTTATCATGGCTGTGGAAATCAAACTAGTATACTAACTGAAAAGAAGGCAGGCTCCCATGCTCTATGCCCAACCATGATTTAAGCTTCCTGAGCCGGTGTACCATATCAGCTGTATCCCGGGAATAATCTAGAATAAGTCACTCTGGCCATGAAGACGTTCCCTTTTTCATAGTCCACCTCCTGGGAGAAGATACATTTCCAGTGTTCTCTTTACCAAAGTTCCAGTCCTTTCAAATGGCTCCTGACCAGGGATTCCCTGGGAGCAAGGTTTGGGAAGGTTGGCAGACTCCATCCTGCACCGGACTCCTAGTCCCAGATGACATTTTAAAATGGGCGTTCCGGAGGTATAAGTCCAGAAGATGCAGCACAGTCCTTTTGTTGTTGTTGTTTTGTTTGGGGGAATAGGGTGTGGCTGTGTAACCCAGACTATCCTCCCGCCTCGGCTCCCCGGGTTCTGGAATCACAAGCCTAAGCCATTAGGCTCAGTTTGCTAAGTGACACTCTCCTCCCATCCCCGCACCCGGGAAGATTAGCCTTGAGTGTTCTCCAGTTTCTCGTAATGATATTTACCCTTTGTGTGCGGGGTCAATTGTTTTGCAGTTCATCTCTGCTGCTGCTTGTAAACAGTAGTGTCAAATAGTTGCCCATCCCAATATGGCACAGGTGGCTTTTCCCACTGCACCTATGGGTCGATGCAGCAGCTACATACACATCTGTCCCTTTTTCCAGTCTACCTCCATCGCCTGCTTCTCCCTAGTGGCACGGTTTCCTTAAGGCAACGGCTCTCAACCTTCCTAACACCGGGTCCTTTAATATAACCTCCTCATGGTGTGGCGACCTCCCCAACCGTAAAATTCTTTTCGTTACTTCATAACTGTAACCTTGCTATTGTTATGGATCACTGTGCAAATATCTGATACACAGACTAGATCGCTAACGTGTGCGACCCCCAGAGGGTTGCGACCCCCAGCTTGAGAACCTGTGCCTTAAGGCGTTCCTTCAGTGGGAGCATGAGGTTTCGTCGGTAGGTGGCGCTGCGGAGCCGTTGCAGCGGGAGGGAGCTTGCGTTTAGGTTCCTGGTTCTGGCGAGTTGTTTCATTCTCCTCTACTGCACAGAAATCTCATCTGGGAGTATCTCGCCCTGGCTCTGGGCCCTCATCAGGTTAACACCTGCAAAAGTACAGCCCTAGCCCAGAGCCACCTCCAACAGTGCGCCTGTTGAGGACACTGCCCACGTCGGCCGGCTCGGACACTCTTGAACCGTGTTCCCACTCCCAGCTAGCGCTCACCAGCTCCCTGGAGGGTGTTTCCCCGCAGCCCGCCCCACGTGGACACCAGGCTATGCACCGCACCGTCTGCAGGTAGCTCCGTGCCTCTTCTGGACACTTCTGCTGGCCTGGACGCACGGGTCTACCAAGTCTGGGCTGCTTAGGGGAGAGTCCCTTCCTCCAGTTCGGCTCTTTGGGTACCTTCCCTCGGCCTTAAGATAGTCTTTAGAGCATTCTGTTTAAGGTGCTGGGGACTGAACTCAGGGCCTTGTGTGTGCTAGGCGAGAACTCTCGCACTGAACTGTATCAGGCTTTTCCAGCTGGCCATGAACTTACCGTGATTCTCCCGCCTCTGCTTCCAAGTGTTTGAATTACAGGCACGAGCCACCACACTTACCAAACTGTTTTTGTCTTTTAACATTAAAATTTCCCTGTTAAGCTGGGCATGGTGAGGTCTCCCTGGCCTCCGGTTAAGCTACACATCGAGTTCCAAGACACCCTGGGTTACAGAGTGAAAACACGTCTTTAAAAAGACGCAGCTGGGTGTAATGGTGCACACCTGTAACCCCAGCTCTCAGGGAGACAGAGGCAGGCGGATTGCTGTGAGTTTGAGGCCAGCCTGGTCTACAAAGAGAGTCCAGGACAACCAAGGCTACACAGAGAACCTCTGTCTCGAACTCCCTCCCCCCCAAAAAAACCCCACAGAACCAATCAACCAAAAGTAAACAAACGAAAAACCCAAAACTAAACCAAACCAACTAACCAGCCAAAAACCCAACTAAAGTAATTATATAATTAATTAATAAAGTCCCTCTTTCAAATTACTATTTGGTTTCAATAGTTGGGCGGAACCCCCGCGGAGAGCTTAGAAAACTGTATCGTTTCCAGTTGGGGCTGTAATGAATGCAGCTGCCTTGAATGTGCGCGCCTTTGGGAACATGTAGGTTTTCATTACCCCTGATAAACACTGAGGCGCGGCTGCTGTGTCTCGTGGTGAGAGTGCTCACGGTGTGAGGGACTGCCATGCTGTTTCCCCAAGCGGCTGCACCATCTTATATTTGTCTCAGAAATGCCGCTCCGTGTCCCACCTAAGCTGGAACCATCATCAGTCATTCATTCTAAGCGGAGGCGTGGACAGGTTATTTCCTTACTGATTAACGCTAAGACTCTTCTCCCGGGCTCGCCGATCCTTTAGTAGTTTTATAGTGTGTCTATTTAAATCTCTTAGCCTGTTTGACCCATCTTGTTTATTTATATCTGGATTTTTTGAGACAGGGTTCCTCTACCTACCCCTAGCTGTCCTGGATTTCACTATGTATACCAAGATGGCAGGGAACTCACAGCGATCCACCTGCCTCTGTCTCCCGAGGGTTAAATGAGTGTGCTACCATGCCTAGCTTTGACTCATCTTGTAATAAGTCTTTTTCCTTTCTTTTTTTTTTTTCTAAGATAGTGTCTCATACATAGTCTAAGTTGACTTGAATTCACTATGTAGCCCACATTGACCTCAAATTTCACAGCAATCCTAATTCAACCACTCAAGGCCTGTGATAACAGGATGGAGCCGCTATGCCTGGCTTCTTAGGAATCTTAATAGTGTCTCAGAAAAAGAGAAGAAATCTAACTTTTGTAAAATCCAAGGTATCTTTTTTCTTTTGTTTTATATTCTAAGATGTTATTGTCTATCGTAAAGTTGTGAGGGTCTATTCCATTTCTCATTTTAGTGTTTTTGTTTGTTTTTTGATGTCTGTGGTCCCCTTGAGTCTTTCTTTCTTTTTTAAGGATTTATTTGCTTTATGTATATGAACACTGTTTTCATGCACAGCAGAAGAGGGAATCAGATTCCATTACAAAGGGTTGTGAGCCACCATGTGGTTGCTGGGAATTGAACTCAGGACCTCCAGAAGAGCAGCCAGTACTCTTAACCGCTAAGCCATCTCTCCAGCCCTTCCTTCCTTCCTTCCTTCCTTCCTTCCTTCCTTCCTTCCTTTCTTTCTTTCTTAATGGAATGTTTCTGTAACCCCAGTTTCGGGGGATCCAACAGGCACATGGGGTGCACATAAATAACATATGTGTGAACAAATTATTCATATACCCAAAGTAAATAAATACACATTTTTAAAGATTCATTCATTTTTGTTTTTTGCACAGGTGCTTTGCCAGCACGTACGTCTGTGCACCACGTGTGTGCAATGAGCCGAAGAGGCCGTAGGTCACTTGATCAAGGTCACTTGATCCCCTAGGATAGGAGTTAAAGCTGGTTAGGAGCCACCACAGGGCTCGGGGAGTCAGTCGCGGGATCTCCGGTACAGTGCTAAGTGCTCTTAAGTGCTGACTCCTCTCTCCAGCCACAGAATTGACTTCCTCATAGTACTGTCTCTTTCAGTCCATGTTTAATCCCTCTCAGCAGCATCTTTTTTTTGGTGTTTAGTTCTTATATTCATCCCTACCTTCTTAGATGCTATTATAAACATTTTGTGATTATTATTAATTGTTATTATTTTGGTTTTTCAAGACAGGGTTTCTCTGTGTAGCCTTGGCTGTCCTGTACTCGATTTGTAGAACAGGCTGGACTTGAACTCACAGTGATCTGCCCACCTCTGCCTTTCGGAGTGCTGGGATTACAGGCTCTGTGCCACCTCGCCCGGCTTCATTTTGTGATTATTGGGTATGTATGTTGTACACAACAAATGTGCCAGGGTGTATGTAGGGAGGTCAGAGGACAACTTTCCGAGCCATTTCTCTCCTCCCACTTTTCCTAGTGTACTTAGTAGGGTTTTGCTAGCTTGTTGCACACCAGCTACTTTGGAGGAGGGAACCTCAACTGAGGAATTGGTTGTCTGGTGGTGACATCCCTGGGCAGGTGGTCCTGGGCTACAGAAGAAAAGCAGGTAAGCAGAAGCCAGAGGAAGTAAACCAGTAAGCAGCAGTGCTCTGTGGCTCCATCTTTTACTCCTACTCCAACTTCCTTCTGGGATGGACAGTGATCCAGAAGTTAAAACTATCCCTTTGGCTGCCGGGTTGTTTTCAGTCCTGGTGTTTATCACGGGATTCTGGGGCGCTAATGCAGGCCCTCAGGCTTGCAAGCAAGTGTTTTATCCACCGAGCCATCTCACCACCCTTTCCTTTCTCTACAGTTTATTAGATGCTGTTATAAATAGCATTGTCTCACTTGGCAGGCAGAGGCAGGAGGATCATCCCAGGTTGGAGGACAGCCTGATCTATACAGTAAGTTCCAGGCCAGCTGAAGCTACATGGTAAGACCCTGTCTCAAAAAGACAATGATTTTAGATTTTATTGTATGATTTTTTTTTATAGGGTGAAACAGTTAAATAAATGTTTGTATGTTGGACTTGTGCCCTGGATACTTGACAAATTTATTACTACGAACCATTTTTTTTCTGTGCAATTTCCTGTTTATATAATCATCCTACCTGTAAATAAGGCAATGTTACTTTTTCTATTCTGATTTGTGATCTTTTGTTTATCTTTTGTTGTCTTAATGTCTAGGACTGCTGGTACAATATAAGTAGTTAGGGACAGGCATCTTTTTATTTCTATTTCTGATCTTAGGAGAGGCATCTAGTTTCCATCATTGTATCATGTTGCTTCTAATGTGGTAGGTTTGTTTTGCTTTGGTATTTGTCTTAGTTACTGTTCTATTGCTATGAGGAGACACCATGACCACAGCAACCCATAAAACAGGCACGACTGAAGCAGCCACTGACATTTCACAACTGACCCATTATAAGTTGCAGAAGAGAGACAGGCGGAGACAGATGAGACAGGGTGACGACACACATAAGGAGAGACAGACAGAAAGGCAGAGAGAAAGACAAATACAGACAGGCAGAGAGAGAAGGAGATAGAGACAGAGGCAAGACAGACAGACATACAGAACAACAGAGGCAAGACAGACATACACAGAGGAGAAAGGGGAGATGAGAAGTGAGGCAGAGGGAGACACACAGAGACAGACAGACAGACAGACAGAAATAGAGGCAAGACATACAGAGGGGAGGCTGAAAGATGAAACAGTCACACACAGAGACATGCATACAGTGAGAGACACAAAGAGATGCAGAGAGACAGACACACAGACAGACACAGGGTCTGGTGTGGGCTCTTGAAAACTCAAAGCCCACACCCAGTGACACACCTCCTCCAACAAGGCCACACCTCCTGATCCTTCCCGAACAGTTCACTAACTGGGGACTAAACATTCAAATCTATGAGCCTATGGGGGTCTTTCTTACTCAAACCCCCACAATACATTTTTATTTATTGGGGGAGGGGCATGTGGCATATACATGTGGAAGTCAGAGGACAGCTTATAGTCTGTTTATCCTTGGATCCTGGGGATCAAACTTGAGTGACCAGGCTTAGCAGCAAGCACCCTGACCCACTGAGCCATTTTGTTGACCCTAGTTTGGTGTTTTGAGACCTGGTCTCACTCTGTAGCTTGGGATGGCCTAGAACCAATATGCAGCCCTTACAACCCCAATCCTCCCAAGTGCTGGGATCAGCCATCGTGTTTGATTTGAGACCCGGTACTATTTTATGTAGCCCAGGATGGTTGGAACTTTTGACCCTCCTAAGTCTGTTTCCCAAATGCTCAGATTACAGGCATCATCATCCATGCTTGGCTCTGTGATGGTTTAAATAGGAGTAGCCCCACTGACTCATGGGTTTGAATGCTGGGCCTACAAAGAGTGCCACTATTAGGAGGTGTGGCCTTGTTGGAGTAGATGTGGCCTTGATGGAGGAAGTGTGTCACTGTGTGTGTGTGTGTGTGTATGTATGAGAGAGTTGGGGGGAGCTTTGAGGTCTCATATGTTCAAGCTAAGCCCAGTGTGACACATAGTCTCCTTCTGCTACCGGTGGATCAAGATGTAGCGCTCTCAGCTCCTCCCCCACCATGTCTGCCTGCCACCATGTTTCCTGCCATGACAATCATGGACTAAACCTCTGAACCTACTAACCCAGCCCCAATTAAATGTTCTCCTTTCTAAGAGTTGCTGTGGTCGTGATGTCTCTTCACAGCAATGGAACCCTAAGACAGCCTGTAGCACTTCAGGTTTTTTGTTTTTTTCTTATAAATTCATTTCATGAGGTTAATGGCATTCCTTTCTATTTCTAAGGCATATTTTTGAGATTGTTCTTTAAAAATCATAAGTGAGTTTTAAATTGTCAAATTCTTTGTGCTTGTGTGTTCAAATGTATATGTGGGTTTGCTTGTGCATGTGTCTGAGCATACACATGGAATCCAGTGGTAGATATCAGTCATCTTTTAATTCATTAATTAAAATTTGAAATTTACTTATTTGTATTGTATGAGTGCACTACAGGCACGCAATGCCAGCTGCGGCCAGCAGAGGGTGCCGGATCCCCCTTGAAACTGGAGATCCAGATGGTTGGGAACTGGCTCATGGGTGCTAGGAAATCAGACCCGGTCTTCTGGAAGAGCAGTCAGTGCTCTTCACCACTGAGCCATCTCTCTCAAGCCCTGCTTTGTTGTTGTTGTTGTTGTATGATGATTATCAAATTAAGAAAGTTCCCTGTTTGCTAGTCTTTTTAAAAAATCCTTGTAAGTAGGATAAAGCCTTATAAAATGTCCCTTCTGCATTTGCATAAACACATTTTCTCCTTTAATCTATTAATGTAGTAAATTGCAGAGATGAATTTTTCTAATAATAATGAAACATCTTGCATGCCCGTGATAAACACTGCTTAATTATGTTGTATTACATTCTAGTAGTTCTTGGAATTCACAGTTCCTGTTTAGGATTTCCACCTCTTTTAGAGGTGGGAAGGGCAGGGCGCGCTGCAGAGGTCAATCATTATTGTCAGCTCCAGCTGAACTTGGCTACTGCATTTGCTGCTTCTATCACATATGGCTGGCATCAGCACTGTGCCTGAGCAGCCTTTGCCCTGTCCCTCCTGTCCCCTCTATTTGGGTATGCCTTGTAGAGTCTGTGGAAACAGAAATCAAGGGTACCTGGAGACCTCACTTGGAAGCCAACTGACCAGTCCGATTCCATGGCTCAGGAATATTTGCTGTGGCAACTAAGTTCCCAAGCAGGGGCCAGAGACCCACATCGTCATTCCTGCCTTTTTTCTGAGCTGCACCGCTCGTCCACCTCTCGAAGAAGCCAGTGTCCCCATTATCTTTTTAATTATGAATACTTTTCTCCCCTAGAATGAAGATCATCCTCAGAAAGCCACACACAAAACCAATTTCAGATGGACTTTAATTTTTTTTTCTGCCCAATACTATACATGCAAAAGCCATGTGAAGAATTCTCTCCTCAAGGGGATTGGCAAGAGCGTCACTTGAGACAGCGGGCATTCCTCCCGGCTGTCCACCTGCCACCCAGGAGCCAGAGTTTGGAAAGATGCTGCAGAGAGCTCAGATAGAAAAGGCTAATTGCTTCTTATCTAAACAGTGTGCTTGTCAGTCCCTAACAGCTCTCTTTCTCTCTCTCTCTCTTTGCAGGATGCATTTGGAAATTCTAAAAAAGGGGTTCCTGCCTGCTGTGAGTTTTCATGCCACAGGAGTTGCTGGAAGCCTCAGGTCCGCTTTCCCTGAGGAAACAGCCGCTCTGACGTCTAATAACATTTGGGAGAAGAAATCTGGGAAGAAGTGGTTTCAAAACGCCAAATACTTGGAAGTTCCCTCTCCCGCCCCATCAGAGAGAATTCCTTTAAATGGCTGAGTGTCCACTCTTCCTGGGCTGTCATCTAGAAGCAGAATGAGGAACGGCCCAGCCTGTCTGCTGATGGGAACACAGACCTACTCAGGACCCAGCCAAGGTGGTGATATCAGACAGCCTGGAAACTGCCCACTGTAGACAACCCTTGACTGTTTCTCACCGAGACCAGAGAGTGGTGGCAGAGGGGCAAACCACAAAGAGGAAAGGCCACATTTGGGCTTCGGGGGGGGGGTGTCTTTTTTTTTTTTCCTTCCAGGAGCAGCATCTGGGCATGAACCAAGTGAGGACCTGCTCCCGGCTGAGAACCAAGGGAGATGAAACTGGCCCCTCTCCACCCTCAGCCTGGAGGGAGCCGTGCAGCAACGAGCCACTGCTCTGGTTTTATAGATGAGGACACGGAGGTCCAGTGAGGAGTCTCACACAAGGTCACAGTTTCTGGCAAAAAAGAAAGAAGAAGGGAAAAAAAAAAAAGTACAGAACAGCCATCCCTGTCCAGGTCATTGGCTAATGGGGCAGATGCTCAGTTGTCCCTGGAATTCTCAGGCCCAGGGACCCTTCCTGGCATCAGTACAGACTTCCTGGCAGGCCCAAGGCCCTGTCCCTACTGGTGAGTATCCAGCTAGAGCTGGTTTCTCCAAAGCAGCAACACTCAGGCTTTTCAAGGAGCACCTGCCGAGACAGACTAGGCCCCAGGGAGGAGACAAAGTCTCTCCCCCGTGCGGCTTCTCCTAACAGGCACAGCCATGCTGGGCCCACAGAAGCCCAGCTTCAGGGTTGGGGGAGGGGAGTTGCTTTGCTACATGGAAAGAATAAGCCCTTTGTCAGAGAACAAGGACCCTCCCTTGGGCACACACCAGCAGAGCTGTTGCCCAAGGAGGCCAGGTCGCTCTCTTTGGCATCACTGACATTTGCTCTGAGATGCTCAGGCACTCTCAAAATGACCCTTTCCCAGCCAGGCCAGGCTGATACCGCCACTGTCAGGCGACACACCTAACTGGGCTCCCCTGCTCTTTGATGGTGGTTGATGTCCCCAGCCTCTCCTGACCTGGGCTAGAAGCAGACTGGAGGGAGACGGCAGGGAACAAGTCTGCATTTCCTTCTCTCTGATCATAAGCGGAAGCTGATGCAGGAGAGGGGCCATATTCAAAAGTAGATCTAAGTGTGTTGGGATACTGGAGACAACAGCTGGGGAGTGGGAGAGGAAAGGAGGTGGGGAAGCAGGCCTCTTCTTGTCTACCTCCCTGTGGCCACTACAGAAATGCTTCTGGGCAAGCTTCAGGCCCCCGCGTGAAGTACCGAATCTCCCCACCCGGTGGAGAGCAATCTCAGGCAAAGGCAGCACAGTGCTGGATGCAATCAGAGAAACACAGAAGAACGGCCTTGCTAGGCCAAGGGTGATGGAGAACATGAGGTATTGGGAGCTCTGGGTATGTCAGGGCTCCTGGGAACACAGTTGAGGATTGTGCTACATTTCACTTCCAAAGACATGCCCTGGGAGGGCTCAATTGTCTTAAAACACAAATGGAGGCTGCTGGTCTCCCCCAGGCTGGCAGTAAAGGAGGAGCTGGCATGCTTCCCTGGTTGGAGTTGAGCCCCTGGGAGAGTTAGCTTGACCCCAGTGCTGCATCGGGCAGTGGCTCCACAAGAGAGGAACCATCCAGGCACCAACACCCCTGCCCTTCTGAAGCGTTCCTTGGTTTTGCCTCTACCCCGTGGCATGCTGGCATTGCCCGGGACCTGCTGACAGGTGGTCCCCAGAGCCTGGTGGGAAGAGAGACTGGATGAGAGCATCTTTGGAGCCAGTTCTTCCCCAAAGGATCAAATGTCCCTTGTCAAACGGAGACTTGGCCCATTTCCTAGAGGATGTTTCATATCACAGAGTCCCATTTCTGACTTCCTTGTAGGGAAGGAATCTGTTAAAAAGTGGGACAGGCTGAGCAGGGCAGAAATACAGAGACATATGCTCTGAGTCATTTACCGCTGCCCCTGCCCACAGCCCAGCATCGCTGCAGAGCTACTCCCATCTCAGCCATCACTGATGAATCTGCCTGCCTAGAGGGATGGGGTGACCAAGTCCATTCCTGCAACCACCGGAGCAAGGGATGAGGTGAGGTGGCCCGTTGCCAAGGAAACACACAAAGACCCATTTACTTCTTGACCCGTTGTCCTTTCCTTAAAGGGCAGATGGCTCCCAGTCCAGGCAAGAGTCACACTTGGGCACACCTGCTTCTGGAGGGGCAGCCCATCGGAGGCCCGAATCCAGGGTGCTGAGAAACAGACCTTTAAACCCCTGCCTCCCTGTCACATATACATGTGAGCCTTACCCAGCCCACACGTGTGGGCAAGAATCTAGGTGGGATTACTTAATGTTAAAAAGAGTGAGTTCCCCAAGATCAGTTGGGGAGGAAGAGTATCTTCCGTGGAGGTGGGACAGCCAAGTGCCCAGCTCTTAGGCAGTTTACAGCTGCAGACTGTAGGCAGGTCAGCATGAGTTCCCGGGACATCAATCCCTTCTCTGGCTAGCACATCCCCGGTGCTGACCCTCCTAAGAGGCGAGAGACACTCTCTGCTGGCAGCTCCCACTTCTGGGAGTGACTCAGTGCCACATCTGAAAAGGTCTGTGTCAGCAGGTCACTGACACTCCTCCACTCCAAATGGCTTTCACACCATCCAGAGGGTAACTGCGTTAAAGGCACACAAACCACCACCAAGATGAAAACAGCCGTTTGCAAGCCAGTTTCCTCCTCGCCCCAGGCCCATTGAGGCTCAGAGGCCAGGAGTACTTTGCCCCATGTCTAGTGCCATGGGAGACACATCCTCCCCAGCCAGCAAGGCTGGCAGGAGAACTTTCCTGGCCGCCATGCCATTCTAGTGCCTGCACAGACGCGTCCTCCCACCTCACCCTCAGTTTGCGTGGGTGAAAGGACACTGTAGGACTCTGATTACAGGGAGGCCCTTTGGGCTGGGATGGCTTTATGCGCCCCAGCTTTGGTACAAATGGAATTCATACCCAGGCCAAGGCTCCTTCAGTACCCACTAGGTCTCTCTGCCTAGGTACTGAGCTCGAGGCATAGCCATGCTTGGAGATAGGCCAGAAGAGAGGCAGAAAGAGTCTTCCTCTAACCTATCCCCCAACCTGCTTCCTTCTACTGGACACGGTCCAGGGCTGCTTTGCCATCTCCCAGGCAGCCTCCAATTCCAGCCTATAGCTAAGGAGAGGAGGGACAGGCGGCATTCCGGAGCTAGCCTTCAGTATTCACAACAGCCATCTCAGGACCTAGCCCAGGCAACAGTCCCTCCTACAGGGTTCGTGGGGTGGGAGGAGCCCCAGCCAGACAAGGGAAGGGGTAGTCAAGCAGAGGAGCAGGGGCCTGCTCAAGAAAGGCCGGGAGGTGGAGGGGTGAGTATTGCTGGTACAGAGCTGGTGACAGAGGCTCTGCTGAGTGCAGAGCCAGGCTGCTCCCGGAGCTGGGAGGCTGGAGCCCTGGTGTCAGGACTCCAGATGGGGACTGCTGTCTACAGATGAGCAAAGAAAGCAGAACCCTGAATGTAAAGCTTCATGCAGCTAATCCCCAGGGCAGAAAGGATTCCGGACAGTGGCTCAAAACAAATCAACCTTGGCTCTCCTTTCTCCATCAAGTAGCCGTTCCCATGGCACCTCTTTACAAAGCCCCAAAAGGAGACAGGACCACCCTTGATGCCTGAGAAGGCCATCTGCTTTGACAGGTAGCCTCCTGGGCCCACTGGGGAGCTCCTTTGGCATGTTGGAGCACCCTGGAGGGGGGAGGGGGTTCCCAGCACATCCTCTCTCATGTCTGGCCAGCACCCCTGAACTCAGCTCTGCCATACTTGCTGTAACAAGGCACCAGCCCCAGGGAGAAGCATCCTCAAGGCCCCTCCTCCCCAGATACCCTCTGTCTGCTCGGGACCCTGGCCAGGGCACTGAGTGAGCATGCCACATGCTGTAGGGGGCATTCAATGGGATGACCACCAGCGTGGCTGTGGTAGGGAATAAGGTGTGGTCAGCTGCAATGGATGCTACATTCCTCAAAAAAAGAGCAGTAATGCTGGGAGGCAAAGAAAACAGAAGACAGAAAACCAAGTGGAGACCGTAAGACAACCAGGCAGGGACGAAGCAAGGCCCACCAGCGGCCACACCCCCTATTTCGACCCCAGGGGCCTCCAGGGGCATCCAGGGGCCAAGAAGTGTCCGCATGATGCTCCTTTGAGTTCCTTTCAGCAAGATACAGAGATGTGGACTACAGTCCATGTGGTCACCAGGACTGACTGTACCCAGACAAATGGACAGATATGTGGTCACATACACACACAGACACACACATACACACACACACACACAGACACTACAGTCTCCACTGCCAGCTGGGACAAGCCCAGTGGCCAACAGGCATGCAGCAGGGTGAGCGGTCTGGAAAGACATAGAGACTATGTACAGGGGGTGGTGGGGCCAGCAGGCTCCCTTCCCCTAGTAGCCCCTGGCCTCTTGTCCTCAGAGAGGTCCTTAGGAGCACGAGGGACTGGTGGCACTCTCCAAAGAGGACTGGGACAGGCGTCTGGTGAGGGATCCGACTGTGGAGTCAGCCACAGAGGATGTGGGGAAGAGTTTGTACCAGCCAGTGACCGCGGCACTCAGGTCCAGCTCGTCCAGCATGATCTGGGCCATGCCCATGAAGCACTTGTGGTCCATACGGCCGTAGTCTCCCCAGACGATCACCTGACAGCAGGGGGAGGAAGAGGGAGGCAATGGACGTCTAGGACTGGGCAGTGGGCCCAGGAACCTACCAGCTTCACCAGGGCACAGATGGGAGAGTCAGGATTAAAAATGACTTGGGCCTGTGCTTTCTGCATGCCTGGGACCCGACAGACTATATCTTATGAGGGCCACACATTGTCTGGACTGTTGTAAAACAAGTTTCTTTTCCCCCCTGTGGCCCAAAAGATTTAATTCACCAACACGATGTCCTACAGTGATCTGAGATTAGATCCTGGTGGATCTGGTTCCAGAACTCCTAATACCCAGGCAGCAGCTCTTTCCATGAAGAAACAGATAGGATCTACGGCTAGGGTCCCAGTTCCAGCCTTACCACTGGCTGTTGTGGGCCTTAATAAGTCCCTGGCCCTGACTGTCTTATCTCCATCTAGAACTCCAGGAGGAAGCGATTAGGTCAATGATTTTTCAAATTTGTTTTTAAAAACAGGCATCTTATATTGGGCTTCTGGCCTAGAATCCTAGAGTTTTGCAGTTCTTTGGTTTGCAACTCCCGTGGGCCCTTACAACAGAACCATCACAGCTCAGAGGAACAGCCTGCTATGAGATGTACTAGCTGGAGGACTGAAAATATTAGAGGTGGATTCCTGAAGGGGATTATGGGATTCCAGGTTCTTCCGTTGCTTCCCAAGTGTCCTGAGGTGAGCAGCTTTCTCCACAGCCCCAACTGGCAGCGGACTTGAGTTTCCAAAACTCAGCCAGAATAAATCTTATTCTCTTTAAAAATTAATCTCAGCTGTTTGTTACAAATAAAAAGCCAGACAGTCTTGAGGCGAGGCGAGCCAGTAGCTAGCACCACTTTTAACTTAGTGTGTGGCTGCCCACGTGAGAACTCTTTAAAAAGTTTTTTAATGTGTATGGGCTTAACATAAACATGAGTGAAGGCACCAGAGGAACTGGGACCTCCTGGAGCTGCAGTCAGAGGCAGTTGTGAGCCATGGATGATGGGAATGGTCTTCTGTAACAGTACGTGCTCATAAGCTCTGGGCCAGCTCTTCTCCACATACCCCCCTCCCTCACAATGAGTGTCAAGCAGGAATCTGAGCTCAGGGCCAAGCCAAGAAAATCTTATAGGCCCATGTGAGCTCAGGCTCATCCATCGAAGGGGCACAACGAGGCAACCCCTTTCCACCTTTCCCCAACACCCGCTCATCAGGAAGACCCAACACAGTGCTTCTCCCTCAAGCAGCTGGGCTGAGAGTCACCTAGACTTGGGCCCCGCTCAGTTCTGCTAATCCCTCAACTGAACAGTCATTTCATCTTTCTGAGACCCTGTCTCCTCACTTGCAGAATGGGGAAGCCATACCTCCTTTCATAGGATCATGCCTGAGAAAGACATAAACCACTGTAGAAAATGCCTGGCAACAGCAAGCCCCCGGGGGACACAAAGCACAAGTGGGAAAGTGGAGGTTCCCGGTGAATAAACCCAGGTTCTCCAGCCCACTGTGCAAACTCAGGAGCCATTTTGTTATGCTCAGAACCCCATGAACCGATGGATCGTGGAAATAAAATACAGAGGAAAAAAGAAAAGAGAGGGAGGGAAGGAAAAGGTGCTGGGCAGGCACCTCACTCAGGAGCTGAAGTATTTTCCACAGAAGCTGAAGGATATCTGTGCAATCCCTGGAGCCCATGTCAAGGTGAAAGGAGAGAACTGACTCCATGCTACATGAGTAACCCCCACACACGTGCATACCCAGTGATAAAGAAGAGGCAATGCAAATTACTGTGCCTGGCTCAGTGCTTGGCCTGGCCTAACCTTGAGAGTCTGCCCTGTAGACACTGACCTGCAGAACCTTGCCTGGGGGCCCCTCGTCAAAGAGCAGAGCCTGCTGGTACAAGGGATCACAAGTCTTCTTGGCCACCTTTGTCTTTTTCTTGGCTACACATGCCCCGTTCTCCAGCAGGTAAGCCTTGACATAGGTGGCTGAAAATGAAGAAGCATAATTGCCAGAGATGCCATATCCTGCCTAGTCTCCGCCCTCCGGGTGGTCCTGGGGGTAGGGTGGGGATGAGTGGGGTGGGGATGAGCAGGCCAGTGAACCCAGCAAGCAGAGAGACTGTCAGACACTGAGTTCCCTGGCCCTGCTCCTGCCCCAGCTAGCTCAGCCAGCCTTCCAGGCAAGGTGTGGATCACTGTCAATGACACGGCTTTAGGCTACTGGTGAGCTGAGAACTCACATGCCAGGACCCTTCCTCAGAGCTCCCGGCTGCTAGGCCTCACCTGGGAGGGATTTGGAGCCTGGTTTGGGAGTCAGGCTCCGAGCTTCAATCACTTCCACCTCCAGCTGGCCACTCCGGTCCATGACTGCAATGTGCACATCTCCTGCAAGGGAAAAGAACAGAGGTCCAGGTGAAGTCAGATGAGGCAGGCCGGTGGGATGCAACAGGGACATCATGCCACAGTGTCCCTGGAAAGTGAGCATGACCGAGTAAACCGTACACGTTGAAACTGCTCTCGGGAGATCACGTCAGAGGGCCTGAGGAACACTGATAGTCTGTGGGGGAATGACCCACAGGGAGCACAGGTCACAGCTAATGGCTGACAAATTCTCACCCGTGTATGGTGGGCTAGGGGCCTCTGCTTCACTACACAGGACAGCCAACTCTGCGGACAGAGCCTACACAGCAGCCCTCAGCCAGTCCCCTCAGTGTGTGTCAGACAGATGCCAAGAGCATGCATGCAAAAGGATGCCAAGCTATGAGGCTGCGCTGGACATCCCTGGGCAAAGGGAGCAGGGCAGGTGTACACCCCCTGCCAGAGGACAGCTCACAGTTCATTCCGAAAAGGGAAGGGATTCAGTCATGCTGACTTCCAGGAACTCTTGGCTTTGCTCATCGTGGGTGAGCAGAGTTTAGGATTATACAGTAGTTGTTTGGGACACTCTTCAAATGGGTGTAGAATTATAAACCTGATCTAAGCCTGCAGCCCCTCCCCCCAATTAAATGGGTGAGACTTTGAGTTCAGCCAACCTTCATATCATGTTATTACTGTATCTGCATACTTTGGGGAATTCACCACATTCAGAGACACCCTGAAATTTATCCTCCTTCCGCTATGATTCCTGACCTGGCAAGAAGACCAAAGGGTGTCAGTCAATGCCTAACGGTGAATGTATACGTGTCTTTCCCGGTTTAGGACACAAGGGGGCACCACACCCAAATATTCTGGGTTCCGATGGGTCATCATTATGAAAGTGACAGGCACTTCTCAGCACGTAGGTAAACGGGCTGAGATACTGAGCAGGCTCTAGTCCCAAGCAAGAGCCTGGAACTGAGGAAATCTAACACCCAGAGCCAGAAGAGAGAGGATCTTGACTCTCGGAGGGTCCTCTGGACCCCTCTTCCAAGGAAGAAAGGATGTTGCTGAACAGAGAATCCTGGCATGGAATCCCAGCTCAACTGTCTGTACTCACTTTCTGCTTCTGCTATGAGGGTCAAAGGTCAAGCACCATCAGGATGGGGCAGAGCAGAGACATCTAGACCAGGCAAAGCTCAGGCTAGACTGATGGGGATGCCTGCTTGGGCAGGACCCTAAAACACAGCGTGGGTGGTGTGGGGTGGAGGGGGGGGGATCTGAGAGCTGCTAAGAGAACCCATTGTGGGCTCTGAGACCCATCTCCTAGCTGCCAGGAAGAGAGATGAGACAATTACTAAAGGTCCCTGGGTACCGGCTGCTGAAGGAAGGAACCAGACCAATTAGCCACAGTTCCTAAGGAGAGTGTTAAAATGCTTTATAGAAAATACCTAACCGGAGCAGAAAAGGGGTGTTGGGTTGCAGAACTAAAGCAGGGATTACTGATTCCATTTTGCAGATGAGGAAATGGAGGCTAAAGAAGGGAAGTCCAAGGTTAGAGGAAGTAAATCCCCAGGAGCCAACACTGACTCAGTTTACACATGGGGGGTGGCTTCCAGGAGGGAGGGACGGTCTGGGAAAGCGGCTGCTGAGTACTGAGGAAAGGAAGGCTGGCGCTGGGGTCTTCCTGGCACATGAGGAGGACTGCAGCTGCCTGCCCGCCTCACACTGAGCCCCAGCGCTCCTTTTTGCTGTGCCCCTACCCCTTCTCCAGCAAGACTTACCCATGGGGGGTGTTGCCAATGTCTGTCGTCCCACAATCTGGCCTGGTCCCAGGCCATCCAGAAAATCACTGAACTGGCTTTCGGCTCCAAGCCTCGTGGGAAAAATAAACCTGCAGAGGGAAGCAGAGGGCACGTGAGGGCAGCAGGCGGTTGAGGGGTGGGGAGATGGGTGGATGTGAGGCCTTTCACCTGGGGTCCCGAGCCTGTCCCTCTTCTACACTGTGTGACTCTTCTGCTCACACTGTGAGTAAACGCTTGCTCGCTCGCTCATTCCCGTACACTGAAGAAAAGTACTTCGGGCTACATGTTTCAGACAGTCCCACTGTGTACTTCCGGCTGACCTAGAATTCACTAGGGGGCCCTGGCAGGTCTCGGGCTCCTGACAATCCTGCCTTAGCCTCCCAAGTGCTTGAGTAACAAGTAAGTGATACAATGTCCGGCTTAGAGAAAGATACTTTGATACCATTAAAAAGACTAATGAAAAGATTTAAGGCATTTAATCCTTAAGCCTGGGGAGGGGTGTTTTGTTTTGTTTTTTGTTTTGACAAGGTCTTGTGCATCCCAAACTGGTCTCAGCCTTATGATACAGCCAAGGATGACCTTGAATTCCTTACCTTCACCTCCTGACTGCTGGGATTGAAGGCATGTGTCACCATGCTCAGCTTATACACTGCTAGGGACAGAGCCCAGAACTTCGTGAGTGCTGGATGAGCGTGCTACCAACCGGGCTACAGCCCAGCCCAAGTGCCAGAGTTCTGAAGTGAGCCTCCGGGGCCGGGCTCGCTGGATACACACGCCCTCATGACAGCGAGCCAGTGCCAAGAGGGAGAGACAAGACCGACTCTTACTACCTGGAATGAGTTCTAAGAACTGAGGTTTGATTTTTTTTTTTTTTTAACTAGAAATTTAAAATCCAAGTCAATAAGGTGAGGTGGTGCCCAGAACGGCAGCAGAGACCAAAATAACCCAATGGCAGGGCTGAGATGAATGGCAGGTGATTGCAGGTGGTCTAGGACTGGAGGGGAGGGGGATGGAAATGGTAACAGGAAAAACTGACAGGGATAGAAAGCTGGCCAGCCGCCAGCAGTGCACTGAACGGCCCACGTGCCCTCATATCATTATCCTTCAACCCGTCTGTGTGGTAGGAACCATCATCCAACTTTCCAGATGAAACAGACATTTCCAAGAGGTAGGGGACTGGCCTGTTCCCAACAGGGACGGCACCTGCTCACTGGGGGATAGGCAGGGACTGGGGCAGTTGGCACAGGGGAAAGATCTGGGCATGTGAGATACAACAAATGGCAATGAGTTTTTGCTTCTGCCTCCGCTGATGCCACCACAACCCCAGGCCCAGGCATTCTGGGTATGGCCAACAATGATAACTTCCTTGGGGGCCACAGTGAACACAATATGCAGATATCCTAATGGCAGCCATGAATGGTGGGTCAGAGAGGAATCCCTGCTGGGCAGTTTGGAGTGGGGGCTCCAAAGTGACAAGCAGGGAGCAATAGACTTGTGGGACAGAACCTGTACTTCTCCTACAAGGCTTATCTTCTGTCCCCGGGAAGAGGCTTCAAGGCGTCTACCTTCATTAACTATGATCAACAATAGCCTAGTCATTCTTTGTGTATCCTGGGGGCAGGTACGCATGCAGTGTGTGTGTGTCTGAGCCAGAGGTCATCATTGGGGTCTTCCTCAATCACTTTCCACCTTAGCTTCTTTCTAGACAATCTCTTATTGAACCTAGAGTATGTAGATTTGGAGAGACTGGCTGCTAGCAAGCCCCAGGGATCTTGCTGTCTCTGTCTCAATAATGGGATTACCGGCACATGCACAAGTATGTCCAGCCTCTTCACGTGGCACTGTGGACTCCTGCTCAGGCTCTCAAGCCTGTGCGGCAAACAATTTACTGACTGAGCCATGTCCCCAACCCTCTCATTGTTTGGTCCTCCTCCTCTTCTCTCCACCCATTCCTCTTTGTTTTTTGTTTTTTTTTCTTTTTTTAAATTGATGTAATGTCTCTCGTAGCGAAGGCTGGTTTGGAACTCAAGTGTGTAGTTAAGTCTCTGACCTTAAACTCTTGGTCCTGCCTCCACCTCTCAAGTGCTGGGTTTACAGGTGTGCACCACCTCACTCGGTCTACGGTCAAAGTCTTATGACAGAAAAAAAATAAAGAGCTGTAGACTCAAAAACTCAGAACTGGGGTTCCGTGTTCTCGGACAGGGAGGAAAGGGTAGAGAATCAAGCGACTTTAGTGTAAACAATGAGTTGGGCATCACTTGAGAATTGTGCCTGAGCTGGGCGTTGGTGGAACACACCTTTAACCCCAGCACTCAGGGAGGCAGAGGCAGGCAGATAGCTGTGAGTTTGTTTGAAGCTAGCCTGGTCTACAAAGTGAGTCCAGCACAGTCAAGGCTACACAGAGAAATCCTGTCTCAAAAAAACAAAAACAAAACAAAACAAAAAAAACCTAAAAGGAAAAAAAAAAAGGAAGAAAAAAAGAAAAAGAATTGTGCTTGTGGGTAAAGAGCCTCTGCCACTCGGGGGCCTCAGTTTCCTCACTTGTATATGAAGACATTGGTGGTTTCCACACTCACTCAGAGTGGGTACAAGTGTTAAATGATCACAGCACATAGCTTCCAGAGGGCGAGTCACTGGTCTGAGGTACCCACTGAGGCTCTGTGCAGGTCTGATGTGGTAAGCACAATGGCCACTGGTTTCCACATTAAAAGGTACAGCTGGCTCTCTGTATCTATGGGTTCTGCATCAGTGTCAATGAAACGCAGATTGAAAATACAAAGGAAAAAGTTGTCTATGCTGAGCACATACAGATTTTTTTTCTTATTGTTCCTTAAAATATACAGTCTAGGCTGGGAACTGGGATGCACACCCATAATACCAGTGCTCAGGAGGCTGAGGCAGGAAAATTCTGAATTCAAGGCCAGCCTGGGCTATATAGTGAGGCCTGCCTAACAAGCATCTTTATTGCATTTAGCTTATACTGGGAATTAGGAGCAATCTGGAGAGGATCTAATGTATACAGGAGGATGCCTGCAGGTTGTATGCAAACATTGTATCAGTGTATTTAAGGGATTCAAGAAGCTGTGGGTTTTAAATCCGGGGGAGGTCTTGGAACCAATCCCACAGGGATGCCAGAGGCTCACTGTAGAGTAGTGAGAGACAATAACTGAATATTAAATAAGCTACAGGATCTTGAGACTGGAAATTCTAGGGCCTTGATGAAACAGAAGCAGAAAATCTACAAACTCTGACTTAGAACAGCCCTGTGGAGTCCCTGTGTAAGCAGGGACTTTCAAATGCTTACTGTGACTTGCATGCAAAAAGAAAGGGGCCTGCTAAGACCTCCGCCCGCTGTTGACCTATGTTCATCCTGGATACAGAGCTCAAGTTCTCCAGGCAAGTCACCCCAGCTATGCAGGCTACACCTGCGCTGTCTCTTTCTTTCTCCAAATGCTGCTTTTGGCCCACTACAGTGATTTTATTTCCTGCCTGTGAGTCACAAGGTAAGATGTGACAGTTTTAAAAACATGGATCTAGTCCAGTTTTCTTCCCTAATCTCCAAGCAAGGTGATTTATAAAGCTTTCGCATAACTAAGCCATGAAAATGGGTTTAGGCTTAGAAGGAATTTAAGGTCACATTTTCCTTTCTGCCCATCTCCTCTAGCAGGGGATAGAGTGGGTGACGGGAGGCAGGAGACCCAAGTTCTTTCCTGAAATAAAAGAACAAATCATGTGCTCCAGGGCCTCTGTTGGGAGTAATGGGAAGACCTGGACCCAGGGACAAGGAAGGCTGGGGCAGGGAGGAGGGATGCAGACATCGTGGCTGGGAACCAAATGGGCAGGTGCACGCACGTGCCCTCGGAGCTGTTGCTGTTGGTGCTCCCATCAGTAGACTCCCGGCTGCCCTGGCGGGTGACACGGCTCCGCATCTCCACCGCAATGCCGGTCTCCGTGCTCCGTCGAATGTTGCTGCGCAGCTTCTTAGTGGCCCCTTCTGGGGTCCCCAACCCAAGAAGAGAGAAGGAACAAGGTCAAGACATGGCCTAGCCTACCGAAGTGATCCTCTGGATAGAGGCAGGTGGGGACACCGCTAAGCTGTCCCCAAAGCTGGTCTGAAGCCTGACACCTCGCCCAGCCCAGGGGGATGGTACAGACGGAGTTGCCCAGGGATACACTATGTGCCCAGATTGAAATGCAGTTAGAAGAAGAAAGCCCTGAAGCCCTGTGACCCTCCCCCTCTATGAGGTTCCCCTGACTCTGCCTTCCCATTCCGCTTCAGTCTGAGCCCCAAAACTTCAGAGGTGCTCCTTCCATTCACTTCTGGAAAGTTTGTCTGTTCTGGGATTTCCAGATTTACTTTCTCTCCTCTTCTCTCCCCAAGCCCACCTGTCTGCTGCCCTAGAGAAAACCCACTGGAAGCCTGGCCATTTGAAATTTGCCTTCTCACATTAAGACTAAAGGAGAGAGCATCGTGAATGTCGAGTCCAGAGGACCTTGACAGGCAAGACTGCATAAGGGGTGGGGTGGCTAGCTTGACCAAGGCTGATATTGGATTTGAAAAGGTCCACAGCAGAGGTCCCCTACCCTGTCTCTGATGTTTCTGTTCAGGGCCCCCAGCCCCCTCCTCAGCCTGGCAGGAAACAGAGGGCACTTTCTCTCTGAGTAGCACACCAGCCTGCCTGGGTTTCCATGGCAACCTCTTTAGCATTGCAGTGTGGTCCCTCTAGACAGCTCTCCTCCTGGGCGGGGGTTGTGTGTGGGGGAAGACAGGCCGGGGGTTTTGCAGGGACTCCCCTGCTAAGGCTTGCTCGATGAGCAACTTGACAGGAGAGGGAAGTGGCACTCGAATAGGCGCTGTACCAAAGGAGCCATTTGCTGCCACCGGTCACAGGCCCAAGGAAATTGCTAGCGGAGTGGCCCACAGTGGCGTCTAGGGCAGGGGAACAGCCCATGCCTCCCTGGAGGCAGCCATGGTGGGCTGAGGAGGGAACGTTCAAGTCCCCAGCATAGGAAAGGGAGGCCTCTTTTTCCTCCTGCTTCTGCCCACTTACCCTTGAGCGAGTCCCCTCTGAATGAGAGGAGGCCACGAGGGCAAATACTAGCAGATAGGGTGATAGAGGGGAGGTGATAAGAACAGGGGGCAGCGTGCCCTGGAATACGTTCTCTAAACTCGGTGCGGCCTAGAGAGCTAGAATAGCTGGCACATTCAGGAACCATTGTTTTGTGAGTGACACAGAGTCATTTTAGCTCTGACATATTTCTCTTACACATGTGTAAGACAGACACAGCGGAATGCCAGCCATCATACATGAATATGATAACTTCATGTATGATCTCATGTGCCTGTTTATACAAAGTCACACCGTTACACAGGCCCTCCAGGTCCTGCATGGATACAGTGCACACTGTCAAACAGGGACACACACACATAGATGATCTTTAATATCTAGAATTGAGCCCATCTATTCACATGTAGTGATATCCACCCACCTATGTCCTGTGACCTACCATGGGACTCTCTCTGTCCCTGACTCCTAACCGCCGAATCCCCTCTAACCCAGTTAGACGACAGATGGCCGTGGGGGGACTCAAAGTCACCTGCCTCCCCCTCACGTTCTCACCCCCTCAACACTCGTTCTTTCGGAGCCTGGGAAAGCTCTGACCTATATGGAAGTGAAATTACCTTAGATAAGACTTGCCCAACTCAGAATGGGCGCCCATGAGTAGGGGACTCCTGAAGGGTCACAGATAGTACTCCTCCAGGCCCCTCCATCATTTCACTGGTGTGGAGTCTGGGGTTCTGATGTCAAGGAGCTGGGGCTAGCCAGGAGGCCCCAGGCTGCCTGCCTGCTGACATGCCACTCCCCCCCCTTCCCAGTTCTTCCTCTCTTGGAGGTGTGACTCAGCAGAGATTAACTCCTGTGTCTTCAGTACGAGGGGAAAGGTCTGGAAAACTCAGAGAGAAAATCCTCCCACTGGCTTCGTTCCTGTTCAGCCACAGCCCCTGCTGACCCAGGGAAGCACCCAGAAAGGTGCTTCTCTCTAGAGAACTGATCCAAGTGGTTGCGATAGTTCAGTGTTCCCTGGAGAACGATTCCAGGAGCCATTCTATCTGTCCCCTCACATACAAAAAGAGGGGCAGTCATGGCCTGCAGCAACACTCTCTGGCATCTTCTAGAAGCCCCTGACTCAGAGACAGCTCAGGAGGGAAGGGCTCTGTCCTTGGTACTGGACACTTAGAAGGAGGCTGCTTCAGTCCAGCATGACCCTCTGGGGATTCAGCCTAATTAATGCCAGACTAGGTTTACTTGCATCCCAGGACCCCAAAACTCTGACCTCGCCCTTCATTGTTCTCACAATGCAGAGGACTGGTAGATCTCAAAGGAAGATGGAAGATGGCATTGTTAGCTCCATTTTGCAGGAGTGAAAACAGTCCCAAGAGGAAAGTGACTTTCCAGACAGTTCCACGGGGAGCTGTGGAGCCAGAACTAGCCCTCTAAAGGACAGGGTGAGGTTTCGGAGATCTGCAATGGGGCAGCATACTGATAACTGGAAGAGGGCAGTCAAGCAGGAGACCATAGGGAGGCTGCTGTTACAGATTAGACACTGTATTGTGTGAACTGGGGCAGAGGAACAAAGAGGACCAGTCAGGGTGGCGGCCAGAGCAGGGTCCTGATGAACTAGGAGGGTTCTTGTAAGTGGAGACCCAGAGCCTCAGAGGCTAGGCCTGGGAGAGGAATTCTTTCTGACTCCTTATAGCCCAGCCCCACAGGGAATCAAGCCATTCCAGTTAGGGCAACAGGGGCGTCCTTCTGGGGTCCTTCCCAGAGCAGCGGTCCCTGGGTCAATGGTGAGTTGGCCTGCCTGAGCCTCGCAGCCAGGAAGCTGCTCTAAGCTGAGACACTGGCATACAGACACACTTAAAAATAGTAAAGAATAAATCTTAAAAAAAAAGTATCAACAACACTTTGCTGAGCGCCTCCCATGTGCCAGTCACAAGAGGCTGTGTGCTTTTGCACATCCATCTTATTTAATCCCCGGGTAGCTCTATAAAGCATATGTTAATGTCTTCGGCAAACAAACAGCAGGCTCAGAGAAGCGAAGCAGCTTGCCTGAACTGTCCAGCTAGTAAATGATGGGGGGTGGGGGAGGCTGCAAAGGCCAGCCTGAGGTCATTCCCCAGGGCAGTGTCTTCTCTTCAGACTCTGGAAGTCTCATAGATAAATGAGTACATGAGACTGGCTGACCTCGAGGGCCCTTCCTGCTATGACATTCAGTGATTAGATGATTCACGGGGACCTGCGCTTGGAAGGGCATCTGGGCAACTCCCCTGGCCCCAGACCCTGAGCCTCTAGTCATGCCCTTATATACCACAAAGACAAGGTACCCAGAGGCCCCCTCATCATTGTCTCTCCCCAAGCAGCAGGTCTTCCTGGCATCTGCTTTCAGCCCAGCCTGCCGCTGTCTGAAGCCACAGCAGATCTCTGCAATGGCTCCTGGTGACTCGGGCCCTGCTTTAGCCTTGGAGACTGTCTCTCCCAATCACTTTGCATACGAGACGTCTTTTAGTCTGAGGCTGGATTTCATTGCTTACACTACCAGACACAGACACAGACCTCTGGGGTCCAACACCTCCATGATCTTCTAATGTTGATCCCCAGCTTGGTTTCATCGCAGCCCACCTTCTTGCTCCCCACTCTCAGAGCCTACACTGCCCACCCAAAGGCACTAACAACCAAAACCCCTTCCTCACTTAGCCTTTCCCTGAGTGGAAATCACACCGGAGCCTGAGCGCTGGAAAAGACCATCCCCCGTGTTCCTGAAGACAGCTTTGTAAAGATCTATTTTAAGGTCTGGAAGAGCACCCCCAAATACCAGCCCCAATGGGGCGTCTTGATGAGCATCCTCCCTGGATGCTCCGGCATTCTACCCTTCCCCACCCCCGTCCAGCTGCCTCCTTGAAGGTTTGGGGGGGGGGGGTTGTTACTCTGAGCAAAATAAGCAGGAAGAGAGTTAAAACAAAGCCAGCTGGTATCTGGACTGATGCCACAAACTGAGGGGGTCTGGGTGGGGAGGACAGGCTCCTCTGTGATGGGGGGGCGCATGTGTGGCTGTGTGAGACAAGGTGGTGCCCCCCCCCCCCCAGTCTGAACATAACTGGAATTCTGTAGCCGGGTGTCTGAGGATGCATACCATACACCTCGGGTAGCAAACCATACCTGAGGGTGTACCAGCTAAGGCGTATGGGAGGCACGTGCCCTTCTAAGTGGCGTGGCTCTTTTTGTCCGTGTTCAGAGAACCGTATTGAGAGGTTATTTGTGACCATGGGTAGCGTAATGCGAATGACTGGACCATGCTTTCCCAGCTTGCCTGAGCTAATGAGCACTCTTGGCTACGTCACTACATAAGCCATGTATTTCCGTCTCTCTCTTGTGGTCCTGCAACACCTGTGTGTGGCTGTGCAACTGTATTTGTGGGGCTCTTTGTCCTTAGGGGACTAAGAAATGACAACCAGGACAGGATCGTGAGGATATGGCTGTTTCAAATAACTTCTGATGAATGCACAGGTCCGTATGTGGAGGTGGCAGCATGCGAAGAGCAGGAACGAGGAAGGGCAACCGGGGCTTGAGTCCAGCCTGCACCGTGTAGTCTGGAGCACCGGCCTTTCCCTCTCTGCGCTGTTACTACCTGCTAGTGGGGACCACGGCATATCACACACGCAGGCCCAAACAGCATCCACAAAGTGTGCGTCTACCCTTAGTCGCTGGGGACTCAACAGCAACACACCCGTTTCCTCCCCCCCACCTCCCCCCACCCCTTACCAGGCTGGGGGAGTTGCAGCGTGCTCTTGCTCCACTGGGTCAGGCCAACGATAGCCACCATCTTGGCACCCAGGCTGCTGCGACGTTTCTTGGCTGTGGTGGTCCCGGCCCCACCCCCAGCTTGCTGGGATCCGCAGATCTCGCCGCTGATGCTGGAGCTCCGTACCACATTCCTGGAGGCCCCAGCAGAGGCTGGACCAGGCTCCCCGTTAAACATGGTCCCCAGGGCAACAGGGCTTCAGGCGATTCTGAGGGGGGGGGCATTTCCATCATCAGACCCGGAGACTCTCCAGCAACCCCACCACTTCCTAGCTGTGGGAGTCTGAGTCTGGGTCGGTCACTCGGCCTCTCTGAGGTGGTAAGGATGAAATGAACAGATAAATGTCCAAATCCGACTCAATAAACGAGGGCATTGTCACTTGCCTGATGTGTATGAGGCCAGAGGTGCCACCCCTCCCTCCTCTTATCATTGCCACAATCAACACCAAGGCCAGCGAGCTGGCTCTGTGGACTCTGCCAACCTGACACGGTCCTAGGGCTCAACTCCCCCAAGTTGACCTTTAACCCTCCCACAGAAACCATGCCACATGCAGACCACCTCCCACACTAAATAAACGAATGTGACATAAAACATTTTAGTGTGTAAAATAAAATAAACAAACCCCCTAGAGGACAAAGATGGGGCTTTTAGTGCCCTGCTATGGACAAGCAGCAGATGCCCTGTTTGGCAGGAGACCCCGGGGCTGAGGTGGAACCCACACAAAGGCTGGGTGACTTTGTGATCAAACATGTTGGAGTTTCAGCAAATGCCTCAGCAAAATTAAAACAACAACAAAACCCACAAAGGCCTTTCACTTCACAGGGTGGCTGTAAGGGTTAAATTAGGGGGTGTGTGCAGAGGGAAGTCCCAAGTCAGGCTGCTCTCAGAGCAAGTGACAAGCACAGGAACAGAAGTTCGTGCAGTCTGAGGACTGGGTTCTCCTTCTGGAAGGGACCGGCCCAGAAAAGTCTAAAGTAGAGTCAAAAATCACGGTCCCCTATGGTGTGGAGGGAGGCCTCACTGTCGGCATTTACCCCAGCTCCGTTCCGTGTTCTGGCAACATAACTGGACTCGTACTGTAAATACAATCTTAAATCCTGGTATTTTTCATCTAGCATCATATTGTAAGCATTCCCTCATGTCATTAGCACTTTGTATAAATGTTTCAATGCCACTGTAATCATCCCTTGTGCAGACAGAATATAATTGACTTAAATATTTCAATGCAGTTACCTCTTGAATCTGATCCAAATTTCTCTCTCCTCTCTTAAATAAACATGGAAGCCAGGCATGACGGTTCACGCCTGTGATTCCAGCACTTGGGAGGTGGAGGCAGGAGGATCAGGAGTTCATGGTCACCAGACTGGGCTACCTGAGGCACTGTCTCAAACCAAACAAGCAGACACAGATGAACCTCTTTCTGCGCTGGGCCTGCTGATTTCCTTAGACACAGATTGTCTGACAGTGAAGGGTGTGGACTGCCATGGAACTCCCGACCCTCTCCCTGCTGGCTGGCAGTGGTTTGGGGCAGGGGCTACCCTGCCTGCTGTTTCTGAGGCAGATACTGATTAGCTAAGGTCACTGGCTTTCTCCTCAGCAAGTCATTTGTTCAGAAGTAGGCATCTGACCATGCTCAAACAATTCACCTTAGGAGTGGCAGAGCCCTGCCCCCTCCCACCTCAGTTCAACTGCAAGCAGACGCCTGCACATAGCACGCAGCCTGGAGAACATCGGGCCACATCTGGAGCCCACTTTCCTCTGGTACTCAGCTCAGAAAGGATGTGTTTTCTATTGTTTAAGCCAGTTTGAATCACTGTTCTCCATTATATCCAAAAGCATCCTGCCTGATATTAGGACTTAAAAAAAAAATTCTTGGACTATATTGCCAAATCCTTTTCCAAAGTATAAAAATTTACTGTCCTCATTAACTGCATTCAACAAATGTTTAATTTCCTAAAATTCCAAGGCCAGGGCTGAGTGCCAAGGATATAGCAGTGAGCCAGGTTCTCTTGGTCCTGCCCTCCCAAGACCTCCAATCTGGGAGGGGAGACAGACAGTAAATAACTAATTATACCATTAAATATTTAATGCTGGTTACGATAAGAGCCAGGAAGAGGAGGACAGAGGACTCTGAGAACACTCTGGGGGAGGGGATGGCAGGCATCTATGGCCCCGGCTTATGGAGGTAGGGTCTCTTTGTGTTTGTATGTGTGGTGGCCAGAGACTGATGTCCAGCGTCGCCTTTAATGCCTGTCCATCTTATTTTTTAAGACAGAGTCTCTGACCGAACATGCAGTTCCGTAACTTGACTAAACCAGCTGGGGATCCGAATCCGGGCCTCCGTGTCTGCAAAGCAAGTCTTTTACCCATTTAGCCACCCCTCAGCCTCAGAAGTGGGGTCTCCTGCCACCAAGCTCTGTGACTTGGCCATTGAGTACAAGGCCGCATTAGCTGGCTCTTCCCCGGGCATAGTGGGAAAGCCACCTTTTCTTTCTGCTTACCATCTTTGTTCTATGCCGGCATCCAGTTCTCTTCCTGGGCTAGCTGTGCACCCCAGGGATGGACATTTTGCTTTGAGAGACTGACTTTTCACAAGGATGCAGAAAAAAGAAGGGAAATGAAGGTGGAACGGAGCGGGGGGGGGGGGGGCATTTTTTTTTCTGGCTGCCGAGGAAGACAGTCCCCACGCAGCTGAGAGCGGCTACTGGTCTTCCTGTCACATGGCTTCTGCCAGCCCAGTGAATTAAGGCTGAAGAGAGAGGGTAGGTCAAGGCCTCCTCCTGTTTTCTTTGGGGCTGTGGGGACTGCTCTCCTCCAATGGTGCTGCAGAACCTGGGGTTGTATTTCTCTATGTCCCATCAGCCTTAATGCTAATGGAAAGTCCCCGTGGCCTGTGCTCATCTCTTCTCTTTAGTTTCCAGTTCTTGTGCCAGTATACATGGGTTTGGGGGTATCTGTTCAGTCTTCTGATGGAAGATGGGACAGGGCTTATCTGATGCTGTGAACCTGCCACAGTGTGAGTCTAATTTGCCCACTACAGTAGCTCTGCGAGGTGCCTCGTTATCTCTTCTTGGCAGATGAGAACAGCGAGTCTCAGGGCAGAAGAACAACTCAACCTACTCTGCTAGGAGATGGCAAGGCCTGGATTCGAACCCAAGTCTCCTGCGTCTGCAAAGAGTCCTACATGCCCAGCAGCCCCTGCTCCTCCATCCAGACCTCATCCGAAGGAAAGCACCCATCCCACCAGGGGAGGCTCCACCCCAGGACTCTGGGTTCTTTGAGAAAACTGCTAAGAAAGTGTCTATGATGAGAAAACAATTTCCCCAAGCTGGTGAGAGCATCTCAGGGGCAGAAACCCTAGATTATAGCCAGAAAAGCAACCACTTCCGTGGTGAGCCTCCAGAACACTTGAGGGGTAAGAAGGGACAGAATTCCAGACCCTGCCAACCTGGGAGCTCGTGTTTCCTCATGAATAATACACAGACAGACAAGCAGACAACATCCAGGGCTCTGCCCAGAGAGCCATATTCTCATTTTCAAGCATCTACCTGAAGAACCAACGAGTGCTTAGATGACCCCAGCCTGCAAGCCACTCCCCAAGAAGGCAGGAGGAGTCAGACCCAAAGTGCTAGGCCTGGGGTCATGGCCACAAGTCTTACTACAGAAACCTGCGAGGGTTGGGCATGAAGATGTGGGTCAGAAAATAAGCAGGTTCCCTCTGTGCTCTTTCTTGGGTCTTGGTTTCCTCATCTTTGGGTTCAATGGAGGGGCTCAAATTAGGTGCTCTAGGAAAGCCCTTTTGTCGAAGGAGCTGGGCCTGAGAGCACATGCTACAGTCAATGGTGGGCTCAGGACTGGGGCTCTTGGGGCTGAGGAAATAACCTAGTTGGCAGAATGCTTGTTTAGCTGGCACACCTATAACCTCAGCACTTGGGAAGTGGAGACAGGAGGATCAGAAGTTCAAGGTCATCCTCTGTCACATGAGTTCAGAGCCAGCCTGGGCTACATCAGACTCTGTGTCAAAACAAGGAGAGATGGGGGAGGATGATGACAGCAATAAAATGTCCAAGTCCTCTCTGCAGGGAAGTCAGAGACACAGGGATGAATCGCACTGGGGCACAGAGGAAGGAACCCCTCTGAGCTGTCAGATCACAGGGCTGTGGAAGGGGAGGCAGCAGAGAGAGGACAGAGTGAGGCCCTGATAGAACCTAGAACGTAGCATGCCACATGCTGATGGCCTAGTCGATCGCCGAATGAGCTACGTCCTTTCCATGAAGGGCACATCCAGCCTTCCCCTGCTTGAGCAGGTTCTCTCTCTGCCCAGTTGTGATCCTCCTGTGGTCCCCTGTGCTGATGCCCACCCACCGCACAGCAGCAGAGGAGCAGGATCTGATGGGAGACATCCATGAATGGGCCCAGTGTGTCCTTTTCTGCCCCAAGAGCTGAACCTCTCTACCTGGAGTCTTGCTACCCTAGGGACTCTACAATTTCTAGAGCAGGTCTCAAGGCCCTGCCAAGCCCCCTGCAGCCTTCTGTCTCAGTGACAATGTGGCTAACAAGCCAAGCAGTTTTTCTCGGCAATCAATGAAGCACCCAAAAAGCCAAGATAAAGTTAGCCACCCACTCTTACAGCATGGAAGCCCGGGGAACGTTAGGCGTGAAGGACAGCAAGTACCTGAGGCTCCTTCACCTCTCCCCATCATCTGCCCATGGCAGACATCACTAGTCCACCTCAGAAGGCCCACAATACAGTGTCCCAGCACTAGCTCAGGAGAGCAGCCCCTGAGCCCAAACTGACATGCCCTTCCTAATCCAGCCTTTCAACTGTGGAGGGGTAGACCAAGCCCTGGAATGGAAGGGAGGTGCATCCAAGGGCATGCTCCAACCTGTCTTCTAAAGCCAAGATTCCCATCACCCGTCAGGGGCTCACTCCCCCTCACCTGCAGAGAAAGAGAAACTCACTGAGCTGCTGAGTCTGGATGTGGTGCTCCGCATCACAGGGGGCTGTGCTCTCTCACCAGCACACCCCTAGGGCATCTGCACAAAGCTTCGTTTTCTGCTGAGTTACCAGTTTTCAGGAAAGGAGGTAAAGGCAATCAGGGCAGGCTTCCAGGAGGAGGAAATGTGATGACAGGGTGTCTAAGGGAAGAAATTGAGCACAAAAGAAAGCAAGTTAATGCCTCTGTCCCTGGCGAATTCTAGCAGCTGCTGGAGGAAAACCAGCAGACTCTGAAGGCAGTGGGACACTGAGCAAATCCTTCCAATTTTCAGATTTTGTTTCCTCCTCTCATTTCATTACACAAGTCCTCAAACTCAGTGCTCCACCGGCCTTAATTAGAGCCAGTCTCAAGTAGCCTAGGCTGACCACCTAGTCTTCATAGTTAAGGATGCCCTTGAACTCCTGTTCCTCCACCTCCAAAGTGCAGGATGACGGGCAGGTGCCATCACACCTGCATTCAAACAAACCACATTCCTTAAGATATGAGGGACTCATGCAGGCCAGAATGCTCAGGACCTCTGGGCCCAACCCCCCTTGCTCTATCAGCTGCCTGTGTATCCCCGCACCTGTGCAGCATCATCCCCTTAGAGCCGTGCTCCGACCCTTTGACACATGTCCTCCTGCTGTGACAGCCAACCATAGTTATTTCGTTCCTACTTCATGGCTATAACCATAATTTGCTACTGTTGTGGATCATAATGTAAATATCTGTGTCCTGCGCTGGTCTTAGGCCGCCCCTGTGAAAGGGCTGCGACCCACGGGCTAGACCACTGTGACATGCGCAGCAGTCGGGGCTGGAGGCACTCCTGACTCTGAGACAGTCACCAGCATCCCTAACCCTCCATTTCTTCTAAGAAGAGTCAAATGACCACCTGGACCTACGCAGCTTTCCCAGCTGATGACAGGTCAACAGGGACAGATGCAGAGGGACAAAAAAAAAAAAAAGGCTCAGGAGCTAGGCAGTGACAGCCAGGCCTGCCACTCCTGAGCAGAATTAGAGGGCTTCCATCTCTAACCCCCTGCACACGGCTCCTGTTCCCTAAAGTAGGATGACCACATGTGCTTTAGGACTGTTAGATAAAAGATTACAAAACAAGACTGGTGTGTGCTCACTGCCCAGCTGGGTGGTGAGCGGCTCACTGTGAGCAATGGCGCCTGGACCATGGTAAACACGTCCCCAGGTGTGAGCGCCTACTCACCGTGTGCCGCCTCTCCAGGGGGAGGCCCAGGGGTTAAGAAGATCACCGGAAACCGCCCTCTAGGTGTGTGGGGTGACGGGAGGTAACAGGCGAAGCTGTGCCAGCACTGATCTAGAGCTCTTGCTGGATGCTGGGTCTGGTGCCTGGGAGCCCTGCCTCAAACTCTGGTAGAGCCCAGAACTCTAGCCCCTCCCTCCTCTACTTAGGGAGAGGTGGGAGGGTTGGTATGTGGGTGGGGGGGGGCTAGGCTTTGAGCAGAGGTGGGGGCACCACACCTCACCTACTCTCCTAATGTGGAGATCTCTTTCCAGACAACACAGAGAGAGAGAGAGAGAGAGAGAGAGAGAGAGAGGAGAGAGCACACATAATTTTAAATGTGATCACATCATACAGAGCCACAAAGCTGCTACCCACGTTTTAAAGACACAAGCACATGTGCTCATGGATATGTGCATGCCGTAACCAAGATGCTGCCCCACACAAAGAAGCAGCCACACAGACATTCAGACTGTGTACACACCTTCACACAGTCATACACAGTGTCTCCTCCCCTTGGCCCTGCCCAGTCAGAGGAGCAACAGCAAAGCCCCTGGCTTCCACTGGCAGGAAAGCCAGCCAGTCTTATCCCAAGCCTGGCTCGCTAGGATGAGGCTCATGAACCAGCTTGGAGCAGGCCTTTGTGTGAGCTGGAACACACACACACACACACACACACACACACACACACACACACACACACTCCAACCTCCAATCCCATCCTCCTGGCCCCCATCTCTGCTAGACCGGACAAAGAAGCTCATCGGTGAGGTTTGTGGTAAAGAGATGGGAAGGCTGGCAGGGAGCAGCTGCTGTCACCATGGCTACCAGCTGACCCACTTCTCCTCCACCCAGCCTGGCCCACCCAGCCCAGTCGAGGTGGTTACAGGCAGCTTTGGGTAGGGCGGGCCCTCTCCCATCACACACACAAAAGGAACAACCCTCTGAGGGTGTGGTAAGGGATGAGCTGGGTTCTATGAGGGAAGGCACCAGGCTCCAGACAGTCCCTGAGGGCAGAGCACTGATATGTTCCTAAGAGACCTGTCTTCTCCCATATCTGGGTCTCTGGCCTCCAGAGCATCACCCTGGCCCTGGACATTCTCAGGCACAGCCCTCCCAGTAATACAGGGTGGAGTGCTCACATCCCTCCCTCTGTCCCGGGGCTCAGCACACTCACTGGTCCAGCAGCCTCGGAGCCTGAGGAGCCCTGTCTCCCATGCAGAGCAGGCTTATGGAAAGCAAGGCCCATCTCCTGCTTCCTTCCGGGCGCAGAGTTCACACGTGCCTTCTCCCAGTCAGAGGGCTCCCGAGGACATGGCTCTGTGTAGCCTCTGGAACCAGCAAGTCAGAGCAAGCCAGCCAGCCTCCAGGATGATCAGGAGGAGGAGGTGGTCTTAACACAGGATGAAACCCACCCCTCTGCGATCTTGTCTCCATCACTGGCCTCCAGTCCCTGATTTCCTCCCATTGGTCCCACTATGTCCTAGCTTCTCGCCCCACCCGGTAACGGGCCGACACCTGCTGCTCATTCCTCACGAGTGCCACTGTGTCTCCTCTGTCTCCCTGGGACACTCTTCTACAGCGTGCTCTGCCGCCATGCTCCAAGAACCAATGTTTGTCTGTCCCTCCACCCTTGCCTACCTGATTCCTGCTCTTCTCTCAGGCCCTCTTTGAAGGCCGTCATTCCTAGCAATTGTCCGGGGCAAAGTAAGTCTCCTCTTTTGCTGCTCCAAAACTCTGTTCTGACCTTGTATATTACGGGTTAAAGTCCTGATGCCCTGTACCTTAGCGTGTGGCCTTTACTGAAAATGTGATCTTTGTAGATGTGATTAAAGGCATCCTGAAAGGTGTGGGTGGTTGTCCCTCCTCTGACTAGTGTCCCCTACAGAAAGACAGGCCTGAACAGAGACAAAGGAAGGATGGTATGAAAGTTCATACTGGAGTATCAACAAGCCAAAGATTGCCAAGGATTGCCGAGGATTGCCAGTAGCCACCACAAGCCAGGGGAGAGGCACGGAGAGGCTACCTCTTCGAGCCTACACAGGAATCAGCCCTGCCAGACACTCGGATTTCAAACTTCCAACCTCCAGAGAACAGAGCCGGGTGCTCCGAGCCATCTCGTTTGTGGCACTTCGTCCTAGCAGCCCTGGGAAAGGAACACGCTTCTGCTTGTGATTTGTTCGGTGCCTGTCTCCCACGCCTAGCCCCAGGCTGCGAGCTGCTTAAAAAGCAGGATCTGTGCTCTTCACCCTCAACCCCTGCTACCCAGCACGGCTCAGGCAAGGTGGCAGGACTCTGGACGTATCTATTGGAGGAATGAATGGTAACCCAAAGTACTAAATGAAAGCTGAGGGAGGGGAGAGCCATGAGTCAGTTTTATTTTCTCCCTGTGACATATTGTGTTTTCTAAAGCTACTACTTTAGAAAGCGTATTAATGCTATAATAAAGGAAAAAAAAACAATAAATATTTTCCTTTCCAAAACATATGCTAAAATAGCAGACATTTCCAGCCACATGTGTGCTGAGATCGGGAACACGTTCTACTACATGCTTGATGGCAGCTTTCTGTTGAAGCATCGATTGCTCCTTGGTTAGCAGAATACTCTCGGCAGGCAGTTACAGAGCCTGCTGCCTGAGCTCTGGGGCCTGCCTGGGAGGGGAGCGATTACAGGTGGGAAGGGTATACAATCTTCTTGACCATCTCCGCTATCCACTCCTCCACCACTGACTGTGGAATCTGGCCAATATGGCAGCCATCACAATTGCTACTAAACTTGGCTTCTGAGATTATCCCCTGTACCCTGGCGATTGGTTATGTACCAGGATACTCAATGAACACACTAGCCAGTGCTTCTTGGACTCAGATGTGGACACAAGTCAAACCTAGGGATTGTGCTGAAATGCAATTCTGGCTCTAGGATTCACAGCTGGAGCCTGAAATTCTGTATTTTTTTTTTTTCACCAGCTCCAGACGCTGTCCTTGCTGCTTGCTGGCCTGTGGACCACTCATGGACCTGAGATGCTAAGGGAAACACTCTGGGTGTTCTGTAAAAAGAAAGAACACCAGAGGATGGGGAAAACCAGAGAAGGCATCGGGAAGAAGTATGGGATAGAGCAGAGCAGAAGACAGGTGGAAATGGGGAAACTGAGGCCACTGTACATGAAAGCAATGGGAACCCCTGGGAAGGTCTACAGAACACGCATGTTCAGAGGCTTAACCACCGAGCATAGCAGAGGAGCAGAAGGTAAATGCCACGTGGAAGAGCAGACTGGAAGGAGAGGTTGCAAGCAGTCAATGAAGGGCCCTGACTGTGGCATGTCTTTAATCCTGTAGGAGTGAAATCTAACAAGATTTAGGCACGGTGCTTTCCAGAGATCAATTTGGCACCGCGTGCAGAATGAAAAACAAGCTAATGGAGGGGACAGCTGCTCCATGCAGGCTGGAAGGGCTGCACTGCCAACCTGCATGGGGGAAGACAAAAGTCAGGAGTCAGGGGTGGGTTTGGGAGGCCCTCGAGGGAATAAACGGTATCCAAGCGGATTTACAGGGAGGGTGGAGACATGAGGTGCCACCAGAATAGCCTGGTATCCCTAGGACGAACCTGGCCAAGGGCAAAAATGAGCGCCCAGGTTGGTCACAAATGAGCCTAAGCTAACACTGCAGTGTATGGGGGGGGGGCACTGGGCAGGAGGCAGACCCCACTGCAGTTTATGGGTGGGGAACACTGGGCACATCCACTGAGCTCAGGAGACCTGCATGGGCTGGCAGGAACAGGTGTGTCCCAGGCAGGAAGGGGTGTACAGAAAGAAAAGTGGGGTGCTCAGAAGAGAGTACAGGTGAGGGTAGGGAGAGAGGTGCAACGCCCACGGTGAGGAAAAAGGACCTGCAGATGGCAGAATGGGCAGTTCAAAGTAGCAGAAGCTGGGTGCGGTGGTTCAGGCCTGCGGAGGCACAAGGAACTCCATGAGTTCAAGGCCAGTCTGGGCTGCAGATTGAGTCCTTGTCTCTTTTTTTGCTGCGGTTTGTTTGGTTTTTTTATTTTGTTTTGTTTTTGAGATAAGATTTCTCTGTGTAACAGCCCTGGCTCTCTTGGAACTCACTCTGTAGACCAGGCTGGCCTTGAGATCCACCTGACTCTGCCTTCAGAGTGCTGGGATTAAAGGTGTGTGACACCACACATCTGTGAATCCTTGTCTCGAAAAAAAAAAGGTACAAGAACTCAAAGAAGACACCATGAGAATATAGATGACCAATCCCATACCACCCCACTGTGGAGACCAGTCTGCCTTGGAAACAGGAGAAGCCAAAAGGGAACACTAATTGATAAAATGACTGGTTGGATAGGATCTTGCTATACAGACAAGGCTGGCCTCAAACCCACAACCCTTCTACCTTTGGGATTACAGTTGGGCACCACCATCTTAGGTGGGAAAGATAAATTTAGATTGGCAGAGAAAGGTCTGGAGCCCCTGGGGAAGGCCTGGGCTGCAGTAGGATCCCAAGGGGCCATGGGGCTCCCAAACACTTAGTCTAGCTCAGCTCAGCACAGGAAGAGCAACGACTGCACACACACACACACACACACACACACACACACACACACACACACGGCCACAGAACCCCTAGGCAGAGCAGAGGTACAGGTAAATAGGCCTTAGGCTTCGTCTCACAGCAGGTAAGCCCATCGGTTATCAACCATGGGACTCCTGTGACTGGCCAGAAGCACTACTAGCAGTCCTATGAGGACTATGGGCAAATATGTAAACTAGGATGAACCCAGGCAAACCCTGAGCTGGATGGTCACCCCAGCCCTGAAAGATACTGGATCTCAACTACCTACTTCCTATGCTCCCCGTTCCTAGATGGGGTGAGGAAACCCACAGGCTGGCAGGTAAACTCATCCTGGGGCTGGGGGTTCTGCTAAGGGTGTTGGGCTCAGAGACTCTCTCCCTAGCTAGCTCTCACTTGAGCAAAGAGGCTCAGCCGGGCAGCATTGGCAGCACCAAGGACAGCGGCCGGCGCGCTCTCCTTCCTGCCCCTCCCCTGGCCGGGGCTGTCTTCCAGGCTGATCAATATTTCATGAAGGGAAGGGGCTCCGGTTACCAGCCCTGCACCAAGCCGGAAGGCGCCGCTGCTGCGCCCACTGCCCACCCTGGGGACCTTCCTCACGTACCCAGCACAGCTTCAGCTGACCTGGCCAAAGACAGGAACGGCCTCTCTTCCTTCATCCCCAGGTCTCTTCCAGGCCTGTGACACACCTTCGCCCAGAACTCGACACTCACGGGTACAGAGAAGGCCACGTACACAAACATCAAGCACAAACACAACCAGGACGCAAGCTACCTGGATAAGCCACTCAGGCATGAAGTGCAAGTGTGCACAGCACACAAAAATATGCACGGACACACATCACTGCGCATCATAGACACACAGGACAGAGATGCAAAGACCGTAAACCCCCACACACATCGCACACATGAGATCTGCCCACTACACACACACACACACACACACACACACACACACACACACTCACACTATTCCTTGACAGTGACCCTCTCTCACCATGGATACACAGCACAGCACACTCTCTGCCCAGAGTCCCACTTTTCTGGTGCCCAGAGCAATGCATACATGCCGCTGGGCAGGACACAGACCTCTCTCTTTTTCTCTTTCCCTTCTGCAGTCTCTGCTCTGGACTTGGGCCCTGTGGAGAAACCTAGTCTCTGAGGCTTCCTGGCAGCTTTCGTCCAGGCCTCGGGGACAAACAAGACGCAAAGTGGTGTGTAGAGGAAGGAGTTGGGAAATGGGGACCCTGGAGAGTCCAAAGCCTGTTAGCTGCATTGTCCTTGGGCCTCAAGCTCTGGGACACAAACTCCAAGGACTGCTTCCCCCGCCTGCAACTTCCAATGCCTCACGGCTGCCTGGGGCTCCAGGCTCCTAGGGGCCATGAGGCGGAAGGAGGGGAGTCATCTCCCAGAGTTCACCCACATACCCACGCAAAAGAAATAACTGAATTTTACAGACCCGGCGGGTCACACGGACTCCAGAACCAGGGAGGCGGAGGCAGAATAACTGCCACAAGTTTGAGGTCAGTCTGGGTTTCCCAGTCAATTCCAGGTCGGCCCAGACTAGCAATGGACCCTCTGTCGAAAAACCAAGCCAAAGAAGCAAAGCCCTACTATTCCAGTTCAGCTACAAGGAGCTGCCAACCACAGTGCTCAGCCCAACCCAAGATCTCGCTGCCAAGAGAGAGGAGGCAAGGACGGGTTGGAGAGTTCTGAGGGACAATCACAGCGGCACGGACTCATTCTCCCCGGACTCGCCAGAGTTGAGAAACCACCGTTCTCACTGTGGATGCTGGGGCTGTCCTTGCGGGCCCTGCACACCACCTCGGGCCCACCCACGCTGCTTTCAGAGGAGCTGGGCACAGCAGCCGGCTGGCACCCAGTTGCCCCCACCCATTCCGGAATAACCACTTTACATGAACAACTCCACTTGGGGCTGACAAGATGGCTTGGCAGGTAGAGGTGCCTGTCACTAAGCCTGACGACCTGACTTTGGTCCCAAGTACCCACATGGTGGGAGGTGGGGAGAACTTCCACAAGGTGTCCTTTGACCTCCACGTGTGTTAAGGCATGCACGTGCGCGCACGCACGCACGCGCGCGCGCACGCACACACACACACACACACACACACACACGTAAATAAGTAAGTAAACACTTTTAAAAAGAAATTGCTCAGGGCTTTTCTTTTTTTCTATTTACAATTTGTCACTACAGTCCCCCATCTAATATGAAACTCACAGCAGGAATTGTAATCTCCGTTTTTAAGGCGAGGAAAGGCCCAGGCAGGTTAAGAGACTTGCCCGCAGTCACACGGCTCTACAAGGCAGATCCACTAGTAGGAGATGCCACACAGGTGACATCACCCTCCCTGTGGGTGAGCCTGGGTTGGGCAGTGGGGGAGGCAGAAGGATGGTTATCTTTCATGTGTTTATAAGGCCCTCACAACCCCAAAGAGCAAACAGGTAGGTGAGCAAGTAGCCAATATTAGGAGTTTTACCCTGGAGTTACGCAGCTGTATGTCTCTACATTGTCAACACTACCTCTCCAAACCCCAGCTTCCCTATCTCTGAAATAGACAAAAACCCAGCCCATCCGCATCTTTAAAACATAGTGGAATCATGTGCATGGTACCTGGTACAGAGTAAGTGTCAAAAGGGTGCATTAACAGGGAAACAGGAAGAACAGAATCAACACAGGTTAAAAATGACTGGCTGGTGAGACAGGCATGAGATGGTTCTTCCCTGAGGAAAGGAAATGAGTATTATTATTATTATTATTATTATTATTATTATTATTATTATTATTATTGCTATTACCATTTTAGACAGGGTTTCTCTGCGTAGCCCTGGCTATCCTGGAACTCACTCTGTGACCAGGCTGGCCTCGATCTCAGAGATCTGCTGCCTTCTTCTGTCTCCTGAGTACTGGGATTAAAGGTGTGTGCTACCACTGGTGAGTTCAGTCTAAAAGGATGAGGATGATTTGAGAGGGAAGATAGTTCTGGCTGGTGCGGTGGTTCAATACCTGTCGCCCTGGCACTTGGGAAGCTGAGGCAGGAGGTGTGTGAGTTCGAAGCCAACCTGGGCTAAACGGCGAGATGGTGTCTCAAAAGAGCTTGGTGAACAGCACTTGTTCAGTGTGTACAAGCCCTGGAATTAATCCCTAGCACTAGAGGGGGAATATGGTGGAATGCAGCTCTGACTGCTCAGGCCTCCCGTCACCCACTCCAAAGAAGAGAAATCCATCACCTCATGCATTCTCTCTGTGCTCGGGCCCTGAAGTATGTGACAGGTTCCTCAGTGCCTGCCCTGGCCACTATCACCCTGGAATGAGGTGCCCTTTAACTCGCAGTTCCAGACCCCCTTTCTCCAGGTTCTGTCTGCATGGAAGGCTGCCCACCTGCCTGCTCCACCTGGCACTTCAAATACACAGCAGATGTCTTCCGAAGCACGTGTCCAGCTAACAGTGACCCCCCCCCCCCCACACCGCCACACACACACAGCCGAGATAGATTCCAGGGGTCATGTTCATGTCTGACTTTGTGATCCCTCCCAGCAGGTTATAGGTGAGTGGTCTAGGGTGGTACCTGATTCCCTCAGAGCCAATCAGGTCTTCTCCTGGGAATTTGGACTTAAGACATGCTAAGCCCCTACGTGCTAGTTCTGAGTGTGGCTGGAATCCAGGGTCATGATAGTAGAATCCAGTCAGGGGGTACAGATAGGGAAAGGAAGCCAGCAGGGTGCAGGGAATGAAGATTCAAATTCTCCTGGCTTTCCAGGTCCTGCCTTCCTAGACTAGTGTCACCCATCTATCTGTCTGTCCAACTGTCCACACCTCCCTACCCCATTCCCTGTAACAAACCTTTACTAATGAAGCTGCTTTTCCTGGACTGTCCTAATTCATACAGAAGGGAAGCTGCTGCAGAAGTAAAGATGAACAAGCACCCTGAAAAACACCCACTGTGCCCAAGCTTGAGGCTTACTGGGAGGCTGACGTACAGACGTAGAGCTGACAGGGTGAGGGCAGGGTGGGCTAACCATGCTGGTCGGGCAAGGGGTCCTAAGGTGGTTTTAAACAGTGAGGCATCCTCTAGAGAGAGGGGAGGGGCAGGTGAGGCGTTGCAAGCAGAGGGCACAGCCAGTGTAGGTGCACAGGGGCACAAAACAGCCCAGCCTGCTGCAGCAACGGCCAGGTGTTCAAAGTATGCTGCGGAAGCTGGAGAGGTGGGGGATGGAAAGGGAGTCAGGCACAGATCACAAAGAGCTTTGAATACCATGCTAAGAAGCTGAGGCCTTTTCCTGTCAGCTATGGGGAGCTATTGAAGTATTTTAAGTAGCAGGGGGGTGACGGGGTCAGTTCTATGTTTTGGAGAGATCACTCAGGGGACGTGTGGAGAAAAGATTGAAAGAGGCAGGCCTGGAGGCAGAGGAGCCCCTGAGGACGCTGCAGGGTGAGGGACCGCTCTCGCATGTACCCGCCAACTGACAGAGTACCTACTGTGTGCCAGGGCTAGCACAGGTTCCAGACACACTGAATGCTCAGGTTGGCAAAGAGAGGCAATGAGAAGAAGCAAGCAAAGGGTGCCAAGTGTCCTGAAGAAACATAAGGTGCCGGGGCTCGGGTTTGGTCTCCATGTGCTGGCAACCATAAGACCTGGGTTTGAATCCCAGCACTCAGGTAAAGAGCCAGGTAAGGCTGTGTGTGTGTGTGTGTGTGTGTGTGTGTGTGTGTGTGTTCAGGATTAGGGGATAAAAATGGCAGGGATCTTGCTGATCCAAGACCGTGAGCTTCCAGTTCAGTGAGAGACTCTATCCCAAGGCAATAAAGAAAAGAGCCAACAGAGGAAGCCATTGCACTCACAGATAGACAGGTGCATGAACCAGACCCCACACAGGGAGACATATACACACAGAGAAAGAGGAAGAGGAGGAGGTGGTCCTACGGAAGTGGAGCGTTCAGCTCCTGGCTTCCAGACTTCTCTGCTGTGCTGACACTTGGGCTGGTGTCTAAGAACCGGAAGAGTCAGCAGGCCCCAGGCAGGGGTGTGTAGCAGGGGACGGCATGTGTGAACATCGTGCCATGGAGGGCCAAAGAGAACGGTAGCGGATGATGTTAAAAAAAAAAAAAAAAAGGTGTGGGGCAGGGGGGCAGGGAGAGGTAAGGACCAGATCACACAGGGCCCTGGAGACTGCGTCAGTAAATCTGGATTTTATTCTAAGGAGTCCTGGAAGTTTTAAGCAGGGAAATGACACAACCAAACATTTATCTTTAGAAGACCGTGCTGGCTACATCTCCCAAACCACAGCAAGTGGGGCGGTCAGGAGAGTGGCGGGAGTCCGGGTAGGAGGCTGTCACGGGTGTCTAGGTGACAGATAGTAGTGCTCTGGAGGGGAGTGTGGGCAGGGAGAGGGGCCACAGACCTGACCTGAGAGGGGAATGCTGGAGAACAAGGCTTGTTAGGCTTGGCTGCGGGCTGTGGGGGCGAAGAGAGAGAGGTGTCCAGGAGGATTTCCAGCTTCCAGCTTGAGTGAGTGGGTGGGCGCTGGTGACGGTGCTAGAGACAAGCCAGGGACCCTGGAAGCAGAGCAGGTGCAGGTGGGCGGAGCTGGGGACCTGGGTTTGATCCTAGGGTGGTGTCTAGGGAGCAGTAAGACCCTAAGGTATGGAACCCAGAACAGATGACCAGTAAGCTCGATGACCCAGGCAAGACGGGCAAGGGGGCAGTGCAGTGACAAGAGGGGTCGGTGCAACTCTAAGGAGCCATGGCAACAGCAGGACCTGGGGGCAGGGTGGCCAGCGATCCTGGGCTTGCACTGTCGGGATCATGAAGCCAAAAGCTTATCTTTGTTCAGACCCCGAAGGCATCTGGCAGTGACTCTCCCTCTCCCAGCCAAGGGGCATATCCTGGGCTTAGACAGCACCCAGATAAAAGCTTTCCCTTCCTTTGTATCCCTTCATCCCTCCCTTCCAAGCATGACAGTGCATGTCTATAACTCCAGCGCTTGAGGAGCTGAGACAGGAGAATTGTCACAAGTTGGAAGTAGCAACCAGGGAAGCCTGATAAGTAAGATCCTGTGAGTTGAATGAATGAATGATTAAATGAATGAATGAATGAATGCCAAGTTCTTCCAGGCTCAGGCAGCGTAAGCAGCTCAGGCAGCCCCTCACCTAGGTGAAGACTTCCCAGCCTGGGCCTGCTCTCTCACTACCAGAAACTCTGTCTTTGAAGCTCAGGTCTTTCTCTTGATAACTGATGGGCTGTGGCCAGTGGACCTCAGTTTCCCTCATCCACACCATGGAGACACCGATCATCCTCCCCTCCTTAGTGAAGATGGGTGTATAAAGAACTAGGCAGAGAAACTGTAAGGGCAAACACCATGTAAGCATTACTGTAACTAACGTCCATCCTGCCTTCAGATAGTCAGGGGCCGCCATCTTTGATGTTGTCCATTCAAGCTTGAGTCCTCTCTGGATTATGAGCTACATAATATGAAAATCCCAGCGCTAGATGAAAGTGCAGGCCCCTTGTTCCAAACGATTCTTTCCAGACAGTGGCAACAGAAAATTAAAAAGTGTGGGGTCCTATTAAGCACAGGGTTCCTCCTGTGCTAGCCCTCACGTGAGGTAGTAAAAATGCCACTGACACAAGGCTGGACACTTCCCAGCTAGAATTCCACTTTCTTCTTCCCCTTTACTGTTGATGACATTAAAGTTTAGACACGGTCTTGCTCTGCTCATGAACTGCCAAGTTGGGATTCGAACACAAAGTAGACTGGTCTCAAAGCCCTACACCTTACCCTCTGGCTCCCCGGGGCTGCGAGAACCGGCCCCTGGGGCTAAGCTTCAGTCGACAAGGCCGAGATGTGGCTCAGCTCACAGAGAGGGATCCGGAGGGATGAGGGCTGTTTCCCTCCTGGGAAGAGGCACATAAACAAGGGCTCCCTGGATACTACCTCTGCTGCTACTCAAGGGAAGGGCTGAGAGGGCAAAAGGTCACTCACTGATAAGGAGGCTCACTCGTGGCCCATAGGTCACAGCACACATTCCCTCTAGACGTCTGAGCCTGCCTCTGATCCTTAAAACCCTTTAGGGGTTGTCACTGGCTGCAGGGCAATCCTCACATCTCTAATATCCCTCTGATCCAGGGTTGGGCTGCTTAACTGTCCCCCAGCCTGCCACATACCCCTCCACCATACCACCAGCTCTTCCCACCCCACCCGGGGCCCTAAACACCGTTCCCTCCCTCATCCTTGCTTCTCTGCCCCCTTGACTACTTGGTACCCTCTAAAAGGTCACCCTCTCTGAAAGCCCTTCCCAAACCCTGCAAGTAGGGAAGTCACCTGCAGCGACAGGTCCATGAATCCTTGACCCTTGCTTTCAACACATGCCATCTATGTAATCACCTGCTCTAGACGGTGACCCTGTTAGAGCGTGAGTTCCGTACAGCAAGATGCTGCCTGGTTCCTAGATCTTGCTGTACCAATGGCACTGAATGCACTGACCCAACACAGTCCTCACTTCCTTCTCCCAATCCTCCCTTGCCTCCCTTTCTTGTTTCTCGTGTTTCTTGATCTTGAGTGGAATCTTGGTGTTTCTGTTTTCTTTTGTTTTGTGTTTGAGACAGGGTCTCATGTAGCCCAGGCTGGCCTCAAACTGGCTCAGTTAATTCGTCTCACGATGGTGAGATGGATTACAGAAGTGTACCTTCAGACTCAGCTTTTATTCAGCTATCTTGAGCTCTAAGTGTGTAGAGTCCAAATTTGCAAGAGATGAGAATCATCAAACAGAGAGGGTTCCACCTGCCCTAGCCTGGCTTCATAGTCCAGGGCCCCAGTTAATCCAACAGTACCTTATAGGTAGCGAGGCCAGTCAGAATGCAAAGCATAGTTGCTTGAGTTTCAGTTTTCACTCGGTAGCCCTGACTGGCCTGGAACTTGCAATCCTAATGCCTCTGCCTTCCCAAGCACAAGAAATACAGGCAAACACCGCCACCAAGCTCAGCAATAATTCCTGCTTTCCAGAGCCAACTGAGGCAAAGCGGTCAAGATGGAAACCTGTAGTAGTCACAGGTGAAGGCGAATGAAGGTTGCTCTGTGTGATGCCCAAGCACTTTGTCTCCTCTCTGCCACTGACCCCTCACCCTGTGACTCACAGCCATCCATCCCAGCCACAGAGCACACCCCAGCCCACAGAGCTCCCATGCCTAATGGGCATCCTTGTGGCACACGGCCCCATCATGAAAAGAGGCCAGCGGACAACTCATCTGTACACACTGTGAAAGAAATACCCCCGGGAGAGCCGAACACAAACGGTGGAGGTGCACCCCCATTACCAACAAAATGTTGCTGTAGGAGATGCGCTCTGTACCCCAGGTCAGCAGAGTGCTAGCGGGAAAGCCACTGCCATAGTCAGCAAAAGGCTGTGTGAGTGGCACTTCCCCACCCCCCCATGCCTGTGCTTGTGACAAGAGTGGGGTACACAGAAAAGCCTTCCAAAGCAGGGCTCCTAGGGTCTGAGAGCTCTGGGGTGGCTGCTGCCTTGTGGGGGGGGGGGGGGAGGCTTCAGCTGAGGAGTGGGGCAGACTCAGGTGAGAGTTCTCACATGGCACTAATGTAATCAACTACCAGCCTCACCCCCCCTCCCCTGGGACCCTCCAGGCTCCAGCTGATGCAATGCCCAGGCCTGATAATTGTTTTCTTCATTCCTTAAAGGGCCAGCTACTACTGCGGCTATGGACAGATATCACCTAGACCCCTGGCTACCTCCCCACCCCCTGTCCAGCGCCTGGAAACTGCTCAGGGAGAACGGGAGTCCAGAGAGCCGGCAGCTTCAAGCCTGGGCTCCAAAGAGGAAAATCCAATCAATGTCCAGATACTAGGAGTGGCATGGAGGGAGAGAGAACAGTTAAGACCGTGACACCGACCACATCCACTGGAGGCGGGGACCGAGGTCCCTGCTGAGTCCTCAGCTCCTGGCTCCAGCGTGCCTGCCCCAGCAAGTACTTGGCAGTGTTGCTAATAGTTCAGCAGTTATTCTCTGAGCCCCATGAGGGATAAGCTGCTCAAACCTACCACCGTATTTACTCCTCCTAAAAAGTAGGTCCGTTTTGCTGAAAGAGGCTCAGAGAAGGCAACTGATTCCTTTAATATCACATAGCCAGAAAGTATCAGGGCCAGCGTTTGAAGACAAGTTTAATCGGCTCTGGGCTTTACCCCTTGCAAATGGCCAGATGGCTGTAGAACCCAAGGAAGCCCCTGAACACCTGGTTTAAGCACAAATTGCATGGACCCTGCCCAGAGAGCGCCCCATTACGACACCCTCTTCCCTTGCTTGTAGGGGCAGTTGGCAGCTACGTGATTGTGACTATGGACTAATTGGTGGCTGGCAGCAACTGTGGAGACAGTTTGTTAACCCCTTGGTGAAAGATCCTCTTTCCACCATTCAGGCCCCCAAGCCAAGTGAGAAGTCATCACCAGCAGAGAACAGGGCAATTGGAAAAGCAGTCTTCCTTCTCACTCGCAGACATCATCCCTAGAGACCGGGTTGGACACAGCCATTCCCCAAGGCCCAAGCCCTGAAGGCCCCTGATGGCATTGTCAGCTAGAGCCCCTTAGTTATAGCATTTCCCACCTTAGCCAGGGACAAGAGCTATGCAACGTTCATGAGCTTCTGAGGCACTAAGAGGAGACCCATTCCTTGACGCTGGGTTGTCCAGAGATGATAGGGGCCTGGGATCCAGGCAGCTAGGAGGCCAGCCAGGGGGGACCTATCCTCCCAAACGAACAAATGCCAGAATGACCCATGAAGGGTCTTGTCAAGCTTCCCGGAAGCCCTGGGCCACCCATCGTGCCACTGACCACTTTTTCCCAGGTTCCCAGAAGCCCCCTCTTCCCACCCTGAGGCTGCCTGAGCACCACCTCTCTCATTTACTGAGGAGGGGGGTGTTTCTCTGGGTACAATGGTATCACGTTGGGAGGAAAAAGTGGCCGCTTCCCAATCAGGGTACAGGCAGGAGGGAGAAAAGCAGGCTGCCTTTCCAGGAGGGATTTTAAGCACTTTCCAAAAATGCCATGCGAAAGCAATGCTGTTGAAGACCAGGGCCCCAGGTGAGCCTGAGCGTCGGCAAAGTACTCCAGATTCTGCGGTTCCTATCCCATTTTCCAGGCTCAACCCCCGCCCCACAGTCATGCCAGGCTGTGCGCATCGCGGGCCCCCGCCCCCCAGACCTGGCACGCAACCCTGCGTAGCGCTCGGCGGCCGGCCGGAACCCCCCTCCCCGGCGTGGTTCCCTGACCGCAGCCCCCTCCCCACGCCCACTCGCAGGCGCGCAGGGCCTGCTGACTTACCCAGAGGTGGGGTCGGGGTCCACGCCTGGAACTGGGTTCTGCTGGCTGAGTAGCTCGCAAGACGAGGCAGGTGCTGCCCCGGGACCCCGCCCCGCGGACCCGGCGGTAGGCGCGGCCCGGCCCCGGGCGGGCGCGGACTCCAAAGGGGTAGGAACGCGGGGCGGGGAGGGGCAGCGGCAGAGACTCACGGGGGCATCGCCCGCCACCGGGCCGGACAGCTCCGACCGCCTGCGCTGCTGGCTCCGCAGCCTCCACAGTTCTCAGTCGCCTCCGGGTGCAAAGCCCGAGCCACCACTGGCGGGAGGCGAAGAGAGAAACGGGCCCTGCCAGGGGCGGGGCCTCGGGCCGGTGGGCGGGACTAGCGGGCGGGGCGGGGCCATGGGGGCGGGGTCATGTGATGGGCGGGGCCTTGGGAATCTGGACCTTCTAGGTCTATCCATGCCTTGTAGGCCTGGAAGAAGCAGGGGTTAGGGCTGCTCAAGTCCACTGGTCAACACTATCTGTTCTTCTCATTCTTCCTAGGAGGTGCCCCCATCTACCCTGAACCAGATCCAGAAAAGTCAGGTGGTGAGCAATAAGGCTAAGCAACCTACAAACATAGAGTCCATTATTGGTTTTTGTTTTTTTTTTTTCTTCGAGACAGGGTTTCCTTGTGTAGCCTTGGCTGTTCTAGACTCACTTTGTAGACCAGGCTGGCCTCAAACTCACAGCAATCTGCCTGCCTCTGCCTCCCAGAATGCTGGGATTACAGACAAGCGCTGCCACCAGGCTCAGCCATAGAGTCCATTTTAAAGGTAAGAAAAAGGGGAGGGAGGGTGGGAGGAAGGAAGCTAAGAGAGGAGAAGGGACTTGCTCAGGTGCCTGCTATGAAAGATTTTCTGGGGCTAGAGACAGAGAGATCAACAGCTAAGAGAGACCTCTGCTTTGGAAGGGGACCAGAGTTCGGGTCCCGGCACCACATCAGACAACTCACAACCACCTGTAACTCCATCTCCAAGGAATCCGATGCCCTCTTCTGGCATCTGTAGGCTCCAGCACACGTGTGCACATATACAGACACACACAAGTAAAAGTAATTTTGATTGTTTTTTAAAGGACTTTCCAATGTCCCTTTTGGACTTTGGGTTAGGGACTAGAATATCAACCCTGTGACCTACGTTAACTCCTTCCCCACCTGTGGCAGTGGTTTTCAATTTGGGATTTTTTTTTTCCTGAGATTTGTCACAATATCTGGAGTTATTTTTAGTTTCCACAGTCATGAGGGACTTTCTTGATGGTTTCTGATAAGAAAAAAAAGCCTGGAACTATACAGTCCCGATACCAAAGAGTCCTCAGACCTAGTGTCAACAGGACTGCAGGTGAGAATCCTGTATTAGGTAAGGGTCTCTAGAGGGACGGAACTTACAGAATGAATGCACACACGGAGAGGGAGGGGAGGGGAGGATTTATTAGAATGGCTTACGGCTGTAGCCTAGCTAGTCCAAGAATGGCTGTCTACCAATGGAAGTCCAAGAATCCAGTAGTTGTTCAGTCCACGAGGCTGGAGGTCTCTGCTGGCCTTCAGTATATGCTGAAATCCCAAAGAAGTGGGCTCGAGTGCCAGTGAAGGAATGGACTTGCTGGTGAGGTGAGGGCGAGCAGGGAAAGAGAGCGAGCTCCCTTTGTCCATGTCCTTTATACAGGCCGCCATCAACGATGGATCTTCCAACCTCAAAAACTCAGATGGAAAGTGGGTCTTCTCACTTGAAATGATTTAATTAAGGAAAAAAAAAAAAAAAAAACCTTCATCGGTGTACCCAGCCTCTTGGGTTTCAGCTAATTCCAGATGTAGGCAAGTTGACAGTCAAGAATAGTCATCACACAGGGTGTGGCATCTGCCTGAACTTTGGGCAAATGCTCTGATTTAAGACTCAGCAGCTTAGGACTTGAGATAGCTCTCCTAGGGTCCTGCCTGCTCCCAACTCGCTATGTTTAAGCCATCTTAGGACTGGTCAGCTCTGCTCTCAGAGCTGGAAGTTTCTTTGGTTTGATTGTTTGTTTGTTTGTTTGTTTGTTTGTGTAGTCCTGGCTGTCCTGAAACTCACTCTGTAGACCAGGCTGGCTTAAAGATTAACTCAGAGATTCACCTGCCTCTGCCTCCCAAGTGCTGGGACTAAAGACACGCCCCACCAGGCCTGGCAACTGCTGGAAGGTTCTTGATTTTGCAAGATGTAAATGAGGAGTGGGAAGGTGGAAAGAGCCAGGGAAATGACTCAGATTAAAGGGCCTCATTCATCCTCTTTTATACCTTCTCCACATGGTAAACTGAGGCCCAGCAATGTGGATAGCCCAAAGCTGGGCCCCTCAGGTTGTCAAAGCTGAGACTCATGCTGTTATTTGTTTATTAATGATAATGTCATTACCATCTAATCTAGACCTAGAACTAGAGACTGTGGGGTAGGCTGTTTGTTCCAGGGCAGGCAGGGGAATTAGATTAAAGTAGGCAATGTGAGGGCCAGGGAAGTTATCCGGAACAAAGATGGAGGTGAAAGATGGGGACTGCAGAGCTGTGAGGGGAGTCGGACTTCCTCTATGCTGTCACAAGGGCCTGTAATCAGATGCTGCCTGCATCATGGTCTCTTTGCCCATTGTTGAAAACTTTGGACTTCCTTTCTGAAGAAATATGCAAATGCACATTTTGTTTAAAATCTCAGGCCCCTCAAAGATATGTACATGTTTCCAGAAGACTGAGGTGAGGTGACTCTTAGTGCAAATAAAAGAATTAAGTTTTGCAGAAGTTTAAAATTAAAATTAAATTTGTATCCAAAACATGTTATAAACTCCACATTGAAAACACAGAATGGGGGCAAAGCAGGACTAGACAGATCCATGAAGCAGAACGGAATACAGAAATGGACCCACTGATGACCGTAGTCACACAGGAATTAAGTATTTCGTGAATCTCTAGAAGAGAGAAACTTGAGGTCTCCAAACACGAAGCGATGCTAAGGAGATGGAAATGTTAATTACCCTGACTTACTCAGTACATATTGTCCACATGTGCTGAGCTAGCACACTGTCCTACATAAATAAACACAATTAGCGTGTGTTAACAAAATGTTTTTAATGTTTAATGGAGAGGGAAATGTTAACTACCCTAATCTGATCACTGCACGCTGCTTACATGTATTGAATTATGACTCTCTACCCCGTAAATCTGTACTATAACTAAATGAAGGAAACAGAGTCAGCCACACTGGGGGATTCGGCAAAGATGGTGCTTCAGAAAAGCTGGGGAAGCGGGCAGGGGAACTGGGCATGGGGGGTCAAGCCTGCAATCTCAGCACCTGGGAGGCCGAGAGGGAAGGGTCAGGAGTTGGAGGGTAGCCAAGACCTTTCTCGAGAAAGCAGAGATGGGACGATAGAGAGAGGAAAATAAGTCGGCCTTTCGTCAAATGGGGAAGCAGAAGAAAGCCTTGTCACAAAGGGACGCACACTCCAGGTGGAGCACATATTTAAGTAATAGTACCAGCCGGGTTGATGGCACACACCTATATCCCATCACTCTGGGAGGCAGAGCCAGTCTGGTCTACAAAGTGAGGCCAAGACAGCCAGGGCTACACAGAGAAACCCTGTCTCAAAAAAACAAAAACAAACAAGCAAAAAAAAAAAAACAAAAACAAAAAACAAAAAACAAAAAAAGAGGAATAAATAATAGTAGCATATGATACACCAAAAAAAAAAAAAACATGAGCGAATATTTTTATTATCTGGAGACCAAAGACTTTTTCTAAGCTGAGACATTCGGCTTCCTTGCCTACCAAAGAAATGACCATAATATCAAGTTTGAAAAACAAATCACAAACTGGAGGGGGATAAATGTCCTCCATTCTGCCCCTCTGGCCTGCCATCTTCTCTCCCAAGCCTAGGGGGAATACACAATGAAGGCCTGTAAGAGTCCAGACCAAACACATTGCGGGAGACTCTTCCTAAGGCATCCCGGCCAGCGCCCACCTGTTCTAGGACCGGGAAGCCCCGAAACCCCAGCTCTGCCATCTGGGTCCTCAGCAGGTGACAAAGCTGAGCCAACGTCCGCCCGCAGGCTGCTCACCACTTCCCTCACGTGGCCATTCTGGGAACTGCAATTTTCACGTATGTCTGTCTTTTTCTTTTATGCAGTCCTGGCTATGTAGACCAAGCTGGCCTCAAACTCAGAGATCCATCTGCTTCTGCCGTCTGAGAGCTGGGATTAAAGGTGTGCGCCGCCAGGCTTGGCCTGAGAAGAGAAGCTTTCTCTTAAAATAATAGCATTTTCTCCCTTAAAAGAGCCAAGTACTGACTTTCACATGGTCTCTCTCTCCTTCCTTCCCTGCCTCCCCCACTCTTGCTCACATCTGTGGAGGTCAGAGGACAGTCTTACAAAGTCAACTTCTCTTTCTATCTCTGTGTAAGTTCCAGGGATTGAACTCAGAAGAACAGGCTTGTGGAGCAAACACCTTTACCTGCTGAGTCATCTCTTGTACACCATGGTTTCATTCTTTAAAAAAAAAAAAAAAAAATCATCTAATGTGTGTGTGTGAGTGTCTGTGGGGTGAGATCAAAAGACATTGGTTCCCTCCTACCATGTAGGTCCTGGGGATTGAACTCGGGCCAGAATTGGCTGCAAGAGCCTTTACTCACCGAGGCCTCTCACTGGTCCTTATTCTTAAGTGACTGCCAAACCTCCTTATGGTAAGGCGCAGCACACTGAGAACTTCAGAAACCATGATGTACGGGCCACTGGGAAGCATGACTCCAAGGGGATCACAGGACTCCCTCCTCTTTCTCTTCTTCTTGCAGGCCATGAGATAACCAGTTTGGCTGCGCGCTGTAGGCTATGCTGTGCCTCCGTGGGCCAGCTGACCACGGACTGTGGGGAAAAATGAGCCTTTTTAATTTTAAAAGTTATTATTTGTGTATGTGTGTGTGTGTGTTATATAGGTGTGTGAGTTCCAGTGTGCACATGCCAAGAGGGTTTGGAAGTCAAAGGACAACTTTCGGGGTCAATTCTCTCTCCACCGTGGGTTCAGAGAATCCTACTGAAGACTTGCCTCAAAAAAACGAAACAAACAAACAAAAAAACAAAGGGTGTTGGAGGGAGGCACTCAGAGAGAGAGAGCAGCAGCAGCTAAAAGCACTTGTTGCTCATGCAGAAGACCCAGGTTTGATTCCCAGTACCCACATCACAGGAGGGTGATGTGGCCTAAAGGGTTGATCAGAAACCCCTTGGAGGCCACCTGTTACCTTTTGTCGGAGCAGCTAGTAAGAGCCACACACTCACTCCCGGGAATGGAAGAATGAATGAGACACAGCTGGGCCTCCTGAATTCACAGCCCGGGACAGATGGAAGGCACTCTACAGCAGGCCTGGAAGTCAGGCAGAGGAACACTTGCCCTCTGGGCCTCCTCTGGCCTCATCCTCACATTCTTTTCTAGGGCTAGAAACAGGAGGACGTGGCATGCGCCCCTTGCTGTGGGTCCTGGAGCATGTTCCTCCTGCCCACTTCCGGGCTCCAGCTTTCTTGGGAGCTCAGCTCACACACATGGCTCCCACTGCTTACAGTGTTCCCCTGTCCCACCTCCTGGCCTGAGGAGTGCTTGCCCAGTCTCAGCCCAGATGTCAGCTCCCCTGGAAGGCCCTGCTGTCTTGTCATCTCTGGCCAAGATGGCCCTCGGTATGTACCCCAGGGTGCAGGCTGCAAAGCACAGTATGAACAGAGCAGGCTTTGGCAGCAGAGCCCCGCTGTGCTGTTTATTTTCTGGGAACCGCTCTCTGAGTGTGTTTCCTTCAGCATGTGTGAAATGTGCTGCGGGCTTCAGAGGGGAGCTGTAAAGATGAATGCGCAAATGTGCATAAGCAGCAGTGATCAGGACCCAGCGCTGGGGAAGTGTTTGCTACCCTGTTTATACTTCTATTTTTTTTTTTTTCATCTTCTCTATATCCTAAGTTCCCAGGGGCCCAGAAGTGGACAAGAAAGAAGAGGAAGCTCTCCGTGGTGGCACTGGGCATGCGTTAAGACCCGGCTGCTAAATAAATAAGGGGAAAAGTGACAATTCCATGGGAAAGTTCCAGGCAAGAACTCAGGACCCTTGAGCTCCCATCACGATCCCAGCAATGGCGCAGGTTCTGCATGACTCACGTCCACTCAGAGGAGAGCCACCCACTTCAGCCTTATCTCATGCATCCTGAGAGTCCATTCCAGGACCAAAAGCAGAGCTCCTGGAGAGGCTGGGAGTGGGAGAGCCAGCAGGAGCATCCTGCTGACTGCCAGCAAGTGCCTTTTCTGTCCCACTCTACTTCTATCTCTGGAAGGGAACAGGAGAAGGGAACATGAGGTTTCCGCCATCTCGGCTCTTCCAGCCTCTAGGCCAGAGGAGGTAGGGCCAGCACCTGAGACAGGGGCCACCGTTTCCACTATGAACTGCTGACATCTAACTGATGGCCCTGCACAGGCCAACTAAGTCTCTCTAGGATTAGAGACGGAAAGAAGTTTCCAGGTGGCAGAGGAAATTGAAGCAGGGAGGCCAGAGACAAGTGGGTCTTGGGCAGTAGAGCCACCTGCAAGCTAAGGAAAGAGGTAGTAAGTTCACTGTGGAAGGAGGAGGATCACAGGTTCCACTGGGCAACATGGCATCTACCCATCTTTTTAAATCTTAAAGTTTACAAAGAGGAGGAAGTAGAGGAGAAGCAGGACAGGGAGCGAAATGAAAGCAGAAGCCAGAATGACTAGGTACAGGGCAAAGGGGCAATCCTGTCCAGAGAAGGAGTTGGGGAGGTGGTTGGGGCAAGAAGAAGGTACAATTAGGGCAGAGTTGGACCTGCCTCCTACCATTCAGCTCCAGTTCTTGCCAGATATTCCCTGTCTGTGAGCTACATTCTGTGAGACTAGGTTTCTTTGTCTTGTAGCTCAAGAAGCCCGATTCCACTGTCATGTGGGGAGGGGGGTTACCTATCCATCTTTGGAGCTTGGTCCACTGAACCATTTAAATTGCCTTCTCCAGATCAATGCCATGTTTGAACAGTGTGTAGAGACAACAGGGTCTGTTGCTGGTAAATGAGATGGGTATTAGAGCCCTGACATCTCGGCTCCCAAAATAGCTTAGTGGCTGGTTAGGGGATCCAGCACACACCTGGCTTTGAACCTGAGCCCCATCGATACACTCTGTCTTCCCCTTCTATCATATCCTTTGTTGGATTACAAAGGAGGGGAAGAGCTCTGCGCCGTTCTTGGCAGCATCTTCCGGCTGCTAAATGCCCTACCTGGCCCCTTAACACCTTCCTGGACCCACTTTAGCCTCTCCAACAATTTCAGTGCCAAGTCTGTTCCAAAGAAAGTGCCACTCCAGGAACACTCTAAGACAAAGAAAGTTTTCTTCCTCGGTATTGACGCTTCCAGCTGCTTGGCTCTCGGCCTGTGCCCTGCCTTCCTCCTTGGCTAGGAACCATGGTATTGGTGACATGTCCTTGCTTTTCTATGGTGCTTTGTACTTCTCAGAGCCTTTGCTCAGGCACCATCTCATTTGCTAATCACAGAAACCCGGGGAAGGGCAAGAAAGAGTAGAGGACACCACTTACCGTCCGCCCACCTCTCCTCTCCACTTAGAACTGTATTTATTTATGGGCTTTAGCGAGTATGTAGGCCAGACTAACCTTGAATTTGATATGTAGCTGAGGATATGACTTTTGAGCTCCTGGTCTGTTGGGAGCCATGCAGGAGCAGCAGCAAAACAGCTCCAGAGCTCATGGCATGCAGCTCACCGGTTGGTGCATCATGACTGTCTTGGAGAGGCATAACCCCAAGAACTGCGTGACCTGAGGACCAAGCTGTCATGGAGCACAGCTCTCCTTGTTGCCCCTGCGGTCACCACAATGTATGAGTTGTGTGAACACTCCAAGGGGGCTTCCAGCCCCTCACTGGGCAGTACCACTGGCACTTACAATTAACAATGCCTGATCTCTTTCAGGCATGGTTGCTGGAGCAGATTGATGATTTAACCACCACTTTTGAAAGGAACCTACGGGTGTAGATTGTTAGCAATGGCCACTGCCATTAGAAAGAATTAGAAAAAATAGATTGTTTAGCAAGGTTAGGTAAAGATGTTCTTGCTAGTGGCTCTGATGTAGAAAATCTTAGAGAACCGTTGGAAGTTCAGGAAAGTGCAGTCTTAATAATAAAGCCAGGGACTTGTTGAGGTTGGTGAGTGAGAACAATACCCCAATTAACACTAGCTGACATGACTCTCTCTCCAAAGCTGGGCCTCAAGGTGATTAATTTCTCACACCCATTTTTGCCCTCAGCTTCCTGTTATGATTTAATAAAAACTATCAATGTGTAGATGTGCACCTTAAAGATTTTAAGTAGAGATGGCTGATTGTTTTCTTATATGAAAGTTTAGATTTGTGATTTTTAAAAGATTTTTTTATAAGATTACTTTTCAAAGATAATTGATTCTTTCTTTGTAACCGAAAACTGCAGCCTGCTGGTAAAGAAAAGCTGGCTGAGAAATTACCTTGCTTGTTTACCTTGTTAATGTATAAACAGGTTGCTTAGTTACAAATGTATATGTGTTCTTGGAAAAAACTTGGTTTTCATATTTGTTTCGGGAGCATGTTTTTCTTATGTATACTCATTGTAATAATTCACTTTAAGAAAACTAGAGTGTAACTGTATTGTGATTTTTTTTTGTACTGCTTGAAAGATTTTGTTGGGATATATAAGATGGGGGGGGGAGCAAAAGTGTGGTTTGGAACTGGCTTTCTGGAATTTTTCTATCCACCAAAATGTATGTAGGGTGGTCTGGAACTGGCTCTTTGGAGTTTGTTCCATCCAAGATTTATGTATGTAAGGTTGGGTTGGATCTCATTCTTTGGAGTTTGTTCAATCCACCCAATATGTGAATGTATGTGGATGGATGTATGTATGCACGTGTAAAATAGAAGCCTGTAAGAGAAGCTAAATAAAGTAAAGGAAGAAGCTTGTTGGAACCTACCTGCCGGAGTCTGTCTTACTTCATCATCAAGAGCAGGTGTGTTTGTATGATCTTTCTCTCTTCTTGCCTTTTCTTTTTAGATGCTTGCCACAATCAGTGGAAGGCCCCACTAGGAGCCAGCAACCCTTAGCCCACGATTACATGGTAACTGTGAGCCCCCGCTTGCCACAATCAGTGGAAACCCCTGCTAGGAGCCAATAGCCCTAGCCCCTGCTTACATGGCAGCTGTAAGCACCAGCCAGGAAGCTATCAGCACTGACCCAGCCGCCAGCGATTTTAATTCTGGCCCCTCAGTTTGCCACTGTCAGTGGAAGCCACAGTCAGTAACCATCAGTTCCGGCCCTGGAAAAATAACTTCAGAAAAAGTCTGCTGGATCACCAGCCAGCCAGCAGCAGCGGATACGGGCCCTGCCTCAGTTTGTTGAAGCTGGTCTTAGACACTGACCCTCCTGCTTCCATCTTCCAAGGGCTGCAATTATAGGTGTGTGACACTATGCCAGCACAACAATTTACTTTAAATTTCTTTTTTGATAGCTTTTGTCATGTCCTAGGCTGCCCTCCAACTTATTATTCTCCTGCCTCATCCTCTTGGGTAGTGGGATTACAGACATCAAATGCCATGCATGGCTGTTAAAAAAATATATGTGTTGAATTTTGAAGACAGGATTTCTCTGTGTAGCCCTGGCTGTCCTGGAACTTGCTCTGTAGACCAGACTAGCCTCCACCTATCTCTGCCTCCAGAGGACTGGGATTAAAAGCATGTGCCACCACTTCCTGGCTTAAAAATAATTTTTAATTAACCCTATGCTACTTTTAGGACAGGCATGGGGGCACACACCTTTAATCCTGATACTTGGGAGGCAGATGCAAGCAGATCTCTGTGAGTCTCAGGCCAGCCTGGTCTACAGATCAAGTTCCAGGACAACTAGAACTATATAGGAAAACCCTGCCTCAAACAAACAAGCAAATAAACAAACCAACGAAAATACTGAAATTGAGTTTCTTAATGACTTGCTTATAATCACACAGCAAGTTGATGGTTCAGTAGAATCTAGATGTTTTTCCGTCAAGGATCATCCTTAATTGTAGTTATCTTCTCGGGCTTTGCCTGACTGCAGCTTGCAAAATGGCACTGGTGTGGCAAGGGATTTCCACGAGAAGTAACAGTCCTGCGGCTGCTGGGTCAGGGCCTTTGGGAGGCATTTTCAATGACCCCCTCTAGAGACTTGACTACCCCACGATGGCTTGGGGAGCACCAAGAGACCAGAGAAGAAAGCTGGATTGGATGCAAGGGTTTTGTAACAGTTCCTCTGGTATTGGCGAAGATAAATGCTGCAGAGACACTTCTTGTTCTGATTGCAGAGAACATGGTGAAAGGTAAAACAAAATTTAGAGAGCTTCTAGTCTGTCCCTCTGTCAGCAATGCTGAAAAACAAAAATTCAAAGATTAAAAAAAAAAAAAAGTAGATGTAATAGTCTTTGACTCCCCTCTATCCCTAAACTCTACTTTGTGACAAAGACACACTTTCCTATATCCTCTGTTCTGGACTCCCTTGTCGATTGTCCAGTGGTCCATCTGGTACTTTCAGGGCCCACTGAAGCTGCCCCAGCAGAGTCGAATTATCTCATGAGGCAAGCTTTGAGCTTTCCATAAGACAGTCCTAGGGTGGGGTGTAGCTCAGGTGATAGGGTGCTTATCTGGTATGCACGAGGCCCTAGTTTGCTCTCCAGCACAGAAGTCTACATAGACACAGGCCTATAACCCCGGCACTTGGAAAGTGGAGGCAGGAGGATCAGAAAGTCAAGGTCGTTCTTGACAATGTATCAAATCTGAAATATGCCTAAACTATAAGACGCCCTGTCTCGGCCAAAACAAAATGAAAGGGCAGTTCTAATGGTGATGGGAGGTGAGGGCTCAGAAGGGAGGAGGCAGTTCCCTAGTGCTTGTCAGGGGTCTGCCCTTGCTTCTTTCCAGTACCCTGGCTCAGTGCTCAAAGTGCCCCTCTGACAGCGTTACCCAGTTCTGCATTGGCCAGGCCTCACTACCCCGGAGCTGGTCCCCCCCCCCCCGCACCCTCCCGCTTTTCCAAGGACCAGCACAAAGCCGTGTCAGTTATGAGGACAAGACACCAGAGCAATGTTTGAATTTCCAAACAAGGAATTTAGCTCAGCGAACTGTTTAGGAACATGCTAGATGACCTGGAGGAGAAAAAAAGGGTAAGGTGGAATTGGCTTAGCAGCTGCAGGAAACTCTTATATCCCAAAGCCTAGAGCAGTGGTTCTCAACCTGTGGGTCACGGTCCCTTTTTCTGGTGGGAGGGGGAGTTGACTGAACCTATTCCAGGGGTTCAGGATATCATATATCCTGCATATCAGATATTTACATTACAATTCATAATGGCAGCAAGCCTACAGTTATGAAACGAAAGTAATGTTGTGGTTGGGTGTCACCCCAACATGAAGAACTGCATTAAAGGGTCACAGCATTAGGAAGGCTGAGAGCCGCTGCTCTATCAGATGAAGGGTGGTATCTGTGCTCCTAGAACAGTGGTTTTCGTTGGTGGTGTTTTGTTTTGTTTTGTTTTGTTTTGCAGCGGTGCTACGAGCAGGACTGCCAGCGCTGGCTGGGGCTTCCAGGAACCCACTGCAACACCTCCACGCTGCTGACCAACTGTGACAGTGGTCCACCTCTAACCCTCCCAGAGACTCCAGCGTCTATGCCCTAAGCACTAGGTGCTGCCGGAAGCCCCAGCAGGTGCAGAGAGAATAACAGCTTTGCTTGTCCAGCTGCCAGCCCCTCTTCAGGCACGCAGGGTGCCGCCGGCACTTCCTATTGGTCAACGTGACAAGAAGCCAGGTGACAGGAGGAAATCTGGGAAGCGTCTTTTGTTGGGGTGTGAGGAGTATGGGTGTGTTCAGCACTCTTCAGTACAAAGCAGTGTGGGGAGGCTTGTGGGAAGCTGAGAGCAAACAGATGGATGACTACAAACATAAATACTATCGAGACTTTCTCAACTCATCTTGGCATCGTCCTTGGAGTCCATAATGTACTGGAAGTCAGGGTGGTGCTGGAGATCAAACTAGGACTCTGCACAAGCTAAACAGGTGCTCTACTTTTGAACACTTTGTTATGAATTATGTATTAGATAATCTCTCTCCATCCATCCATCTATTGTCTATCTATCTATCTATCTAAGTGTGAGTTGTTGTTTGAAATAGGGTTTTGCTATGTAGCCCAGGCTGGAAATTCTCTCCCGTGCTGAATGTATAGTTATAAGCCATGTTGCCCCATCCACTTCTTCCTTTCTACTAGCCCCTCGAGTCCTTTCTGGGAACTGTGTATTATTAGGAGGCTTGTACCATCTGGGAGAGTAGGTTTGAGTCCATCAGGGCATGCAATACTTCTGGCTGCAATGATTATCCAGTTGGGCATGTGGACTGAGGTGGTCTAATCAGAGTGAGTTTCTGAGGATTTTTCTGCCAGGAGTCTGGCAGAATTTCTTCCTTGCTACTTGTAAATGGAAACATGCAAGGCTTAGAAATGTTGCCAGGTATCTTGGGCCAAGATGGAGTGGAAACCAGGAAGGGAGAATAGCTCTGAGGATTTGTTGTTGATGATGATGATGGTGATGATGGTGATGATGATGATGAGACTTACTTGTAGTAGCCACCAGAGGGAATTCAAGCATAGTGGACCAGGCTCATGCACTGTACAGTGTTTCATCAGTTGTAAAACACGGGCAAGCGAGACCGCTTAATAAGCCTTTTGGAGAATGTGAAAGCAAAAGAACGTTCTAGGAGTCTTTCATTTTTTTTCCCCATAGTAACATCCTGATGAGGATTTGGGGACATTCCTTACTATATCCATGAAGTGCATGAGATAAGTTTTATGCACTTGGCTGGAACGCAGATCAGAGCGTCTCTCGACCCTCATCAGAGAAGCTTCTTGCAGCAGATGGTAAATGACGCACAGAGCCACAGCTGGACATGTGCAGAGCGTGGGGGACTTTGGAGCATGCAGCTCTAACCGGGATATCTTTATCAAACTTCTCAAGGTTCGATGATCTATTGGAAAGAGGAGACAGAAAGATTGTAGGAGCCAGAGGTAATGGGTGTCTTCAAGAAAACAGTTTTTCAGACACAATAGGGTTGATACATGTAGGAACACCCAGAGACTGTGACAGCATCTACAAGAACTGCACAAATTCAAACCAGACAAAATCACGGCCTGGAAAAGGGGAAGTGGATACAAATCCCGCCCCTAGCCAAGATGTCATAATGAGAATTTTGGAGTTTTTGTTTCTTTAAAAAACATAGAAATAGTGGAGTGTGGTGGTACACGCCTGTAATCCCAGCGCTCGGAGAGGCAGAGGCAGGTGGATCTCTGTGAGTCCAAAGCCAGCCTAGTCTACAAAGTGAGTCCAGAACAGCCAAGGCTACACAGAGAAACCCTGTCTCAAAAAAACAAAAACCAAACCAAACCAAACCAAAACAAAACAGAAGTATTGTAAGAATATGCTTTCAGGGCTAGAGAGTTGGCTCAGTGGTTAAAAGCACTGACTGCTATTCCAGAGGACTTGGGTTCAATCCCCAGCACCCACATAGCAGCTCACTACTATCTGTAACTCCTGTTCCAGGGGTTCCCTCACACAGATGTATACGCAGTCAAAGGACCAATGTACATTGAAAAAAAAAAAAAGAGTATGTTTCGTCTTAATCCTAGGTATGGGGATGTGGGCCCGCTTTGCAGAAGTTAACTATGATTTGCCTCATGCTCTAGCAGAGGCGTGGGTTTGCTGACTGCAGATAGTGATTATGTGACATTTGGAATTCTGGGTACTTTCTAGAGGCATATATAAATGCTCAGTCTCTGAGAGGCAGGTGGGTTGTTGATTGGTTATTGGCTGCTGTTGGTCACTGTTTATTAAGTAGTCATGCACAAAGAAGAAACAACAACAAGAAATAAGATATCCTGATGTTGAAGATCAAACTTGCCCTAAGGAACTCGATGCCCCTAATTAGCAGGAAGGAGTCTAATTGATAACGTCACCTTTCAACCCCTGACTTCATTCAGGGATCTCTTTTCCTTCCTCTCATTCCCCCCTCCCCCCTTATCTAGTGTTAGAGGTTAAAAGGGGGAGAGAAAAGGCATGGAGAAGGGTGGAAGAAGGAAGCACCCACAGAGAAGCAAATACTGACAAAAGATGTTATTTGCGGTTGATACCTGCAGGGAAAGGGAAAAATCGGTTTTCTCTAATGGAGTGTCACTGGATCAACCACACTCCAAGGAAGGTACCATGCCCAGGAGGAGCTGAGCAACACAAATGGATTTCCATGTTTTTTTGCACTTTTTGTTTTGTTTTGCTTTGGTTCTTTTTATCTTATTGTTTTGTTTTGTTTTAATTTTCTTTTCTCTCTCAAAAAGCAGCAAAAAAAAAAGAAAGAAAGAAAAGAAAATTCATGAAGTTGGGTGGGTAGAAAAGTGGAGAGGAGCTGGGAGGAGAAAATATGACCAAAATATATTGTATAAAATGTTTAATTAAAAATAAATAAACACAAAAATAAAAAGATAAAAATAAAATAAATAAAGAGGGGCTGGAAAGATGGCTCAGTGGTCCAATTCCCAGAAGCCACATGGCAGCTCACAACTGTCTGTTACCTCCAGCTCCAGGGGCTGCTACACCCTCATACATGCAGGCAGAACACCAATACACACAAAATAAAAGTAAATCATTAAATAAGTAAACCTTATATTGTGACCAGCGTACATGTTGATATACACAAGGCTGAAAACTATTCCAATAATTTTCATAGTAGTTAATCTTGCTAGGTGCAGTTAACTCCAGTTTTCTATCCCATTTTATGCTATCCCAGTCCATCTATGAAAATAAAAGCTGGCTCAGCCATCTCAATGATTTCATGATCTATTAATATCTTGTGACCTGCAATTTGAACCATATCCTATACTTTGCCAACATCAATTGCTTCAAATTTTAACTCTTTTTTTTCTCAGTCTTTTTTTTTTTTTTGAGTCAGAACCTTGCTACGCAGCTCTGGCTGGTCTAGAACTTGCGACAGAGTCCAAATTGGCCTCAGTTTTGTGGCAATCTTCCTGTCTGTTTCCCAAGTGCTGGGGTTATAAGCATGGGCCACTGTGCCCAACAAAAACTTTGTTTTTAGATATTCTAAACTTTATCAGCTGAGCTGTTTCTCACATTCTCCATCACCACTTACTCCACCACTGTGTCCCATCAGAGATGGAACTCTCCAATGTCCCATGCTCAGGACCTCAAGAATGTACATTTACCTCTGTAGGATGCTTGTGCTCACTAGTGCTCTCTCTGTCTCTCTCTCTCTCTCCCTCTCTCTCTCCCTCTCAGGCTTGAATTTTCCAGCACTCAGGAGGCAGAGACAGGCTGATCTTTTTGAGTTTGAGGCCAACCTGATGTACAAAGAAAGTCTAGGACAGCCAAGGATACACAGAGAAACCCTGTCTTGAAAAAACCAAAACAAACAAATAAATGATAGATGATAGGTAGATCGATAGAACACTTATTTTTAATGATATATATGTATGTTAGTGTGAGGATGTGTACACAAGGGTGCAGGTGCCTAAGGAGTCCAGAAGAGGGCCTCAGATCGCCTAGAGCTGGAGTTACAGGTGTTTGTGAACCTTCTAACACGGGTGCTGGGAACCAAGCACAGGTCTTGTAAGAAGAGTAAGTGTTCTTAATCACTGAGTCACCTCTCCAGCCCTGCAGCTTTCCCCTTACACTGTCAATTACCCCTTGTCTGTCAAAATATTGAGTTGCTCACATGCTCTAGACCCTCTCAAAAAGAAAAAGAAAAAAAGAATCAACAAAAAGCCCCCCTTTAAAAAATAATCTATTTAATTTTATTTTATGTGCATTAGTGTGAAGGTGTCAGATCCCTTGGAACTGGCAGTACAGACAGTTGTGAGCTGCCAGGTGGGTGCTGGGAATTGAACCCTAGTCCTTTGGAAGAGGAGACAATGCTCTTAACCACTGAGCCATCTCTCTAGCCCCAATAAAAAGTTCTTTTTAAAATTGGCTTTAATTGCTTTCTTGAGCCTGATAAGATATGGTTGAATGAAGCAGGGTGGTAGAAGGGGACACTCAGGACCAGTGTGAGCACCCTGGCAAGAAGGGAAGAAATAGGCGTAGAAGGGAGATAGCAGAAATCCAGATTTGTGTGAATGGGTAGAAAGCAAGAGCGGATTTTGATCCCAGAACAGCCTTCCTTAAGCTTTCCTTTCGAGACGTTCTGCTCTCTAGCTCTCATCCCTTAGCTCCCCACAGTTGATGTCTAGAGTCAGGCAAGCTTAGATTCAACACCAGTCCTGTCATTTCTGAGCTGAAGGATTTTGGATAAATTCCATCTCCTCTTTGTATCATAAAACCCATCCTGCTTGGAATAGTGGTACAGGCCTGTACTCACAGCATTTGGGAGGTAGATGCAGGAGGATCAGGAATTCAAGGCCAGCCTCAGCTACGTGAGGTCAAGGCTATCCCAGGCTGCATGAGGCTCTGTCTCAACCAGAAAACCAAACAACAAAATCATCTAACTAAATTGGTTTAAGAATTCAATGACAGCAGCACATGCTAACTGTCATTATTGGTCCCCCACTAATATTAATTACCAGAGGATTCCCTGTTGATAATGTCCTCTGTGCCAGGCGACATCCCAAGGACCTCTTACGGAAAGGGTTTTCGAGTCAAGGATTTCTAATATTGAAGTCTGTGCCACGTAACAGAGAGTAGGTTGGTTTACTGACATGAAATGGATGCTAATCACCCACTATTATGTCAGATACTTATGAGGTATGGAGTTTTCAAGGTTCTCCTAGCCCTTACCCTGGAAGGATTCATGACCTGGCTGACAGAGTGAAAGCTATGAAACAAGGGTGGACTATGAGGTCTTCCTCTGCACGTGCTTGTCCCAGGTTACCCCATCTTGGTTCTAGACCTTTCAACTGACAGTGATTCCGCCTTTCTTTTTCAGTCTTTACCTTTGAGTCCTGCCTTCATTATGTGCCTTTGAATTTTGTGACCAACAAGATCAGGAGAGAATTCCTGCATTCCCAGAAAGGCTTCCAAACTGAGTTTAGCACATATCCAAAAAAATACAGAGATACCTGGTACAGAATATTGTTGTTTTTCCAGACAGGGTTTCTCTGTATATTCCTGGATGTCTTGGAACTCACTCTGTGGACCAGGCTGCCCTCTAACTCATGTAGATCCACATGTTTCTGCCTCCTAAGTGCTGGGACTAAAGGTATATGCCACCACACATGGCTAAGGCCATACCTCTTAATCCACCCCAAACAGTCCTACGAACTGGGAGCTAAGCCTTGAAGCATAAGAGCCCATAGGGCCTGTTCTGTTTGAAGCCACCATATTGACAAAACCCAATGGTCTGTGGGGCATGCACTGCATGACCAGGGAAACTGGCATGGAACTAGAGTGAGGTCAAGACGTGTCCAAACCCTGAAAATCTCCATCTTGAGATTGGCAGGAATAAGGATCTCCCTTCTTCCCCGTAAAGAGAGCTGTATCACTGGAAAAGTTGTGTAGATGAAAGGGCTGTAACACTTTGTATCCAGCACCTGAACTTATTATCACACTGACTGTTGTCCTGCTGTAGATCTTCCATCCTTTCTCTCCTTGCAATACAGATACAGCATGTCGATAGTCAATTGCCCTTTGCATCTTTCTTTTTTTTCTTCCTTCCCCCCCCTCCAAGATGGGGTTTCTCTGTGTAGCCTTGACTGTCTTGAACCCCCTTTGTAGACAAGGCTGGCCTTGAACTCACAGAGATCCACCTGCCTCTGCCTCCCTGAGTGCTGGGATTATAGGCATGTGCTACAGCGCACAGTGCCTTTTGCATCTTTCAAGTTTCTAGCTCAGGCAAGTAAATGGATCTGGGGTTCAAACCCAGGTCAGACTGATTCCAAATCAGACTCTATGACTAACACTACACTTTACCTCCCAATGTAGATCAAAAGTCTAGCTGAATGCTCTCTACTGTGTTCTCTCTGCCATATGGAACTAGTTAAGATCGTTAAGGGTCTAGCACATGCTAAGCAAGTACTTTACCACCACTTTTTTTTTTTTTAAGATAAGGCCTTATCATGTAGCTCAGGTTGCCCTAAAAATTACGATTCCCCATTTTTACCTCTGGCATGCAGGGATTACAGATGTATGCCGAAGTCTGGGCTAATTAGCTTAAAAATTTCAGTTTCTGAGTGTGATGGCTGGCCTTGGTTGCCAACTTGACTGCATCTGGAATTAAAGGCTGGCCACACCTGTGAGTGATTTGTTCTTGAGGTTGGAAGACTCACCTTAAATCTGGACCACCCTTGGTGGCCGTCTATATGAAGGACATAAAAGAGAGACAGAGAGAGAAAAACACAGAGAGATTAGCAGTTAAGAGAGACCTGCTTGCCCTCACACTTATCTGGCATTAGAGCCTATTTCTTTGGGATTCCGATGCATACTAAAGACCAGCTGAGATGTCCAGACTCACGGACTGAACAACTACTGGATACTTGGCCCTTCTGTTGGTAGACGGCCATTGTTGGACATGCCGGACCACAGCCTTTATAAGCCGTCATAATAAATCCCACACATACTCGCTCTATCAGTTCTGGTCCTCTAGAGAACCCTGACCACTGCACTCAGGCATACCATCTTTCAAGTGCTCACTAGTGGCCACTGTGCTGGACAGAGCAGATATAAAGTATTTCTACCATCACAGGAAGCTCTGTTGATAGCATCAGACTCTCTGTCTTTATTTCCCACTGAGCTGTGTTGACAGCACCCACTCTGAGATTGTGGATGATGGTATATGTGCACACGCATGCACACACACACGCACGCACACACACACACACACACACATACACACATTGAGATAGGGTCTCATGCTGTATAGCCCCAGGCTGCCCCAGGATTTGCTATGTAGCCCATGTTGGCTGTGTTCATTGATCTTGGTTGTCAACCTGACTGGATCTAGATCAATGGAGAGACAGTCTTTGGTGGGGCTTTGAGGGTGTTTCCTGGAAGGACTCACTGAAGGAGGAAGACCCTCCCTAATATCAGGCATCCTTCCTGGTGGCCCAGACATGAAGAGGTCTGGGAGAAAAGCAGGTCTGGCCTTTGCCTGCCCACTTTCTCCCTGCTGGAAGAAAAGTTCATCTGCTCTGTTGTTGCTGATACTGTGGCTGCCAACCTTTGCTGACATTGGAACCCAGCTTCCCTCGCCTTCCAGCGTGGGCAGAAAAACAGCAGTTTTCCAGGAATCCCCTGGGCTTTCAGTGCCAGATTGGGGACTGTTGAGGCATCTAATTCTATGCATTAAGCAGCTACTGGTTTCTCAGGCTCTCACATGTGCTGACAACTATTGTTAGATGTACTGACAATTTTAAAATTTTGGTTTCTTTAAAACAAACAAAACAGAAGCTGGGTTTGGTGGCATACTCCTGTAATCCCAGTACTCAGGGAGGCAGAAGCAGGCGGATCTCTGTGAGTTTGAGACCAGCCTGATCCACAAAGCGAGTCTAGGACAGACAAGGCTACACAAAGAAAACCTGTCTCTAAAAACCGAAAGACAAACAAACACACAAAACCCCAGAAATACTGTAAGAATACATTTTTGTTTTAATCCCAGCTGTGGGGATATGGGGCGCTTCCTAGCAGCTGGCTGTGATTTGTGTTGTTTCCACACAGAAACATGGCTCTGCTGGCTACAGACAGTTTCTGTGACTGTGATGTTTGGAATTCTGGGGACTTCTCAGAGGGTGGTGTAATGGAAGGTCTGGTTTCTTTAAAAACTCAGTTATGTTATGTCAATCTGTTTTTGTTTTAATCCCAAATGTGGGATTTTAGTTTGGGCTTCAGTTTGTCCACAGCTGATAACTGCCTCCTGTGTGGTCTTTGCCGGCTGGTAACGGCCTGCCTCGTGCAGCATAGATCGGGGTGTGGTCTAACACTCTGAAGGCTATAAGTAGGAGAGTGTGGGGTGAGAAAGCATGCCATGTGGCCTGTGGCAGTTTGGAGAGATCAGAGATGGATGGTATGGCAGTTTGGAGAGACACTCTGTGGCACAGAGGCTTGGAGGAGACTGCTTGCTGTGTTTGCTATTGACGGAGATTGGGATAGCCCCCCAAAGAGCCCATCAACCCTAAACAGCAGGGAGAAGTAAAGTGGTCTGCACCCCTCTCCCCACTGACCTTCTCTATCCTATCTAGGGTTGGGGGTTTGGACGAGGCTTTAAGAAATCTCAAATAGGGGGACGGTGCTTAGAGGCACTCACAAAGGTCCAGCGCTTGACATACCATCGCAGGCTCTCCTACAATACAGCCTCTAACAAAACAAGGCTGCCTCGAACCCCAGGCAACAGGGTTGTTTACCTGTACACCAAGAAGGTTGGGAAAGCAGCTACATCTGCCTGTGGTGTGTGCTCGGGCAGACTTCCAGGGGTTCACGCTGTGAGGCCTAAAGTCCTTGTGAAACTGTCAAAGATGAAGAAGCACGCCAGCCGCCAGCAGGGCCTACGGTGGTTCCATGTGTGCCAAGTGTGTTCGAGACAGGATCAAGCGGGCTTTCCTTATTGAGGAGCAGAAAATCGTTGTGAAAGTGTTGAAGGCACAAGCGCAGAGTCAGAGAGCAAAATAAATATGCAGCTTTTTTTAAGTAATAAAAAAAAAAATTCCCAAATAAAAAAAAGAGTTAAAAGAAAAAGAGTGCAACAGGGTTTACAAATGCTAGGGTCCCCAGAGGAAGTATGAGTTCTTGGTTGCTGTTGGCTGTGGTAGTCCTGTGCAAAGAATAAACAACAAGAAGAAATTAGATATCCTGAGGCAAAGATCAAACTTGCCCCAAGGAACTAATGCCCTTAATCAGCAGGAAGTAGTCTAATGATAATGTCACCCCCTTGCTGGCTCCTGACTTTATTCAGGGATCTCGTTCCTTTACTCTCTATCCATTTTTTTCCCCACTTAGCTGGTGTTAGGGGGTTGAAAAGAAAGAAGGAATAGGGTGGAAGAAAGAAGAACCCACAAAGCAGAAATGATCAGTTACAGTTAGACTGTAAGCCAATGTAATAAATTGTGTGTGTGTGTGTGTGTGTGTGTGTGTGTGTGTGTGTGTGTGTGT